>NC_133133.1:61353898-61670398 GCF_048418815.1 Hemitrygon akajei
CACATCTTCTTTCTTAATATCTACATGCTCAAGTTGCAAGTCATCACTACAATCACTAAGATCCTTTTCCATAGTGAATACTGAAGTAAAGTATTCATTAAGTACCTCTGCTATTTCCTCCTGTTCTATACACACTTTTCCACTGTCACGCTTGATAGGTCCTATTCTTTCACGTCTTATCCTCTTGCTCTTCACATACTTGTAGAATGCCTTGGGGTTTTCCTTAATTCTGCCTGCCAAGTCCTTCTCATTGCCCCTTCTGGCTCTCCTAATTTCCTTCTTAAGCTCTGTCCTACTAGCCTTATAATCTTCTAGATCTCTAGCATTACCTAGCTCTCTGAACCTTGTGTAAGCTTTTCTTTTCTTCTTGACTAGATTTATTACAGCCTTTGTACACCATGGTTCCTGTACCCTACCATAACTTCCCTGTCTCATTGGAACATGCCTATACAGAACTCTACACAAATATCCCCTGAATATTTGCCATATTTTCTTCCATACTTTTCCCTGGGAACATCTGTTTCCAATTTCCTGCCTGATAGTCTTATAATTCCCCTTACTCCAATTAAGGGCTTAGCTAACTTGTCTGTTCCTATCTCTCTCCAATGCAATTGTAAAGGAGATAGAATTACGATGATTATCTCCAAAATGCTCTCCCATTGAGAGATCTGACACCTGACCAGGTTCATTTCCCAATACCAAATCAAGTACAGCCTCTCCTCTTTTAGGCTTATCTACATACTGTGTCAAAAAACCTTCCTGAACACACATGACAAACTTCACCCCATCTAAATCCCTTGCTCTACGATGATGCAAATTGATATTTAGGAAATTAAAATCTCCCATCATGACAACTCTGTTATTATTACACCTTTCCAGGATTTGTTTCCCTATCAGCTCCTCAATATCCCTGTTACTATTGGGCTGCCTATAACAAACACCCAGTAAAGTTATTGACACCTTCCTGTTTCTAACCTCCACCCACAGAGTCTCCGTAAACAATACCTGCATGGCGTATACCTTTTCTGCAGCCGTGACACTGTCAAAAAGTGCCACACCCCTACCTCTTTTGCCTCCCTCCCTGTCCTTTCTGAAACATCTAAAACCCAGCACTTGAAGTAACCATTTCTGTCCCTAAGCCATCCAAGTCTCTGTAATGGCCACCACATCATATCTCCAAGTACTGATCCACACTCCTATCTCATCAACTTTGTTCACAGCACTCCCTACAGTTCTGATGGTTTTCTGGATGTGGGTGGTCTTATGGAAAAAAGTAATTGAAATTGCTCAATTTAGAAGAAGAACATGCTAGAATGAAGCATATAAGATCCTCAGGGATTCAGGTGTGATTTTTCTCCTTTAGGAAGGACTTACAATTGGAGGATTGCTGTTTAAAAACAATCATCGCACTTTTATGATAACGATGAGGCAATATTTTATCTGAGGTTTGTGACTCATTGGAATTCTTCTTCATTGTTTTTGATGAAGAGAATCTGAATATTTTAAGGCAGAAATACTGTAGAAAGTTTCCTGAAAAAGAAGGGGATCAAAGATTGTCAGGATAGCTGAGAATATAGATGAGATTACATATTCAGTAGATCATGATTTTATCGAACAGCGGAACAGATTCAAGGAGTTGAGTGGCCTTCTCCTTGTTTGTATGTTTGATTGATGTTGCAGCAAATTGCAATAGGATTTTGATGATATCAATCGGACATTGATGAAAAGTTATCAGTATGAAATGTAAACTCTGTACATTTTTGGTTGCTTGTCAGTTGTGACAAAGAGTTTTTAACCTGATACAGTATTTCTCTTTCTCTTTCCATAGATGATGCAGATTTGCTTAGTATTTTAGTATTTTCTTCTTTTTACAGATTGCCACGATCTGCAGATTCTTATTTCCATACCACAAATACCTTTGATTGTCATAGTTTTAATAACTTCACTATTTTATGAATGCACATAATAGTGGTGCAATAGTTTTCAATTTACACATATGAATAATGCTTAGAAAGGAAAAATATGAATAACCAAACTTTTAAATACATGACAAATTTGTAACAGAGTCTAGTCATGTTAAAAATTCTTGCTCTGAATTTCTATAACAATAATTAACATGAATCATGAGCAAAATCTCTTTCAGCAAATTTAGAGATCTGTCAGGACCAACAAAACAACAGACAAGATGGTTTATGAGCAAATGGTTTTACATAAATTAATGAAGAAGATGGAACCAGCAAACAACGTGACCAAAAGTGACATCCTTCAGACTTTCACAAAACTACATCTTTTACTACTTCTTTGAAAGGTGATTCTGCTATTATTGGAACCTGTGGTTTGTATTTTGATGGAGTGCTTTTGGGCTGATTGAGCAATCTGGTGCAATGCTGTCTCCAAGGGAACTCAGTGAGATTTCAAGCAGAACGTGCAGCCCGAAGATGAGGCACAAAACGTGATCAACTCTATTTCTCGCCGAGCTCACTGATTAAAGTGCTAAGCAAGATTAAAATCAACGAGGATGAGTGCAGAAGGTGAGCAGATGTTCAACACTGGCTGCCTGCATTTAATGGTCTCTCTCTCCGTCTTGCTCACTGCTGCCAGAGGGAGGTGTCTGCATGTGACTGGTCTCTCCTCTCCTCTCTCTCACTCACTGCTCCCAGAGGAAGGTGCTTACTTTGGACCAGTCTCTCTCTCTCTCTCTCGATGCTGCCATAGGGTGGTGCCAGAGTCCTGGGTCTTGGGCAAGGTTTAATCAACATGGTTTGTGAATTGGACTCTGTAGTTCATGTTATGATAAGATTCTGGTTTCTGGTTACCCTTTTTTTTAATTGCTATTTTGTATGATTTTGATTTGGGTGGACTGGTTTTGCAACCTGCAGTCAATGAGTAACGCAGTGTTAAATTGAAATGAACTGAAATAAACTGAACATTCCTAGACTGCTTCAATGATTTTGTGGTTTGATGTTTTATATCATGTGTTTGTCACTCATTTTTTGCTGTTTACATGATTTGTTCTTTCTTTTGTGTGTTTGGTATTTCAAGTTTGCTACTTTGACTTTTTACCATCAGGCAGGAGATTATGATGCATAAAAAGAAGAACGGGCAGGATGAGAAAGTTACTTTGCTCAGTCTATTAGGATTCTGAACGCCTGGCCGCATCATATTTGAAGTGTCACTGGTTAAGCTGTCCTGTACCTTACAATAGCTATTGTTAATACTTTAGTTTGTTATTTATGTGAGATTCATCTGTAGATTTTATCATTAGCTCCAGGTATCTTGTGTTATGTGTAATACTGTGCCTTACATCCTGGTTTGGAGAAATGTTGTCTCAATTTCTATATACATCATAAGGTTGTATATGTTATATACATGTATATAGTTAAATGAGAATAAACGACTCTACTTGACTTTGAATAGGTTCTTTGTCTTGTCTGTGGGAGGACAAATCTCAGGGTTGTATACTGCATACATACATAATAAATATACTTTGAACTTTGATAATACGCAAGTTCATTAATAGATTGCACTCAATTAACACAAAAGATTATAATGTAAATTCATTGATATGAATCATTTATTCTGTTCCTCTCGCTGAAGATAACATTTAGCTTAGTATTTCCAGATTTCCCTACTTTTATTTACAATGTTGTTCAAGTTGTTATTCAACAATGTTATTTGTTATTTAGACCATGCTTCAATATGAATTTAAGGTGAACATAATTTGATTATGGTAAACTGGAAACATACATTACTTGTACACTGCAGAAATGGGGACATAATTTATTTTTATTCTTTAAAAAATGGGAAGTATGGAGAGAGGAATAAAGGTCAATGACTGTAGATCTTCTGCCATAGTCCATCCTCAGAGTTTTTGCATTGTCCTCTCACTATATATTGACACAGCAATTAAAAAAGCTTATCTTTGATGGGAATTGTGATATTGGAATTTCAGTTCATTTGGAGATTATATCATTTGTGTTCAATTGTCTTATCACAATGAGCAGTTCAAACACAGATCTATGTCTATTACACCAGTTCTATCATTCACAATTGCTGTGAAGCATACAAAAACACATATTAATTTTCTACACACATTGTACATTTATGTTCCAATCTTTAAATCAGATACCAGTTCAAATCCTTCTTAAAGCAATGGTGACATATTGGTGGTCATTGTAAGGTAGATTACATTTCTTTTTGTTTTGCAGCTCAGACCTCACAGACAGTCAAATTCAAAATCTGTTTTTCAAAATGAACAAGCAAGACCCAGAACTGCTTCTAAGCATTAGATTGCACATGAGCAAAATAATATAAAACAATAGTAACTCCCACACAGTTATTTTAGAATACTGGAAATAATATGTCCAGAATGTAGTTTACAGCTTGCTGAGAGCAGTGAGGGCTAGTATAGAGCAAGCGGATTGGGAGGAAGGAGTGCAGGCACCTCGATAGCCATGGACAAATACTGCAATATAGTAGTAATTGAAGAGGTTGATGAAAAGCCAAGAAATTAACAATAATATTTCATGTTGTTTTCTTAAGCACATTGTAGTAAGACTGCTATAAGAAAAAGTATAAAGAAAAATTATGGCACACACACTGTGTAACTTGAAAATAAATAAGTGGGCAGAATAAATAAGCAATAAATAACATGTGTAATGTTTATTTACTGTATATTTGAGAGAGCTTATGAAAACTCTCACCTGTTTGTAGAAATTGTAAAATAAACCATTCTTAGAGTGAGTTTGAAAAGGGATATTAATCCGTGACAAGGAAAACTTCCATTGTCCCTTTTCTAAGATGATTTATAAATTTATGCAGATTGAAAGTATGTGTAGGTCACACGCTGAGTGAATACACATACACACAACCAAGTGGTCACTGTTTGAATTCAGAAGTGAACTGGCACTATTGCAGGATGGCAGTTTAAGAGTGAGAGGGTAGCCTAGAACATATAGAATAGTAGTAGACAGTATTGGCCAATCAGCACACAATATTGTGCTAATACTTTAACTAGCTCTAAGTCTTACTCTTCCCTCACACATAGTTCTGTTTTTTTCTTTCACCCATGTCCCTACATAAGTGTCTCTTAAATGTTTCTGCCTCTACCATCACTCCTGACAGCGTGTTCCACAGTATTTCTGTAAAATACTGAACACATATGTACCCCCTATACTTTTTCCAAACTCTTCAAGCCATTTCCCTTTGTATTAGCCATTTCTGCCTTGAGAAATAGTCTCTAGTTGTAGACTCTGTATACACCTCTTATCATTTTGTACACCTCTATCAAGTCACCTCTCATCCCTCTCTCCAAAGAGAAAAGCCTTAGCTCACGCATTCTTTCCTCATAGGCATGTTTGCTAATCTAGGTGGCATCCTGATAGATCTTGTCTGCTCCCTCTCTAAAGCTTCCATATCCTTCCTATAATGAGGGAACTAGAAATGAACACAATTCTCCAAGAGTGATCTAGCTAGAGTTCTATAGAGCTGCAACATTACATCATGGGTCTTGAATTCAGTCTTCTGACCATAGAAGGCCAATACACTATACACCTTATTAGCCACCATATCAACAGGCACTGCAGCTTTGAGGGATCTATGGACATGGACCCCAAGAATGCTCTTTTCCTTCACTCTATCAAGGATTCTGCTTTTAACCTTGTATTCAGCCTTTAAGATCTACCTACCAAAGTGAATTGCTTCACACTTTTCTGGATTGAACTCCATCTGCCACTTCTCAGCCCAGCTCTACATTCTATCCCATTGTAAACCATGACAATCTTCTACACTATCCACAATGTCATCAACCCTCATGTCATTCACAAACTTGCGAATTCACTTATTCATGCATCAAATATAAAAATAACAAGGAACAGGGGATCTCAGAACAGATACCCGTGGAACACCACTGGTCACTGACTTCAAGGTAGAACTTGCTCCATCTACTAGTACTCCTTGCCTTCTGTGGGCAAGTCAGTTATGAATCAATGCAGCCAAGTTTCTCTGGATCCTATGCCTCTTGACTTTACCATGGGAAACCTCGTCAAATGTGTTACTAAAATCCATATACACTACATCTGCTGCACTGTCTTCATCAATTTGTTTTGTCACATCCTCAAACAATTCAATCAGACTCCTGAGCCAGGATCTGCCCCTCAAAGAGCCATGTTCATAAATCCTGTCTCTAAGAACCCTCTCCAATAATTTTCTCACCACCGAAGTAAGGTTCACTAGTCTATAATTCCCAGTGTTAACATTATTATTTTTCTTAAGCAAAGGAGTAACATCTGAGATCCTCCAATCTTTTGATATTGCTCCTGTGACCAGTCAGGACACAAAAGTAATCTCTTCCATTGCTTACCATTGTAACCTGGTGTCTATCCCATCTGTTCCTGGGGATATATCCATCCTAGAGTCTTTTTAAAAGTTGCAGCAAACCCTCTTTCTTAACAGTAACATGTTCCAGCATATAAGCCTGTTCTAACTCATATTTTTTAAGGTCCCTCTCACTGGTGAATACTGAAGCAAAGTATTCATTAAGATATCCTCTATCTCCTCTGACTCCAGATACACGTTTCTTCTTTAATCTCTGATCAGCCTTACCCTCACACTAGACATCCTCCTGTTTTTCACGTATGTGTAGAATGCTTTATGGCTTTCCTTAATTCTACCAATAAGGTCTTCTCATGCCCCCTTCTAGCTCTCCTAAGTCAATCCTTCAGCTCCTTTTTGGCTACCTTGTAACTCCCTAGAGCCCTATTTGATCTTTGCTTTCTCAACCTAAAGTAAGTTTCCTTTTCACTTGACCTTATGTTCCACATCTCTTGTCAACCATGGTTCTTTAGCCCTGAGATCTTTCCCTTGCTCCGTTGGGACAAACCTATCTAGAATTTCATGCAAACTTTCCCTAAACAATCTCCATATTTCTATTTGGCATTTACCTGAATATATCGTTCCCAATAAATGCTCTCAAAAACCTGCCTAACAGCATCATAATTTGCTCTCCTTAATTAAATTTTTTGCTATAGTATTTAATTGTTCCTATTCCTGTCAAGGCTAGAGTAAAGGTCAGTAAATTGTGGTCACTGTCACCAAAATGTTCATCCATCAAGAAATCTGACTCCTGATTAGCTTAATTACCTAGTACGAGGCAAATTCCACCCCACTTAAACTTTTTGCACTAAAGGGGCGTCAATCTATATTAGAAAAGTTGAAATCATGCATTACAAGAACACTGATATCCTTGCACATTTCTAAAATCTGCCTTCCGATCTGTTCCCTGGCTTCTCTGTTGTTGTTGGGAGGTGGTGTCTATAGAATAGCCCCAGTAAGATGATTGCTCCTTTCCGGGCTTTGAATTCCACCCACACTGACTCAGTTGACGATCCCTCCTTGAGATCCTCCATTTCTGCAGTTGTGATGCTATTCCTAATTAACAATGCTACTCCAACCACCTTTCTTACCTCCATTCCCATTGCTTTTGAAACATTTAAACCTCAGAACATCCATCAGTCATTCCTGCCCTAGTGACAGCTACATTTCCATCATGACCAGAACATTGTAATTTTATGTACTAACCCATGCACTAATTTGATCATCCTTGTTACTTCTTGCAATAAAATACATAGTTAAGCCATATAATTGTGCAATTGTGCCCTTTCCACTGTTGATCCTCCCTCATACTCTCGGCATCCTGCCGCTACCTTTACACAAACTGCCCCGTCGTCTGACTTACCACTCTGGTTCCCATCCCACTGACTAAGTAGTTTATACCCTCACTACAGCTGTGGCTACCTGCCGCAAGGATGTTAGCCCCTCTCAGTTCAGGTGTAACACAAACCATTTGGGCATGTCATACTTTACCCAGAAGAGATACAAATGACCTACAAATCTGAAACCGCGCCCCTTACACCATACTTAGCCATGCATTTGTCTGCCAAATCATCATATTCTTTTCCTCACTGGTACATAGCACAGCCTGAAACCCAGTGGTTACTACCCTTAAGGTCCAACCCTATATTCTGTTTTCAAGACCTCCTCCCTTTTCCTACCTGTGTCATTGGCACCAATATGTACCACAATTTCTGGCTGCTCCGCTTCTCCTTTAGAATTATATAGACACTGTCTGAGAAATCTTTGAGCCTGGCACTGGGAGGCAACATATTATCTGGGAATCTGTACCACATCCACGGACTCTTCTGTCTGTTTCCCTAACTATCAAACACCCTATAACCACCACTCCCCTCTTTTCCACCCCCCCCCCACCACCTTCCCTTCTAAGCCACAGAGCCAGGCTCAGTATCAGGAAGCTGATCACCATGGCTTTCCCCTGGTAGGTTATCCTACCCCAACAGTATCCAAACTATTATACTTATGATTGAGGGGAGCAGCCTCAAAGGTACTCTGTAGTATCTACCTGTTCCTTCTCCCTCTCCACAAGCAATAATAGAACCCTATATGTGTCATTACTAAGTGACAATATATTGTCACTAGATAATCCCAGTTGCTTGACAGTTACTGTTTTCTGTACAGGAAGAAAAGAAATATGATTCTACACATTGTTATTGTCCTTGGTAAAATAGTGACTATGATCATTCTCACTGCAAGCCCATGCAAAATCATTTAGAGTTCTTGAAAATGTGTGACAATAGGATGTCTAGACAGAGGTTTGCAGTTCTCCCAATTCTCTTTTGCGATCATAATTAGATTCATTCTAGTTTCAGAAGTCCACCAATAGTGATTAAGCAAAATGAAAACATTAGCATTCCCAGGGTAACAGCTGATTTAAAACCACAGAGATAACAGGATTTATTTGGAAACAAATAATTAAAAAAAAGCAGAATATCCCTTGTAGTTGCACAGCTTTATCTCATCATTGACAATGGTGAAACTTTCCCAATAGCCTAATTTTGTAGGGAAATATCATGCAACTGATGGTACTTCTTTGCACTGACTGACATGGCCTTAAGAATTTCTGTTTAACACATGAAATCCCAAGTTGCAGGCAGTTCATCTGGGAATTTTTTCTGACCTTGTCTTCTCATAGAGCTCAGCTGGGTAAGCACCAATTTCCTTGTCACAGTGCCTGTGGTAAGGAATCCACTCAATTAAAGATGGTGCTGTTAGTTTTTCCATTGGTTTCAATAAAGAAGCATTTTTAACTTGGATTTTTTAATAACAATTCACCCTGTCTTAAATTCTATATTATACATATTTCCTGTCCAATAAGAGTATGTAATGACAAAATATGTAAATATTCTATACTGCTTAATTCAGAAGCATTTTACAATGTTTTGGATCTGCACTGTATAAAACTTACGGTGTGATTTTCAAGTAAAAACAGGGCTTCCATTCCATTGAACCGGCGGATACACAGAACCGTTACATTTTCTAGAAAATAATTAAAATGTGAACACTAATCATTATGATGTTCTCCTCACAACACTGCCTTCTTCAAATTCATAATCGGAATAATTGTCAGAAACATCATTTCATTTCTAAACAAAAGCTTTATCTGAATTATGAATTCTCCTAACAAATTGGATACAGTTATATGGGAAATAGTAACTTTTGTTTATTGTTTGTGATTCCACATGCTGTTCTCTCTTTATATTGGTGTAAAATTGCCTTTTGTTTTAAGCCATCTTATTACATCTATGCATCTTTCAACACACAAATTTTATAATTAAAAAAATAAGCTATATATTTAGGATCACTACTGTTTAAAAGCTGAATATGCCTTGTTTGAAGGAGAGCTACTGTAGGTACTGCCTTCACTGATTGAACCTGTTTTTGTTCTTGTTAGATGCTCTGGCTGTGGTGGTATTGTGGATGCTGTTGGAGGCAGTGGAAAACCATATGACATAATGCAGTATTTCAGGTTACTCATGTACATCAGCCTGATGGGACCTCATGATCCATGCACTCATTTCTAATTTTGCCAGCAGTCAAAATAGAATAACATTTGGAACCACAAACAGTAAACAAAATTTTGCAATTTCCCATGTGACTGCACCCACATTAATACAGACAATTTCATTCACCTAAGATCTTCCCTCTTTAGAATTAGACTTGAAGTAAAGTTTCTGATGATTGTTTCAGTTCCACTCAGTCAATGAGATTTGGTTGCAGTAAGCTTGACCTCATTCACAATAACTTTTCTTCTGAGACCTTTTGCTGTGTTTGCCATGGTGAGATATGGAGTAATCCCATATTTTGTGAGAAACCTTGTCAATTGGTGTTCCATTTTGAAGGAAGAAAATCTTTCCTCTACTTATTTATTAATCTTCAACTACTTGTACAGCTTATTCACCTGTTCCACTGGATACCTGTGATAAAAGGATATTGAGATATGTTTGATATCTTTCAGCCTCACAAACTCATTAAACTGTCACTAATCAAACTGTGATGCATTGTCAGAGACTATTTCTTCAAGAAGATATAACAGGCAAATAGTGTGCTCAGCTCATTTCAAGTATGTTCCATAATGGCAGAAGATCCCAAAGGCTTAACTTCACGTTATATGCACTCATTGAAAAGAATTTTGTCAACCATGTTCACAGTTCCAATTATGTTCACACTGCATACTGTAGCTATACACTGCTGGCAAATGATATTTTTAACGTCATTTCTCTGGAATTCAATCCAAAACTGGCCACTTTACAAGTCAGTGTGCTATGTAGGTAATAGCTTCAATATTTTTGATCCAATTTCAATAAAAAAAAGATGCCCTTATTTTTCTATTAATTTGTTTTGTTGAGTATTTTAGTCAGTGTTTGCATCCAATTTTAATGTAGCATTAGTCCTCCAAAGCTTCTCCTTGCATTCAGCATGTGGAATCTTTACTAATTGTAACTTTCAAGCCTTTCATTATAAAGAAGCAATATAAGAATCTGCCAAATCATGTTGGCACAAAAAGTGACATCACATGTATACACAGAATATTCTGATCATTTCAGGGCAAATTGTTCAACGGCTGCACCATTCAACTTTTTGAATCAGACATCTTAAGCAGTATGTCACAGAAGCCACCGAAGGCTTTCCAAATTGCTTTGCCACCGTGGACAGTGGCTGAAGTATACATTTCCCAAGAAAAATTGTGCCAGAGCTCTTCCACGCATGGATGAATGCAACAGCATTGTAATTTTTTTTTGCACTGGTCCCTTAAAGCTCCTGCAACAGTGAGTAACTATGGCTCTCTTTAGTGGCAATATCCTTCGTTATCACTAAAGTAACAGTCTGAGCTAGGTACTTGTAGTTATGAATAGCTTCCAAGTTGTGGTCCAGAATGAGCCACTCCCCCACGTTCTGTCCCTCCTCCACCAACAGAACTGGACATTCCAAGTCACAATCTCATAACTGATGATGAACTCCCACTTAACAAACAGGATTATATTTGAAAGAAATTAACTTGTTTTTTCTCTCTGCCATGTAGTCCATCCTATCATTGTTGCCAGCAGAAAGATGGTGAGCTCTCCAGCCACCAAAGCCATATAGAATGTGATCCTGTCATTTCAGAGTGTACACCATATGTTTGGCAGTGTCTATCTTGCACTTGGCATTCTTGGCACATGTGACCGCATCCCAGATCACATTCTCTAGGAAGCCTTCAGCACTCCCCAGATCTCCTTGTAGATCAGACCAGAGATAAACTTGGTGCTGCCACACCGAGCCAAACAGCAGGTAGCTTGTTTGGTGATGTTAGCACAGAACAGTTTATAGTGCTGCTTGATTAGTCCTTTGCTTCCTTTTCCTCTGCCAGACATTGTGCTCCTTCATTCAAGAATCTGCTAATATTTTCCATTGCAGTACTGCATGAGGACACGATGGATGTCAAAGAACAATAGCAGTGCTAAACACTTGGCCCCGAAACTACACAAATATTGCTCCTGCTGCAGACTGTTCTATTTACACTTACTTTTCCACAGTAGCTACATCATATGTTCCCATATTTAATACAATGTGTGCACATTTGGAAACGTGCAATCCATATTCACAAATAAGTCAGATTTGCTGAACTGCATGGAAACCTATGAGGCCATCAAATATCCTTAAGCTTGCAGCCTACGAGATAACCTGCAGGTTTAAGTATATAAAAAAGAAAAGAACTTTAGCTTCATTTTCATCTAACTTGGTGAGCTCAGATATATTATTCACGCATTTTTTGAAGAATTATAGCAAAGGGGAGGGAGGTCGATGCTGTCTGAGTAATTCTCTAAATCTTTGAAAAGCAGAATGAGGAAGTGAAGGTCAAAAAACATCATGAAGCAGGTTTACGTTACAATCACAGCAAATGTTGCAACTTTGTATTTTTTTTAAGTTTTCACCCAGTGTTAGCTAAAACCTGAAATCAAATTAAGCTCCGTACCCCATTGTAAATTTTTGTTAAATTCTTTTGGCTTGCTTCAGGCTGGGAAAATACAATTTCTATATCTTAATTCCCAACTCGTGTCTGGACCTAGCTGCTTATACACTTCATTTGACCTGTCTAATATCAATGGGATGTATTTGTTTCATCTTATTAACCCTGGTCTCAGAAGAATAAATCTCACCAGACAATCATGGTAATTGCCTGAGCTGAGGTGAGATAAATCTAGATTGCGGAAATAGTCACATCAACATACCTAAAGCATGCCAGTCTTCTGCACACAGTTTGAAATTTCCTCAGTATTTTTGGGCTCCTCTGTCCTTCAAGAGCAGAAAGGAACAGCAGCATTTCACAAAACTAGTATGCAACAGAATGATAGCTAGCATTACTGAACTGGTAGTCGAGTGTCTTCATCTTTGGTTAAGAGACATTATGGCAGCCAGGGAACTTCAATTAAAGAAATCTGGAATCTACAACTTCTGGTCAAGATGGTGCTTGCATACAATGCTCCTTCAGTCCACATCTTCTGGATAGATCATTGTTACCAGGTGACCGTTTAAATATCATTTTGTATTGTTAAAGCGCACTTATGAATTTAACCTGGTAATGCTAAAATAGCTGCCTGTGCCTTTAAGAGAAAACAGTGATGATATTTTGCACGAGTGGAGTAGAACAAAGGGTTGCTATGCTCTAGAGAGAATGACATTCAAATGCTTTTCCCAGGTTTGGTGAAGAATGGTGAATTATATTTGATAATATCCATGTAAATTCATTTATACTTGTTTCTAAATCTAGAACATCAGTAATTTGACATTTTACGTGTGGATGCTTTAAATTTTCATGAGTAAGTTGATCAGTGCTGGAATAGTGTGATTGTGTTAACTTCCTTATCAGCCTTCTAGGTTAGTAATTCAACCACAAGGCAACATACTGTAAAAATTCTTGTAAAAGTTTTTTTTTGTCTTTATTATTTCTTGACCAAATGAGAATGTAATGGAGTAATGTCAATGTGTCAATCTCTGTTCATGTTTCGTCAGTGAGGAGAACTCTCATTTCAAGGTCTAGCCTACATTCGTTTGGAAGTTAAGCTCATGTGTCCCAAATGTGAGTATATCTCTTAGATTTACTCATATCTTTTATATTGTGTATAAGGTACAGAGTTGGTGGGATTCTAATGTTGTTCGTATTGTTTTTTTTAGAATTGCCACTACCGTATTGGTTTTGTATATTTTGTTTTATTTATTTTAATACTGCATATGTAACAAGGGTGTAGACTGAAAGTAAGCTAAGATTGTAACAGTGGGAACTGTTTTTTTTTAATTCATTTCGTCATTTTTATTTCGATACCCTCTTTCTGTATTAAAACATCTAAAACAGATAAAGGAATTAAAGACCCAAAAAGTATCTGTTTTTTTTTTTCCCATGTGTATTTTTCCCCAGGCTACAAAATCATGAAACCATTTATTTCATTTCTTTTATGACTTTTACATTTGTTTTTTATCTAGTATGTGATTCTAGAACCTGTGATTTGCTGTTTGGAGATCTTTTGGGTGTTCCACTGCTCTGCAGTTTCCAAGATGATTCCAGGAGGCACAGGCAACATGCAGGAACCTCATGGTAAGCAGCTGCAAGACTGGGTGAGAGTTGATGTTCGACTCCATTTCGCTGATTAAAGCTTCCACTGTGCACCAATTAAACTGACGAAAGATATTGAAGCATCGAAGCGAGTTCAGAGGGTGAGCGTCGGCTGCCTCTTTTGATCTCTCTGCTACAGGAGAGGAGAGAGCTTATCACCGTGCCCGGAGAACATTGCCCAGGTTTTCCACGTTTTGGATCTGGACTTGGACTACAGACTTTTTTCAGTCTTATAGTGTTTTATATCCTGTGTTTTCTGCCTGATCTCATTTTTTTTTTGTGCGGGGAAGGAGATTGTGGGGTCAATGTAGCTGTTGTGGTTTGTTCAGATTTTTGCAGGATGTGGTATTTGGGGATTGATGTGCCTGTTCCATTTTTATTCATTTTTTGTGTGGGAGGAGGGATTTGGAGGATGATGTCCCTATTCCATTTTTGTTTTTTTTTATGTGGGAGAGGGGATTTTGGGGTTGCTGTGACTATTTTGTTTTTTTTTGTTTAGGGATGGGGGATTGATGATCATGCTGCTTTTCTTTTCTTTCTTGGTTTCATGGCTACACAAAGAAGAATTTTCTTTGATAATATATGAACCTTTGAACGTTTAAAACTAAAGCAAATCTCAGTAGTTGTAAGGATAACTATGAAACTGTTAGCCTGTTAAAAATCTTGTTTAGTTCACGAATAGGAAGCAAATTTGCCGTTCTTTCCCAGTTTTGCCTAGATATGTCTTTTCAGCTTCCACAGTTCAGGATCAATTAGTATGAACAACTTGGAATTTATTCCAAGGAATAAGATACATCAGTATTTGGATAAATTAACTCTGAGTAGTGATAGTCTTATTGGCTTTGTGTACTGTAGGTTATCTCTGAACAACCATATCATTTTTTTGGAAAAGTTACCAGGAACTTTCATGAAGGAAAGGCTATAGACATTATCTACATGGACTTTAGCAAGGCCACTGACAAAATCCCCCATGTGAGGCTCGTCTAGAAGGTGAAGTCACCAGGTATTCAGAATTCAACATTGGCTTAGTTGGAGAAACAAAAGAGTAGTAGTAGATGATTTCCTCTCTGACTGGAGGTATATTACTAGTGCTCTGCCATTGTTGTTTGTCATCTATATCTCAGTTGGCTCTGAGTAGTGAGATAGAACTAATGGATCTGAGAATACAGATCTATAATACCCTGAAAGTGTCCTCACAAGTAGATAGGCTCATTAAGAGAGTTTCTGGCACATTGGCCTTCATAAATCAGGGTATTGAATAAAGGAGTTGGGATGTTATGTTGAAACCTTATAAGACATTGGTAAGACCAAATTTGGAGTTTTGTGTGAGTTTTAATCACCTACCTACAGCAACTGTATCAACAATAATAATAATAACAATGACAATAAATAAACAGGAACTTTAGAGAGGATAAATGCAGAACATTAAACATAAAGAAGGGTGCAATAGAGATAATAGAACACAAGACAGAGCAGCAGGATGCAATACCTGAGGATGCAACACAGGATGCAACATAAGAAAGAGCAGATGGATGAATACGAAACATATAAGTATCTGGGATATCAACAAGGAAACAAAGTAGATCATAGTGTGATAAAGGAAAAACTTTTGACAGAATTTACTTCAAGGCTTAAGAAAATCTGCCAAACAGAGCTCAACAGTAAAGATATAACAAAGGCAATAAACACTTTGGCTATATCTATATTCATGTATTCTTTTGGCATAATATCTTGGTCCAAAGCTGATATGGAAATTTACAAAGAAAAATAAGAACTGAAATGACAAATTTCAGAAAACATTATGTACATTTTAATGCACTTTGATTAACACTACCTAGAACAGAAGGGAGAACAGGAAGAAAAGACATTAAAAATCTATACAGCAGTCAGATAAAACTTCTAAGGATATACTTTCATCACAAAAACAGGAAACAGAAATCCATGCAGGTATATGCAATTCCAAAAAGAAGTATACACCACTAAACTTAAGTGAGAGCAGAACCCAGGAAAATGAAGTCATTGTCGCTATTGAAAATAAAGGTTAACTAATGGAAGAGCGTGACACTCCATGGAAGACGTGGAGTGATCCGAGCAGACTAGTTCTTGACAAGGGAGTGTCAAATACCTGGTTCAGAATTGGAAACCCCTTCCCGGAATCAGAAGGGTTCCGTGTGGTGATACAGGACCAGGTGGTTAGCAAAAAAAAAATCAGAAATACAT
The DNA here is from genome assembly GCF_048418815.1 of Hemitrygon akajei. NCBI lineage: Eukaryota > Metazoa > Chordata > Chondrichthyes > Myliobatiformes > Dasyatidae > Hemitrygon > Hemitrygon akajei. The sequence continues at coordinate 61,370,121 of NC_133133.1, forward strand.
AATAAAAGATGATAAATGTAGAAAATGTTGAGAAAAAACAGAAACAATCCAATATATTACAGGATCCTGTAGCAGTTTAACACAATCAAGTGACAAACATCATTCATCAAAATCTTGCCTTAAAATACAAACTCATAAATGAAAGCACACCTTACTGTAAATACAAGCCTAATCTAGTTTTAGAGTCATAATACCACATATTATATTATGACCGATCAGTTATCACGGATAGGACAATCCATTATGTGTAGGCCTCCATTAGTCTCGATAGAGCATGGATTTGGGCCTTGGAAAGTTTCCAGGCCAAGGTTGTTTTTTAAATGGAAGACTGGCAGTTGCTCAAGCTGCAAGTTTTCCCTCTTCACGCCACCAATGTTGTCCAAGGGAAGGGCATTAGTAATCCATACTAACGGTCCGGATATAATAATAGAGGATAAACAAGCAAGAACATTGATGTAGTCATTCCAAACATACATAACTTATAGAAATAAATATGTGAAAAACACGAGATATATGCTGAATTAAAAATGGAAATTGAAAGACTTTGGAACATGAATATGGTATACATTGTCCTGATAGTAATATCTACAACTGATGTCATTCCAAAAGCATTCACAATAGCATTAAACAATCAGGGCAATAGAAAATAGACAATAGGTGCAGGAGTAGGCCATTCAGCCCTTTGAGCCAGCACCACCATTCAATGTGATCATGGCTGATCATCCACAATCAGTAACCCGTTCTTGCCTTCTCCCCATATCCCTTGACTCCACTATCTTTAAGAGCTCTATCTAACTCTTTCTTGAAAGCATCCAGAGAATTGGCCTCCACTGCCTTCTGAGGCAGAGCATTCCGTAGATCCACAACACACAGGGCTATACTGTAACATCTATGTAAAACTTCAGAAAGCCACTATACTAAACACTACTAGAATAGTCTGAAAGCTTCTAGCAATTGGAAAATGAGCATGCGTGGCTATGCCCATACCTTAGCTTTTACCAGCTTGAGCTGAAAAAAAATAATAATAATTTATTAACAGAGCATACAGACATTGTAGTTCAAAGTGCTTTACAATGGGATAAAGTTCAAACATGAAAATAAAAGACAAAAAGATGTTAGTTGAAATCAAGGTTAAATAAATAGATTTTGAGCTAGCATTTTAAAGTGTCAACTGAATCTGCATTCATTATAGTTTTAGGTAGTGAATTCCACAGTTTAGGAACGTAGTTCAAAAAATCCAACCTTCCAACTATTGCTTTAGGAAGATTGTTTAAATTTAAGAGTCCATTGAAGAAGACAAGAGAGCTGGAGCTAGATTATAATACTAAAACTATCAAGAAGCGTTGAAAGAGTACAGAGAAATTTATAAGGATGTCACCAGGATATGAGAGCCTGCGTTGTAGAGAATGGTTGAATAGGCTATATGACCTTAATCTTTGAAGCAATGGAGATTGAGAGGAGATTTGATAGAATCATATAAAATTATGAGGGGTATGGATAGGGTAAATGCAATCAAGCTTTCCACTCAAGTTGGGTGACACTAGAACCAGAGGCCATGGGTTAAGGATGAAAGGTAAAATATTTTGAAGGGAAACTGAGTGGGAACTTCTTCACAGAGAGGGTGGTACGAGAGTGGAATGAACTGCCAGTGGAAGTGGTGAATGCACATTTGAATGCAACATTTAAGAGATGTTTGGATTGTACATGGATGTGAGGGGTATGGAGGGTTATGGTCCAGATGCATGCTGATAGAACTAGGCAGAATAACAGATCGACACAGACCACTTGGATTGAAGGGCCTTTTTCTGTGCATAGTGATCTATGACTCTATAAATGCTAGCATTTTCAATGAAGTCCAAATTCCATAGATGAATACATTATTAAAAGAGTGGTATCATGCATTGTTGCCTACAGTTGAAATAAAGTCTAACTTCTGGCAAGATGGTACCAGTGACCAATGGTGATTTCTTGCAGGCAGCATTTAGAATGATCTGATATTCTTCCTCTAAACGTACTTCTTCTAAAATGTGAATGATTGCAGCCTGTAATTTCCCTTTTAATAATGTATTTATTGGGCGACTGAATAATCTGACACTTCTGTGTTCAGCTGGGGGATTTAGCATAAATAAGGTCACTAATGGCAGATCACAATTGAATGAACAGCTCTATTAAAGCATCAAGCAAGATTAAAATCGTCAAGGACGAGAGCAGAAAATGAACAGGTGTTCAGCGCCATATGTCTGCGTATGACCAATCTCTCTCGCTGCTGCCAGCAGGTGGAAGGTGCAGGAAACTTGGATACCATGCCACCCGATTTTGGCAGCGGCTATTGCCTGCAAACATTGGGCTTCTAGACAGGCTCACCTCAGTGCTAAATGTGGTCCACAGTTGTGTACTCATTTTGGAGATGCTGCGGTTTATGTTCCTTGTGTTTTTTATTTTCATTGTTTGTGCAGTTTGATTGGGGAACTTCAGTACTGAACTAGTTCTGCCGCTGTAGCCCGCGGCAACCACTTCCACAGCCGCCAGAGGAACTGGTGAATGCACATTTGAATGCAACTTTTAAGAGAAGTTTGGAGAAGCATGATTCAACAGCTTCTTCCATTCTGCCATTCGATTGCGAAATGGACATCGAACCCTTGGACACAACCTCACTTTTTATTAATATATAGTATTACTGTTTTTGCATGATTTTTAAACTATTCAATATATGTGCACTGTATTTGATTGGTTTATTTATTACTATTATTATTTTATTTTATTTTTCTTCTTCTATATTATGTATTGCATTGAACTGCTGCTGTTAAGTTAACAAATTTCACATCACATGTCGATGATAATCATCCTGATTCTGATTCTAAAGTCCATGGATGGGAGGGGTATGGAGGGTGCTGTGGTTAATGTTATTTTTTTACTTTTTATTGTTTACTCAATTTGTTCCTTTTTCTCACTTTGGGTGTTTGATAGTGTTGTGGTGTGGGTTTTTTTTCTTTAAATGGGTTCTATTATGCTTCTTTGTTTTGTGACTGCTTGCAAGAAGACACATCTCAAGGCTGTATACATACTTTGATAATAAATGTACTTTAAACTTGAACTAGCTCTATATAATAGAGTATTGAAATTCATGATATTATACTACTTTAGCTGTATTCTTTATCAATAGTGCATGTTTATGGTTTATCAGTGGGCATTGAATGAACTACAGTGCAAGTATATATTGGTTTAAATAACATGTTAAACACTCCAATATGATAAAATATATGAAAGCGAATTGCCTGCAGATTTGGCAAATGACCCACATAACATGCTTGGATAGGAGCTCCTGTACTTTTCAGGTGCAACAAGTGTCTATACCAATATTTAAGATATAGTGCAAATATACTTTGAAGTGATTGCCTTTGTCCACGTACCTTTGACCTTTCCATGTGATCCCAGGCAGTCTTGATGATGTTGCGATCAGGGCTCTGTGGAAGCCATACCATCTAAAACCATAGAAAAAACCTTTGCCCAGTACTGTATATTGTGTATTAATATTTCAATCATATTTAAGTAATCTTATTTATATTGTTTAATTAAGCATTCTTGATCAATAAAATAATTAATTAATTGTTATATGCAAAAGTTAATTTAATATTTTGAAGTTATAAAACATATCAGTGACAACTATGTGTTTTTAAAATGAACAGGAGACGTCTATCAATCTGTTAAAGTGAAGCAAGATTATCCAACTTTAAAAATGCAGTGAGAACTGTCAAGTTTAAAAGAAACGGCCCAACATGTGCAGAGTCATCCAGATTTTTTTTTAAAAAGGTGATAAACAGAAGAATTTAAAATTTATAAAGTACGAGTACTGGCTGACTATATCAGAAAAATTTACAAGATTGATTACACAATGGGTAAAGGCTCATGGATACCGAGGTATTGGATCAGTATTTTGAAATGAGTGAAATAGCCAAAGAGAAGGCAGTGACAATTTTGCTGACTTCATTAGGTTTAAAGGCATACAGTTTGCTTTGAAGTTTGTCTGCTTCATCCAAACCATAAGAAATTAGCTTTGCTGCTATTGTAATAGTGATGCAGAAATGCTCTGGCTGGTGGCACAATGACATCAGCACCAGGCTCCGGAGCAAAGGTTCCCAAGTTCAAACCCCGAGCATGCTTTCCATCCGTGCTGGGTTGAGCATCGAGCTAGCCACTTGGCCTTGTAAAAAATACAACGGTCGAGTCAGGAACGTTTATATCGTAACCCGAAAGAAGACCAATCCTGACACCATGAGCCAGACAAAAATGGCTGTCTGGTGCGACATGCTAAAGAAAAAGAAACACTTTAAAACCAAAACCATTGTTGATTGTCGAATGCTTTAGGTTTCATAAGTGGAATCAAAAGGAAGGGGAGTCCATTTCAGTGTACGGGGTTGAATTGAAGAGATGTTCTGAGCATTGTCAGTTTGGTAACGGACTTAATGATACTCTAAGAGATTGTTTAGCTTGTGGAATCTTGAAAGAAAGCATTCAAGAACTGCTCCAGCTCGTAGATGAAGCACAGCATACATTCGAATAAATCCCTGTTTCAATGGAAACTGCAATCCGAGATGCTATTCAGTTTCAGTCAGGAATGAAAGTGAGTGTGAATAAAATTGCAGCATTTAAACAGAAACCAGCCTAGCCACACAAATTGCGTCACCATTGTGTCAGGGGCTCATATACACCAAATAAATGCAGAAGTAAAGGTGAAACTTACAGAAAATTCAACAAAGTAGGGCACATACAAAGAGCATGTCGGGCAGACAAAAATAAATGGCCTGCACAGGGAAGAGAAAATGCTAACAAGCCAAGATGCAGTTACAGAAGGGGCACTAATCCGTACACTGCTTGATGAACAATCTGATATGATAAGAGTGATACAGGATTGTAGCCTTGAAATTTACAATGCAAAAATTAACAATAGACAAGCAATATGATTTATACCAGAAGTGAACAGCAAATTAATTAAAGTGGAATTGGACACTGGTACAGTAGATTCAGTCATTCTACGAAATGAATTTGACTGGCATTTCAGACACTAAATGGAGGCCTGCAGGTATCCAACTAAGAACTTATGTCGGAGAAAAGGTAACTCCTGTGGGAATGACATTTGTGACAGATAAATACAACAACCAACCGGCCACATTTAGCTTGTATGTGGTAAAAACAGAAGAACCAGCATTATAGGGGGTGTGATCGGCTGAGACAACTACAACTTGATTGGACATGTTTCACTCCTGGATGAAAAGTCCTAGCAAAGGACTACAGATGTGATATGGGTACTCAGAAAGATTAAGGGCAGAACTGGACCACTCTTCCTGTACAATGGAGATTGTGTCTGATATCTGGAGATGACATATCAATCTGCTGAGGAGAGCAAAGTCAATTGATAAAGAAGAAAGTTGGCTTCTGTTATAAGAACCACTTCCTGCAGACCCTGAGTCAACTTTTACAACTACCATACAGAAGGCCTCAGAGCCTGTGATTGTTTCACAGCCACAAGTCCAATCCGCCAAACACAGCAAGTCTTCTTGTCAGGGAAGACATTATCTCACAAGTGTAAGAAATCTTCCACAATGATTAAATCTTTAGGCTGGAATAGGACAATTTAGGATGTCTATATAGTAGTTGTATTATGTAGTATACTCTGTAATGTATATAGTTGAGGTGCATTCTATTTGTTTTGAAGTTTATAGCTGAACAGGCAGCAGTATTGTGTATTTAATATTTAAATACAGTTAGTAATATGAGTTATCTTGTACATATTGGTTAATTAAGTATTATTCTTTATTTAAATAATGATGGGTAATATGTAAAAATATGTTCATTACATATCTCACCATGCTACCATGTGATACATGCTTACCTCACCTAATGTAAAGACCAAGTTAACCCACGTTTTCAGACTCTTGTGTCTTGCTTTGAATTAATTTAATGTTTTGAAGTTGAAAAAATAGAACTGTATGTATTTGTAATCTGGAAACAAATTGACGATGGCTTAGCCAGTAAATCAGAACTCAAAAATAAATTCTCCAGCAATTCACCATGCAGCAAAATGGGTAAGTAACTACCTTGGAAAAGGATGTCAAGGTTGTTGCAAATTCTAAGATCTTGAACAACTTTGCATCATTTGCTATGAATATTTGATTTCAAAGGGCACGTTATTGAGAATGGGGAATCTAAAAGAAAAGCAAAATCCCATGGTTACGAACAACTTGGTCATCAGATTACTTGTGGTTCTGATTGACTATTCTTTTTAATTTGATTAGTTTTTAGTTGATACTGTTCACCGGAGGAAAAATGCTGATTTAAAACATTTTTATCATTGAGAAATACATACATCAGGAGTACAGCAAAGTGATAGAGTTGTACAACTCTACTCCACAATGATACTCCACATAAGATACTTCACTGGGAAGGCATTGTCAGTAACATGGGGAACTCTGAGTGGGCCTTTGTAAAATGATAAAGCCTCAGTGGACCATAATTTGCAGCAAAGTGCTGGTAGCTGTGCCCCAAGCACACAAACACTCCACCCACAACTCTCAGCATACCATCCTCCTTTCTAACTTAGGATTCTTGCATGAATGTGGAAGTTGCAGACTTGAAGGGCAGGCTCTGGTGAAGATTTCCTGGCTGTTTGCCAACACTCAGCTCCTTGTGATTTCAAGTAGCAGAGTACAAACTAGCTGAATAGCCCAGCAGTTACTCTAAGAAACCTGCCTGAAGAACCTGCACTAGAAATAAAAAGAAGAAAAGATGTATGAAAGAAGAGGAAGTATAAGACAATTTATATTTTTCAGTTAGTCAAAATTTCCATCATGATTTGATTTGCTTTATAAAGTTTAAGCTCTTAATAAATTTCTGGAAAGTTCTGACAATGCTTGAAGTGTTCTCAGTTAATTTTAGCTATTAGAACTATTTTGTTCAGAATCAGCCATGCAATGGCATTGAGTGTAGAGGACGCTACTATTGCACCGGATTGTACATGTGGCATCAACCCTTTATTTTATTTATTTTATGTTATTGAGAGGTACAGTGTGGATCAGGCACTTCTGGCTCAATGAGCTACACTGGCCAGCAACCCACCCCACATATTTAACTCTAGCCTAATCATAGGACAATTTACAATGGCCAAATAACCTAATAACTGAGGCATCTTTGGACTGTGGGAGGAAACCAGAACACCTGGAGGAAACTCACACGGTTGCAGCAAGAACATACAATCTCCTTACAGACGGCGCCAGAATTAAACTCCAAAGTCCAAATGCCTCAATCAGTGATAGCATTGCGCTAACCGCTGCACTGCTGCTGCGCCCATTCATTACAATCAAATCAACATCGGGGAATTTACCAAAGGAAAGCATGAAATTTTCCATGTATCAATGGCCAGATACTGACTGAGAGCTATGGCCCATTGGAATATTCTTAAAGGAAGAAAGGAGATAGATCATCAGGATTCTGCTACTGTGTTTAATAATAAGTTGATGAATTTTGATGCATGACTGCTGTTCTCATTTATGTAAATATTACAAACCAGTCTCAAATTCTAAAAAAAACTTCTATTGTACTAAATGAAACCATAATGTTATTCAAGCAAATTGTGCAGTTATTTTAATGGTATTTAATGAATTAATTGAATATTTTACTCAGTCCTGGAGTATGGACATGCTTGATAACAAGTAATGGAAAATCATTTTTGAATAGAAGAGATAGAGGGTTCTTCCTTTGGCTAAACACTTAACTCTCTAGAAATGATGAACACATGACATAAAATGCATTACTGAGCTTCAGTTTGAGGGCTTGGATATTTAATCAGCTTTCCGAATAGAAGGGCTTATATCACCTTTCTGTTATAGTTAACAAAATGACCTGAGCTGCAAATGTGCAAACATGAAGAATTGGACTCAAATTGCCATGTGTAGAATCCAGATAGTGGGCATTATGCAGCTACAATATGCAAATACAGTTCATTTACATTGTTATCCAGCTCCTGAAACTGTTTTATTCATGTTGGATTTTGGGTTATGGTTTCAGTTTGGGTTATAGTTTTGTGTAAGTCTAAATAAATTATTTCAGCTACATGAAGGCCAAATTCCTGGAAATTTTGGAGGGGGGAAATGAACCTATACAATCCAAGAACCAAATAGCTTATGACAAAACTTATCAATGAAGAACATATAATCTCCTTTTAAAGTAGTGCTCAGAGCAGATCAACAATTAGCTTGGCTTTCATGTCATGACTTCTGATCAAAAGGTTACTTTGTATTTTAAGGCAACTTCCACAGTAATAGTAATCACATTTTTGTGACAATCAATAACAACATTGTGGTTGAAGTATTAATGTTGATGCTAAAGATGGAATGTTATTTTGACCAAAGGGGGGATTGCATTGCAATAGAAATAGCTTCAATGGATGAGGTGTCATCCTGATGCAGAAAAGGATTGATACATTGTATTTTGTACTCTGAAGAGAAGGAAAAATTTCTAGGCATTGTATGGAAGACAGTTACAATGGCAAACAAAGAGTAGTGTAAAGCTCCTCAATGGACTGCACTTTTATTTGACTGCACTTCAAATACATTTGCAATGCTGAATAACAGCAGCAACATTGCAGGCATAAATAGGTGAGATAATGGACTTTGTTGCCTGGAATTTAAAAAAAAACACATTTGCAATGATACTGCACGTGAAGCCTGCTATAAAAAATATGGCATATATGGTCACCATTCATCTTCACATTCTGAATTTTATGTGAGTACTGGTATGAATTGATATTTTAGTTTATTTCAATAATATAATTTGAAACCTTTTCACCAGAATAATAATTATTAATAACAATTCAAGGGAAACTGCAAAGAATATCTCTAAAATGAAGTTATGAGAGGTTGCAGAAGCACATCGAGGCTGACTGGTTGAAGAGGACCTATTAAATTCAAACAGACAATGATGAAAATTCATAGCAGGTTCAGGCAGCACCTTATGGAGAAAGCAACAGAGGTAACATTTCTGGTCAATGACTTTTCATAAGAACTGGTATAATCAAAAACTGGAACAAGTATAAAGCTGCAGAGAAACAGGGACTGAGAGAACAGAAGAGAAGGTGCGTGATAAGGTGAAGATCATGAGAGACTGACAAAAGATATAGTGCTAGCAGCTGAATGAGTATGCTAAAGGTTGGTGAACAAGAGGCACAGTTGAAAGAGATGTAACAAGATGGATGAAATCAGCAGAACAGAACAAAGGAATGTACTGGAAATGTGATAAATGACCAGAATTTCTATTTCATTGAAATTGTCCTCTTCAATGTTGAGACTTGAAGGCAGAAATGTGCCAAATCCAAAAACCAAATGCTTTATCTTGACTTTCCATTTAGTTTCATTGGAACAGTAATTGGGATAAGGAATTTAAAAATCAGGCAAATTGAAGATTAGGACCAGCTTCACTGCAGAAATTTATGCACATTGAAGAAAGTAATGGAAGAACATGAACTCTATGCAGTAAAAGTTTTAACAGAATGTAGGTCTTTAAATGAATGGGTGAGGAGTATTGGGCAGACAAAATTTAAATGTATTGCAAAGAGGCATTAAAATGAATATAGAAGTAAAATGTAAACTACAGAAAATTTCCTAAGTGAATACTTTGCATCAGTATTTACCAAGGAGAAGGATGAAAGGGATAAGAAGATCAGTGTGGAGCATACAAATTTGCTAGGGAATTACAAGATAACAAAAGAGATAGCTTTAGGTCCCTTAAAGTGCATTAAGTTGGTTAGTGCCCCATGCCTGATGGGATACCCCAGGTCATTGAGATAGGCAAGAGATGAGACTGTTGGAGACCTGACTAATATCTTTATATCTTCTCCAGTTACAGGCAAGGTCTTAGAACACTGTTCAGAAGCTAAAGTTGTTCTAATATTCAAGAAGGCAAACAGAGATAATCCTGGAAACTATCAACTGATGAGTTCCATGTTAGTAGTAGGGAATTTACTGGAGAGGATTCTAAGAAATAGGATTTCTGAGCATTTGGAAAAAAATAGCCTAGTTGGAGAGTGTCAACATAGCTCTGTGCAGGGGAAGTCATGTCTTACTAACAAGACTTAGTTGTTAAAGGAGGTGATAAAGGTGATTGATGAAGGTAGAGCCAAGGATGTTCCCCCCATGGAAGGTATTTGCCAAAGTCTCTCAAGGAAGGTTCATCAAAGTGATTAAGATGCATGGAATCAAAAGTGAATTGGCTATTTGAAATCAACAATGCCTTGCCGATAGAAGACAGAAGGTGGTTCTCAATGGAACAGTCTTGATGTCTATGTCTCGTGGTGTTCCACAATGAATCATACTGGGATCTTTGCAGTTTGTGAACTGGATGGAGACATTGATATGTGAGTTAGTAACTTTGCAGAGGATACAAAGATTGGTGGTGTACTATGTTCTGTGTTTTTGTACACAAAATGTATTAACACATAATTTACAATATGTAATTAAAGCTTACTATACTGACAATTTCAAAAAATAGTCATAACTATGAAATAACATTGCAAATATATTTAAACTGGTATCAACATTAGAACTTTCTAATTATAAAGTAAACCTCAAAAAATAAAGCTTTTCATCATGTAATAATAGAAAAGCTAGCAGAAATTCAAAATCTGAATCAGTAATATATGGGCTACATTATCGTTGAAGGCAAATGGAAGAAGAAATATTTGCTTGTGGAAAATTAGACCATAAAACAGTACTGGTTAGAAAACCAGTATTGAGTTAGTCAAAAGGGATGTAGTTTCTACAGAGTTGGCACATTTATTCACTAATGAATCTCAGTGGATTTTCAAAATTATAAAATTATATTGGATGTTCTAGTCGTCATTTGCCGAAGGTACAGCAGATGATTGAAACACAAATGAGATTTCCACTGAAGACATTGGATGAGTATTTAAAGAAATGATAGAAAACAGTATCACAGTAACTTCTTCATTTTAAATACTTTATAGTATCTCAGGTGTAACAACCTAAGTGGAAGAAATCCAACAATTCTGTGATTCGATCATTGGAATTTGTTTTCCATGCTTCTCTCTTGTTTAGAAGTAACAATGCTATGGAACAAATATATCCAAAATTTGCTGTTTCCCTTGCTCTTTTTAAATGTATTAGTTTCTTCTCAGTCTCCCTACTTTCTTTATATGATTGAAGCACACAATTGTTATTGCTACTGTTTATTTTAAGAAGGCAGCTCTTGCCTCAAATATGAAGATAAGCCATATCTTAAGACCCATATTTTTATGTTGCTTATGTTTAAAGCAAGGAGTGGAATTTTCCAATGTGGCCTTTCACATTATCTCCAATGCCTACCATATTTCCCACCATAAATAGCAAATTGCTTTGGTATCGCAAACACGAGGAAATATGCAGATGCTGGAAATTCAAGCAACACACACAAAATGCTGGTGGAACGCAGCAGGCCAGGCAGCATTTATAGGAAGAAGTACAGTCGATGTTGAGACCCTTCTTCAGGACTAACAGAAAAAAGAGATAGTGAGAGATTTGAAAGTGGGAGGGGGAGACCCGAAACGATAGAAGACAGGAGGGGGAGGGATGAAGCTAAGAGCTGGGAAGTTGATTGGTAAAAGGGATACAAGGCTGGAGAAGAGGGAGTATCATAAAACAGAAGGCCTTGGAAGAAAGAAAGGGGGAGGGGAGCACCAGAGGAAGATGGAGAACAGGCAAGGAGTTATTGTGAGAGGGAAAGAGAGAGAGGAAAAAAAAATAGGGATGGGGTAAGAAGGGGAGGAGGGGCATTAACGGAAGTTAGAGAAATCAATGTTCATGCCATCAGGTTGGAGGCTACCCAGATGGAATATAAGGTGTTGTTCCTCCAACCTGAGTGTGGTTTCATCTCAACAGTAGAGGAGGTCATGGATTGACATATCAGAATGGGAATGGGACGTGGAATTAAAATGTGTGGCCACTGGGAGATCCCGCTTCCTCTGGAGGACAGAGCATAGGTGTTCAGCGAAACAGTCTACCAGTCTGTGTCGGGTCTCACCAATAAATAGAAGGCCACACCGGGAGCACCGGACACAGTATATCTCACCAGCCGACTCACAGGTGAAGTGCCGCCTCTCCTGGAAGGACTGTCTGGGGCCCTGAATGATGGTGAGGGAGGAAGTGTAAGGGCAGGTGTAGCACTTGTTCCGCTTACAAGGATAAGTGCCAGGAGGGAGATCGGTGGGAAGGGATGGGGGGGATGAATGAACAAGGGAGTCGCATAGGGAGTGATCTCTGCGGAAAGCCGAAAGTGTGGGGGGGTGGTGGGAAGGGAAAGATGTGCATGGTGGTGGAGATGGCAGAAGTTACGGAGAATTATATGTTGGACACGGAGGCTGGTGGGGTGGTAGGTGAGGACAAAAGGAACCCTATCCCTAGTGGGGTGGGAGGAGAATGGGGTGAGAGCAGATATGCGTGAAATGGGAGAGATGCATTTGCGCGCAGAGTTGATGGTGGAGGAAGGAAAGCCCCTTTCTTTAAAAAAAAAGGAAGACATTTCCTTCATCCTGGAATGAAAAGCCTCATTCTGAGAGCAGATGCGGTGGAGACTTTTTTAAAAATTTTAAATTGCTTTAGTATTTTGACAAATACCGGTAGCATTTAAGGCCCTGCCTTCAGATTATGGTCTTCTGTTACAGTTGTTGTAAACATTCCCTGAAACATCACTGGCAAGAAATTTATAAAATAGCCTCAACTTACAGGAACATCAGAATCGGGGTACGTCATTTAGTTACTGCGGACTGTTTTGCCATTTTGCCTTAACTTCATATTTCTATCTTTATTCCTTATCCTTATCATTTGTTATGAAAAATCTATTAATCACAGACTTAAAATTAACAAGATACCTAATAGCAATTGCTTTTTGCTGAAAGGAATCCTAAATTTCTTCTAAATGACATTATTTCACTGTATGGTTCAGACTATGTGTGATAAATAAACAAATGTAAATCTAAATCACTTCATTTTTCAAAATATTTTCTTGCTGTACTCTTGAACCTCTGTAATGTATTGAACACTCTGATCAAAGCACTCCTCAACCTTTAAATGCCAGCTGATACAACTATAATTGTGTAATTTCTCCATCTCACCTCACTCTTGTAGTCCATTTATAATGCTGCTAAGCCCCAAACTCAATGCATCTTTCCTTTAAGTTATTCCGCCTAAAATAGCTCTCAGGCCTTCATGTGTGATTTAAGTAGAGGGTTGTCTAAATGCAACGTACACTTGCCCTCAGTCCACTAGTTATATAAAGGCCAGCATACCATTAGACTTTCAATTATCTTTTATGCACATCAATGACAATTTAATGATCAAAATTTATGGATCCCTGAATCTCTGGATTGTCACTGATTTTTTTTGATTTTTTTTTTACCATTTACAGAGTATTCTGTTCTAATGCTTTTTAAATCTGAAGGGGATGACCTCACATTTGCCCACATTGAAATCCATTTGCCTCTGTTCATTTAATCTACTGCTATTTTGTAATTTAATGCTTCCATCTACAATACTTAAGAATCAATGGCAACTTGTCATTAAGGGCTATAACCCACAACCTTAGAAGACCAGCAAACAACAGAAGCACTTATTTTCATTTACAGAGGTGGTGATCAGTCACTTTATCAATGTCATTTGCAGCAACTGTGGTTAACAGGCTGTAGAACATAGAACTACAAAATCAGAAGTTCCAGCATTAAAATACTGCTCACCTATTGACTACATCCTATGTAAATTCAGAAGGTTGGCAGCGCAGGTCACAGGTCCAAAAGAGTTAATGCATGAAGAGCATTTGATGGCTATGGGCCTATCCTTGCTAGAGTTTTAAAGAATGGGGGGGGGGGGGGGTAGGGAGAGATTCACAGAAACCCATCAAATATTGAAGAAGCTAGAGAGAGCAGATGTAGAGAGGATGCTTCCTACAGTGGGGGAGGTGTCTCAGTCCAGACAGCACAACCTCAGAATACAAGGCTGTCCCTTTCGAACAGAGATGAGGAGGAATTTCTTTAGCCTGAGGCAGGTGAATCTGTGGAATTCATTGCCAGAAATGACTCTGGAGGACAAATCATCGGGTCATTTTTAGTATAGGTTGATAGGTTCTTCATTAGTAAAGGCATCGAAGGTTCTGGGGAGAAAACTGGAGAATGGTGTTGAGAGAGATAATAGATCAGCCATGATGGAATGGTGGAGCCTAACTCTGCTCCTTTATCTTAGATTTTAGAGTCTTATAGGTGACTCTTGTCTTGACAAGACTCTCGTACTCCTGTGCCTGCTGCCATTAACCATTTGTAAGAATACATGCACTTCAGCTCTTTATATTTATTATACGTGTTGAGCATTGAAACACAAGATCAGATCATATATTTGTTGAAGTATAGACAAATATTTCAGATGAAATGGGGAAGAATGTTACTCTACAGTGAATTCTTTAGTGTTGGATCTCCAACGGCAGGTCTGGAAAGGACTTGTTTGTACTGGGTTCATGCCCCACTAATTCTTTTTTAAATATAAACCACTTGCTGTCATTACTTGCAAACCTACCTGACTAGTAGATTTGTAGAGGGTCTCGGCCCAAAACGTTGACTGTACTTCTTTCTATAGATGCTGCCTGGCCTGCTGCATTCCACCAGCATTTTTTGTGTGTGTGTTGTAGATTTATTTTTTTAATAAGTTCTTCGTGCTTGTGCATGGAGCTGGTGAGTATTGGGCTCCAAAGTTATTAGAGCACCTGATTTGGTTCATTGTTGTTTGATATGAGTCACTAATCTTTTAGAGTTCCATGTGCTTTTTCTTGAGGGACTCACTCTTTATAATGCACTCTTCTGGTGCTTTCTGCTTAAGCTAGTTAAGTTTATTTTTGATAAGCTTGGAGATTCTTTGTTCTTTGTATTATTTAAGCAAATGCCTGATTAGCACTAATCACAGGGTTCTAGTTTTGAGAATATTATGTCTCGTGGTGTCACCTGACCGAGCCATTGATTTTCTGTTAGAATTCTTATGAATAAACTCTGGCTACTGTCTCTACATTGGAGTTGTTTTTTCTTCTGCACTTGGGCTCTGAAATTGCCAGCGCACATTGTAACATTACTCCATCATCTAGATTATTTATAAATTCTGTAACATTATCAAAAAATAAACAATTAGTGAAGGTTTTCAGCCCTAATATTAATCTTTAGAGGACATTGTCTGTCAAATTTCTAATTTGAATGTATTTCCACTCATATTTAAATTGTAAGTGAAATCACTGTTTCCAAATCTAAAACACAAGTTTGAAATAGATAACTTTGTAAAATTATAGCTTCTTCAGAAATATTTTAGGGTGACTACTTTGAAACCCTAAAATTCTAACTAGATAGTCATTTGGAAATTTGACAATCTTTCATTTCATTATTTTATTTTTGTTAATATAAATATGCAGTAGATGTCCCTTTCATTTAGTAGTTTTGTTTCTTCATTTTCTCGTTAATTTCCTTTCCATTATGTGGATCAATGCAATATGTTGGATTTTGTATGCTTTTTCTTTCACTTTTATGATGTCCCACACCTCTTAAGTTGCCCATAAATTTTATAGGAGCAATTTGGCTTGTTCTTAATGGTGCTAAACCATGTCTATGGCAAAATAAGTGCCAAGGAGCCTCAACATGGCCATACTCCAAAGGTCAGAGTTGATACATATTGATAGAACCAATCAGGAAATTCATGGCCTTAAATGAGTAGAAATGTATTCAAATTTGGAAATTTGACAGACAATGTCCTCTAGAGATTAATACTGGGGCTGAAGACCTTCAATAATTGTGTATTTTAATTGGACTCACTAAGTCTGATCTGACATTACACTAAAAAGGCTCGCTTTTCTCCATAGAACATCCACATTTCACAACAAAATTTATCCCAGTAAGTTCAGTTCTGGGAAGGAAGTCATAGACTTGAAAACAGTAAGATTTTAAAGAGGGATACTAACCTTGAAGTATCCCTCTTTCATAGAAGAGTCAGAGAAACTGAAGTTCTCTTAAGAGCTAAGAATGTTTTGATGGACTTTTGATGGAGGTTTTCAAAATCATGCATGATATTGACATGATAAAGGTAAATTGCTTGCTGTGGTAAAAGGATAAATAGCCGGTTGACACACAATTATTGACCAGAGGATATAGCTACAAGAGTCTGTCAAAGTGCCAAAGGTGACGTGAGTGTGATGGTATTGGGTTCTCTGTCCTCAAAGCCTTTAACTCAAAAGGAAATTGTAAACCCTATCCAATATAGATATCTACAGTTATCCTCACTATAGGAAGGTTATATTATAATCACCCACTCTTGTGATGGATATTTACTGACCAAGGCCAGGAGGCTTTTCTCTGTTTGCCAAGCTCAGCTTTGACATAGCAGCTGAATCTTCTAGAGATCAAAGGTTTGTTTTTGAATGAGATAAACTTCCAACTATCATTCTTTGTTCATCTTCTTGTTGTAAGTGGGAGCTAGAATTCAATTCCTAATGTAAATATCAGGCAATAATCAGTTTGAGTTTAAAAGTACAGCTTTGGAATCAAGCTCACTGTCTATAGAACAAACAATACTGGCTCATTGCACCTGGGCTGATTTCTCCAGAGTTGCAGTGTAAGACAATGAGGTTATTTAACTGGGCTTGGTTCAAAGCACATAGCACTACAAAACTGATAGCACCTAAGTTATTCAGTTCAAGGAAACTTGCAGGTCAGATTGATACTACCACTTAGGACATCAAATAGTTGATCTGTTGATATTTGAGAGGATTGTGTGCTCATAGAGTCAGCTTCATGGCATTAATAGTAGGAACCAGAGAATTCTGTCTCCTGAAGATTTTAGACCATGTGTGCAAAAAGGTATACAGTATGCATGAAGTCACCCAAGTGGCAGAAAGTCAATATAAATGTAAAGTGTAGTCAGGCTTGTTAGGAATGGTAAAGAACAGAAAAAGAATAACAAAAACACAGGTTGAACTAGAATGAATTTCTCTGTCTTTGATTTCTGCAACGGATATTTCTTTTGTCTGCAACTCATTTGGTAAGTTTTTTCAGGTTATAGGAACTGTAACGGTGTTTTGGAAATCTTTTGTGTTTTAGAAATTGTTGTGTATTTAAAATTTCAGTAATGTTTGTGTAATCTTGTATATATATTGTTTGATTAGGCATTTTTGCTTGTTTAGGTAATTAATTATGGGTTATAGGTAAAAATACATTAATTGCATACATTTTACGCTACCATGTGACATGTGCATGTCTCGCTTAAAGTGATGTCAAAGCCAGACTTGTATTCCCAGACTCCCATGGCACCTTTAAATTAGTTTAATATTTTGCAGTTACAAAATGTAACATTGGTGACGATGTATTTTCAAAAAGAACCCGAGACAGTTAATGACCTGTCTCGCACCGTGAGAGGTTTGAGCTAAAAAAAATGCAGCGAGAGCTCTGGCATGTAAAAAGAAACAGCTTGCACACACACAGGCAGGTTGAGCTTTTTTTAAAAAAGCGTTTTTCAGAAGGGAAGGCACAATTGAGTTTTTATCAAAGAAAACTCAAAAAACGGAACAATTCATGACTCTTAAAGAATGAGTATGGGTTGATAATATTCATCAAAAAATTCAAAAGTGGCTGGCTGCTTTGGAAAGATTGATGAATTTGATTACACAACGGGTAATTGGCTCATGTATACTGAGCTATTGGAACAGCAGTTTGAAGCAAATTAAATTGCTAATGAGAACCGAGTGCCAATTTTGCTGAGTTCACTAAGTTTAAAGGCTTAGAGTTTGCTTCTAAGTTTGACTGCTTCAACCAAACCATCAGAAGTTAGCTTTGCTACTATTGTAAATGTAATGTAGGAACATTTAGAACCAAAGCCATTATTGATTACACAACAGTTTAGGTTTCATAAGTAGAATCAAAAGGAAGTCCATTTCAGCATATATGGCTGAATTGAAGAGACTGAGCATTGTCAATTCGGTAATGGGCTTAATCATACACTGAGAGATTGTTTAGTTTGTGGATTCTTATTAAAGCATTAAAAAAGTGGCTCCTAACTACAGCACAGCTTACATTGAAATGAGCAGTGGAAATCACTGTTTCAGTGGAAACTGCATACAGCAACACAATTGAGCTACAGTCAGGAATGAAAGTGAGCGTGAACAAAATGGCATCATCTAAACCGAAATCAGCCTGGCCGAGCAAATTATGTTAATTATGCGAGGGCTCACATATACCAGATAAATGCACATTTGAAAGGCAAACCTTGTAGAAAATGAAACAATGTAGGACACATTCAAAGAGCATATTGGACAGACAAAAGTGAATGCATTGCACAGAGAAGAGAAAATATTAAAAGGTCAAGTTGCAATTTCAAAAAGAGCATTAATCTGCATGCTATTGATGAAAACTCAGATAATGATGAGAGTGATACTGGCCTTGAGATTTCAGTGTGAAAATTAACAATAGACAAGCAATATGGCTTGGACCAGAAGTGAAGGATAAAGTATTTAAATGGAAATAGACACTGATTTAGCTGTTTCAGTCATCCCACAAAATGAGTTTGAACAGTCTTTCAAGGGTACCTAATTAAAGCCTGCAGATATCCAACTAAGAACATATATTGGAGAAAAGATAACTCCTGTGGGAATGACATTAATAACAGTGCAATACAACAACCAATGAGGCAAATAGAGCTTGTATGTGTTAAAAACAGAAGCACCAGCATTGTGGGGCATGACTGGCTAGACAACTACAACTGGATTGGAGATCCATTTACCAATTGCATGTCACAACCCCTGCAATGAAGCCATATGAAAGTGAATTAAGAAAAATACTGGAAATGCCTCAACTGTCTCCATACTGTACACCATGAACTATTGCCCTTTGAATTAGTTTAATGTTTGAATTTGAAAACATAACAGAAATCATCTGCAATTTAGAAATCTTTTTTAAGATTGAAAACTCTGAGTTTTTAAATATGTTTTAAGAATTTTGTCTGGATTTTAATGTTTATTACTGAAAAATATGAACCGTAATTAGTCTAGTTAGTTAGCTGTAAGTAACTCCTCCTTGGTAGGAAGGGAGACCCACCACTCAAACAATGGGTACAGGCAGCTAAACTTGCCATAGAAGATAAACAGGCAAGCAAACTACCTTTTGAAGAATAGATGGTTATAGTATAACCTCTCTTTAGTGAGGGTACCTGGAGCTATCTATTTTTCAGATTTGGCTTAAGATCTTTGTTTGAGTTTAGAACTTTGCAGTCATCAAACCTAATGCCATCTCAGTCTTCAAAGACTAACTTAACTCCCTGTCTAGCTGCTGCAGTGAAGTCTAACTGCTTGAGTGGTAGCTCCCCGCTCCCTACCAAGGAGGAGATACTTCCAGCAAACAAAGTAGTTTAAATACAATTTACTTTACTTTAATAATACATGTTTAAATTTAGACAAATGGTTCCTAACACGCATTTAATACTCACAGTGGATTTCTAATTTATAAAAGATTTTCAAATTACAAAAGATTTACAAGCTACAAAGGATTTCCAAACACAAGGAAATCTGCAGATGCCGGAAATTCAAACAACACACACAAAATGCTGGTGGAACACAGCAGGCCAGGCAGCATCTACAAGGAGAAGCACTGTTGACGTTTTGGGCCGAGACCCTTCGTTAGGACTAACTGAAAGGAAAGATAGTAAGAGTAGTAAGAGATTTGAAAGTAGTGGGGGGAGGGGGAAATGTGAAATGATAGGAGAAGACTGGAGGGGGTGGGATGAAGCTAAGAGCTGGAAAGGTGATTGGTGGAAGTGATACAGAGCTGGAGAAGGGAAAGGATCATGGGGCAGGAGGCCTCGGGAGAAAGAAAGGGGGTGGGGAAGCACCAGAGGGAGATGGAGAACAGGCAGAGTGATGGGCAGAGAGAGAGAAAGAAAACAAACAACTAAATATATCAGTGATGGGGTAAGAAGGGGAGGAGGGGAATTAATGGAAGTTAGAGAAGTCAATGTTCATGCCATCAGGTTGGAGGAACAACACCTTATATACCGGCTGGGTAGCCTCCAACCTGATGGCATGAACATTGACTTCTCTAACTTCCATTAATTACATAATATAGAAGAGAAAAAAAATAGTATTAATAAATAAATAACTAAATCAATTGCAGTATACGTATATTGAATAGATTAAAAATTGTGCATAAAACAGAAATACAATATATTTAAAAAAGTGAGGTAGTGTCCAAAGCTTCAATGTCCATTTAGGAATCGGATGGCAGAAGGGAAGAAGCCGTTCCTGAATTGCTGAGTGTGTGCCTTCGGGCTTCTGTTCCTCTTACCCGATGACAATACCGAGAGAAGGGCATGCCCTGGGTGCTGGAGATCCTTCATAATGGACGTTGCCTTTCTAAGACACTGCTCCTGGAAGATATCCTGGGTACTTTGTGGGCTAGTACCCAAGATGGAGCCAACTAAATTTACAATCTTCTGCAGCTTCTTTCAGTCCTGGGCAGTAGCAACCCCCCCACCCCCCAATACCAGACAGTCATGCAGCCTGTCGGAATGCTTCCCACGATACATCGATAGAAGTATTGTGTATTTGTTGACATACCAAATCTCTTCAGACTCCTGATGAAGTATAGCCACTGTCTCGTCTTCTTTATAACTGCATCGATATGTTGGGACCAGGTTAAATCCTCAGAGATCTTGACACCCAGGAACTTGAAGCTGCTCTCTCTCTTCTCTCCACTTCTGATCGCTCTTTGAAGATTGGTTCCTTCGTCTTTCCTTTCCAAGAGTCGACAATCAGCTCTTTTGTCATACTGACGTTGAGTGCAAGGTGGTTGCTGCGGCACCACTCTACTATTTGGCAAATCTCACTCCTGTACGCCCTCTCGTCACCACCTGAGATTCTACCAGCAATGGTTGCATCATCAGTAAATTTATAGATGGTAATTGAGCTATGCCTAGCCACACAGTCATGGATATATAGAGAGTTGAGAAGTGGGCTGAGCTCTCACCCCTGAGCGAGGAGGAGATGTTATCACCAATCCGCACAGATTGTGATCTTCCAGTTCGAAAGTCAAGGATTGGATTGCAGAGGGAGGTACAGAGGTTCAGGTTCTGCAGCTTCTCAATCAAGATTGTGGGAATGATAGTATTAAATGCTGAGCTATAGTCGAATGAACAGCATCCTAACATAGGTGTTAGTTGTGTCCAGGTGGTCTAAAGCCTTGTGAAGAGCCATTGATCTATTGTAGAGATAGGCAAATTGCAATGGGTCCAGGTCCTTGCTGAGGCAGGAATTTATTCTAGTTATGACCAACTTCTCAACACTTTTCATCATTGTAGATGTGAATGGTACCGGGTGATGGTCATTAAAGCAGCTCACACTCTTCTTCTTAGGCACTGTTATAGTTGTTACCTTTTTGAAGCAAGTGAGAACTTCCTCCCATTGCAGTGAGTGGTTAAAAATGTCCTTGAATACTCCCGCCAGTTGGTTGGCACAGGTTTTCAGAGCCTTACCAGGTACTCCATCAGGACCTTCCACATTGCGAGGGTTCATTCTCTTTAAAGACAGCCTGACATTGGTGTCTGAGACGGAGATGACAGGGTCATCAGGTGCAGCAGGGATCTTCACAGCTGTATTTGTGTTCTCCCTTTCAAAGCGGGAATAGAAGGCATTGAGTTCATCTGGCTGTGAAGCACTGCTGTCGTTCATGCTATTGGGTTTTTGTAGGAGGTATTGTCTTGCAAACCCTGCCAGAGTTGTCATGCATCTGATATCGCCTCTAACCTCTTTAGAAATTGTCTCTTTGCCCTTGAAATAGCCCTCTGCAAATCATACATGTTTTTTTCTGGTACAGGCCTGGGTCACCAGACTTGACTGCCACCAATCTAGCCTTCAGCAGACGACGTACCTCCTGATTCATCCACAGCTTTTCGTTTGGGAATATACAGTAAGACTTTGTAGGCACACACTCATCCACACAGGTTTTAATGAAGTCAGTAACAACTGCAGCATATTCATTCAGGTTTGAAGATGAATCCCTGAATACAGTCCAGTCCACCGATTCAACGCAGTCCTGCAGGCACTCCTGTGCTTCCTTTGTCCATATTTCTTGGTCCTCACTACTGGTGTTGCATTCTTCAGTCTCTGCCTATATTCAGAGTGTAGAAGCACAGCCAGATGATCAGACTCCTGAATTGAGGATGTGGAATAGCACGGTAGGTATTCTTAATGGTAGTATAACAATGATCCAGTATGTTGTTTCCTCTGATATTGCAAGTGATCACTTGATGGTAATTGCTTGGTGTTTTTTATCAGACTGGCCTGGTTAAAATCTTCCAAATCTATGCTGAAGGCATTAGGATGTGTTGATCATCTAAAGTCTGATTGACATTGGCCTGAGGTGGAACGTATACTGATACCAAAATGACCCTGGAGAACTCTCATGATAGGTAAAAAGGACGGCTCTTAACTGCTGGATATTCCAAGTCTGGTGAGCAGAATTGAGACAGCACTGATATATTTGTGCACCCAGAAGAGTTGATCATGAGGCATACTTCTCCACCTCTGCTTCTGAGTGACTCTATAGATCTATCCTGATGGTGTACAATAAACCCATCGATCTGAATTGCTACAGCTAGTACAGAAGGGGTTAACCAGGATTGCGTGAAATAAAGAACACACGTGGTCCTAGTGTCCCTCCGATTCAGCACCCTTGCCCTGAGATAATCGATTTTATTGAGGTACTTCAGGAATAAAAGGGCCCTCCAGATTTGTTGAGGAGAATAGCATGATGCTCAATTTGTAAAACAGTGTTAAAACGGCAGCATAATCCCAGACATTGGAAATTTCAGTGGTGACAACAAAAGGTTGAAACTTTTCCATTTGTGTGTCAAATTGTTAGAAATTTTTCATAGGATAAATCATTTTGTCAAAGTCCAACATGCTGTGAATTAGCATAGGAGATCATATCATTGAAACAGGGTCAGATGATGTTGGCAAAATTACTTCCCTTTTTGGGTAATCAGTCCCATTTAATGAAGTAATAGAAAACCAAAAAACCCAGGACCATCTGAGACTGTGGAGAGCTGAAGCTTAAAATTTGCAATCAAAGTGCATGGTTCTTCCTACAAGCTATCTCATTATTTCAAATTTGTTGTTTTCTTGACACTCCATGGAATAATGCTGTGTGTGTTATATATCATTTTACTGAGTAAAACCCATCCAACTTAATAAAAACACTTGAAATGATTTTCAAAAATGGAATAATGGAAAGTTGTATCTCTAGAAAGAACCCTAAAATGAATTTTGCCTTGTGCAAGGGTTCAGTGTAAATGCAGTAAAATGAGAAACACAAGAAATTTTTCAGATGCTGGAAATCCAAATCAAAGCACACAAATGCCGGAGGAACTCAGCAGGTCAGAGAACATCTATGGAAATGAATAAACAGTCAATGTTTCGGTTTGAGACACATCTTCAGGACTGGAAAGGAAGTGGGAAGACGCCAGAATAAGAAGATGGTGGAAGGGAAGGAGTAAGCTGATAGGTGAAACCAGGAGGTAGGCAAGATAAAGGGCTAGAGATGAAGGAATCTGATATCAGAGCAGAGTAGACCATAGGAGAAAGGGAAGGAGGTGATACTGAGGTGAGAAGAGGTAAGAGGCCAGAGTGGAGAACAGAAGAAGGGAGGGAAGGAAACATTTTTACCAGAAGGAGAAATTGATGGAGAAGATGTGCTCAACAAAGCTGTCCTCCAATTTACAACAGCTCTCACCGATGTAGATTAGGCCACATTGGGAGCATTGGAATCAATAAGCGACTCCAATAGACTTGTAGGTGAAGTGTTGTCTCACCTGGAAGGACTAATTGAGGCCCTGAATGGAGGTATGGAGGAGGTCAATGGACAGGTGTAGCTTCTCTCTTGCAGGGAGAAGTTTCTTGATAGAGATTAGTAGGGAGAGACAAATGGACAAAGGAATCATAGAGAGAGCAATCCCTGCAGAAAGCAGAGGGGGAAGGTAAAGATATATTTGGTCACAGGATCCCTTTGGGGAGGTGGAAGTTGCAGAGGTTATTATGTTGGATATGGAGGCTAATGGGGTGGTAGGTAAAGACAACAGGAACTCTACCACTGTTAAGGCAGTGGGAAGATGGGTTGAGTGCAGATGTTCAGGAAATAGAAAAGATGCACGTGAGGGCGATATCAACGGTAAAGGAAGGGCAACACTGTTCTTTGAAAGAGGAGGACATCTCTGGTGTCCTGGAAACGAAAGCCTCATCCTTGGAACAGGTACGACAGAGATGAAAGGACTGCGGAAAATGA
This sequence comes from Hemitrygon akajei, assembly GCF_048418815.1. NCBI lineage: Eukaryota > Metazoa > Chordata > Chondrichthyes > Myliobatiformes > Dasyatidae > Hemitrygon > Hemitrygon akajei. The sequence continues at coordinate 61,394,503 of NC_133133.1, forward strand.
ATAGCATTTTTATAAGGAGTGTAGAAAGAAGTATAGTCAAGATAAGTCTGTAGGTTTATGAAAAGTGTTGGTTGACAGTAGATGGACACAGAAAGATTGAGAAATGGAAGGGAAGTGTCAGAAATAGACAGAGAATTTAAGGGTAGGATGAAAGTTAGAGGCAAATTTGATGGAATTGATGAGCTCAGCATGGGTGCGTGAAGCTGCACTAATGCAGTCATCAATATAACAGAGGAGCATTACCGTGGAAGGCTTGTAACGTGAACTGTTCTACATAGCCAGCAAAGAGGCAGGCTTAGCTGAGGCACTTGCAGATGCCCATGGCTATCCCCCAAGTCTGGAGAAAGTGGGAGGAGCAAAATAAATTGTTGAGGGTGAAGACCAGTTCTGCAGACTGTCAGTACCTCTGGTTGAACTCTGTCTTTGTGTGTGTTTTTTCTCCTAGCCATCAGTCTGTGGTTTTGTGTTACCATGTACTCTTGTTTGTTTTCATGCCCCGGGTGTTCCTGTTCCTACTTCTGCTGTACTCCGGCCCCTGTATTACTGAGTACTTCACCTTTCATTGGTTTCTCATTATTATTGGATTTGCTGCTATTTGTATGTCATTGTGCTCCACCTATCATCTGCCTCTCTGTTTATTATTCAGTGTATTTTAGACCTGTGTTTTCACCTGTTTGTTACCAGATTGTGCCAGTGAATTTTCCTGAGCCTTTCCAGTATTCATGTCTGAATATTAACGCTGCCTGTTTCCTGATTCTGGTTTTTGGATTTCTCTGTAATTTTTTATCTCTGCCTGAACTTTGATACCAATGGTGTTGCCCCTCTGGATTTGCTATTCAGTAAATATCACAGTGTGCACAGTACTTGGTCTGCGATTGGGTCCCTGTTTCAGCGTCCTGACACAGACAGAAGAGGATGGTGGTGGAGCGGAACTGTAATAAAATCAGATTACTTGATTGCGAGTGGATTTTGTAGACAGCTCAGTTATCATCGCAATGAGAATCAATCAGCATGGGTGTGGCAGTTAAAAGCAAGAAGGTTGTTTAATTGTAGAAAATGGGGACATAGTCTTTGTATGTAAGACTGTGGTGCATGGGACCAAACTGCAATCAACAGAAAATATACTTGTGGAAGTGATCCAGAAGCTCAACCAGCATAATGTGAAGCTTAAAATCAGTGACGTGCATTCATGCAGAAGGAACCGATTTATTTTGGTCTGCAAAAGGTTAATACTGAGGCAATTATCAGAGGCAGAAATCCTGAAAATGCATCTGTTCTCATCATTCCCAGGGATGATTCATTACTACGCCAGAGTGGATTGGCTGACCAAGGCATAGGTCTGAAGGAAGACATGAAGCTATTTTATCACAAATGCTATTTATTGTCTACCAGCCAATGTTGGATAGAAGAAATAAATGAAATAATTGCAAAGCAGAATTGCATAAGAACTGCATGCAGTACACTTGGAAATAGAGGCAAGGGAATTTGTCCATTCAGCTGAGATAGGCATTTATTGATGAAACTAGTAATTAATGTACAGTACATCACAATTCCCTGATGCACCTTTTTTTGTGTAATTGGTTTACAGTGCTATTCTAGTGAGTTTCTCTAGATTACAAAAAGTTGTGAATCAACTCCTTGGTAATGACCACTTCATATGACTGTTGTATGGCAGCAATACTAAGCATACAATTAAACCACATTTTCATATATCATTTGCTGGAAGAAGCCATATTGGATAGTTCTCCAGTTTAAATCATTTATTTTGAGCAAGAAATAAAGAGTAACTGTTTCTCTTCTCTTTACTGCCCAAATGGGGAAGATGAAACTGCAGTTCACACAGTGAAAGAGGTAATGAGGAAATAGATCATGGAAGGTTAATCAAATATTGCAATAAAAATGTCAACATAAAACATTTCTTCTAAGAAATGTAAAAACTTTATGCTTCACAGTGAGTGTGCTCTTGAGAAAATGCTGTTGCTCAGGACATTCAGGATATAGTTGAAGCTAGTTCAGACCACTTTGGAAACAAAAATGAGGCAAAGTCAGTCCAACAAAACCAATTTCATAACATACGCCACAAGAGAAACAGTTCACTTTATATGATAAACTTCACTGAGGAACCCCAACAATGAGAAGGTTGGACATTCAGAAAACTCTGGAAGTTAAAGGCTTGGGTCTCATGAATGTTTGTAAGAGGTTTTGGAAAATCCATGTTGACCACCTACCCCTGGTATATAATGCCTGGAAGAACAGAGAAGACAGAGTTCAAAGATGTGTTGAAGTGGAACCCACCAATGTTCAGGAGGAAGCAACAATTTAAATTTCTGATTAGAATCAAGATGAAATAACACAAGTCCTGAGACTCTAACATCTGGCTAGCTTGTGAATTCAGCATAAATAACAGTAGCATAACTGCATAGCTCATAAAGTTGAGTAATGGTTAGATTTGCAATACTTATTTGCAATATTCAATTGGTTCATACTTCCCATTTTATTCAAAAGCATAGCTGCAAAGTACATGTAGTAATGATTCTAATCAATAATTATTGCTTTTAAGCTGTCAACACTTCATTGTTTCTGTGAATAACTCTTCCTGACGTGTCGACAAAATGATCTTGAAAGCTTTACAGACAAATCTGAAGATCTCCTGAATAAGCAGCACATACCATATCTGACCTTCCTATGTATCACATTGTTTGTTATGAATTTCATTTGAGGATACAAAACCAGGTAGCACATGCATTTTAAGGCCCTAGTATTAAGGATTTAATTGGTCTAGTGATTTCAGCATAAAAATCTAAATCAAAACACAAATGCAGTATTGTTGGATTTATTTACTGTTGAAAATGCCATCTCTTAACCAAGGACAGGTCTCTGCCCTTGGGTGAATGCAGAAGATCCCAAATGGCATTGTCAAAAATAGTTCTGGGATACCTTTGGTGAAGTTAGATTGTGTAAAAGTTGTTTAGCAGGATGATGGAGAAGTACAAGAAATAGAATATAGAGGGAGGGTATGTTGGACTAGACAAAATAGGGAAGACATGAAGTAAAATCCTATGTAATCCCTTCTTCATCAGGGTTTTCGTACAACAAAAAGGCCATGCAAATAAAGTAAAGGCCAAATTGTTCAAAGCAAAATTTGATCCACAGTTTAATTAAATCCTGTTCTAGCATTACAACTGGTAGCACATCATCAGTAAATACATTCGTCATTTTCGCAATATCCATACCATCTGTATCAGTCATGACGGACAGATGGATCTGATGAGAATATCATTCATGACATTAGAGTAGTCACAACAAGAATAAATGAAACAAACTTGGGAGCATTCTCAAGCATGTGAATTGTTAACACTTCTCAGTATTCTTAAAATAGAATGATTTTCACATCAAGAAACTGCAGGAGGAGCTGCCATAACAATCACATTGTTGGTGAAACTTGAGACTGTCAGACGGTTAAAACCACTGATCCATGAATGATATTTCAATTTACATGTCAATATTTCATGGCAGGTTTTTACACAGTTTCATTAATGTGTGAAAGACATGAATGTTACAAGCCATCACCTTTCAACAATACTCTTTATCACACAGTTGGTAGACCCTCCTTTTAATCATTAAGCAATACTGAAACATCTTTGAATAAAAGATTTATTCTATGCGGTCAGAGGTTATTACGAAGGTATTTGTGATCTTTTTCCAAAAAAAAAGAAAAACTCTACCACCAGTAGGATAAATTATTTCTGAATACATATGGCTGCATTAGCTTCAAGTACATCAGTTGCTGGTGTCAGCTATGCTGCTGCTTCTTGACAAATACACAGCACACAGGTGAAACATACCAAGGGCTTTAAAAAGACAACTTTATCCAGTAAGAAAATTTAATGTGAAGTGGACAATGCAGTTGATGGTGTGCAGAAAATTGATTGGCCCCCAGTTTGAGCCAGTTGAAAGAGACAGTTGGGAATGGGAAGGACTGGGCCACAGACAAGCTGATAGTGACATGCATTATCCCTAAAGAAATTATAGATTGTAATTTCCTCTAGACAAATGCTCATATCTGTAAGAGGCAGTAAATTCAGCCTTCCATCCTGTGGCATTTCAAGGGTTAAAAACAGCTAGCTCTATCAGGTGGTCTGTGGAGCACCACTGTTAACATTCCCGCCCCAAAGATTTATTCCATTCCATGTGATCAGATGAAAAATTGGCCTCAGTAACTGATGTTACGTGGTACCAATGTCAGCAACTTATTTCAAAGCATCTTAAGCTATCCAAAAAAGATTTGGTCAGGTACTTATTTGCCAATCGAAGTAAATTCTAATATCAGTCCATGTGAAAAATTGATTTGATGTTAATGTTGGAAGTAGGATGACAATGATACAGCTAACTTCTGTGTTAAGTACACATTTAAAACCTAGTATCCTCCCTTCTGAAGTATATCACAAGTGGACTATGAAAGGGAGTCCTTAATTTCCAGTGGATTGGTTGATAACTGGTGAGAGACTTGGTTGTGGAGGATGGCACTACTTGATTCTTTGATACAATTGGAATTTGAGCCAGAAATGGCTAAAGCTCCAACAATATGAAAACAGTAATGAGGACCGCAGAGAGGATCACCAGCGGCTCCCTCCCACCCATTTGTAACACTTACCAGGACTGCTGTACATAAAGGGTCCGAAGCATTGTTCCTTAACACCCATCCCACAATCACTTTGACCTACTACCAGCAGAAAGGTAGTACAGGAGCATCAGTACTAGGACTGGTTGACTGGGAAACAGCTTCTTTCCTCAAGCTGTGAGGCTAATGAATACCCTGCTACTACCAAGGTTCTGTCACAAGGCAGAAAGTCGTGTACTATTTACTGTATTGTTTATCTGTCCTGTGGACTACATACTATTTGAACTATATCCTATTAACTAAACAGTGGTAATATTTTCTTTTATTTGCTGTGTGACATCTTTTTTGTGGATACACCATAGCAAGGAGGAATTTTTTTTTTTTTAAATGTATAAATACAGCTGGATGACAATAAACTTGGACTTGGATCAAAGCTTCAATGAGATTCTTTGATATTATTGGAGTCATATGAAACTCCTATGTTTGATAAAATATTGGAGCATTATAATGTCATTTAGGATGATGTCTCCAGATCATCATTATGAAAGAGGAGGATGAGGAACCCACAAAATAGTGTAGAATTATTTGCCACAAGGAAGACTTTGGATGGAAAAATCAGATGAAGGACCATTTGCTTGTTGTTGTTCAGTATATAAATCTGAAAGAACATCTGAATTGACTGAATGTTAAAGATCGAACATATGTTGTGGTTCCAAGGAACTCCTAATTGTAAATTTAGTACTTCAGTAATATTTGAGTAATATTGTAAGTATATTGTCTTTGCTTTGTTAAATAATTAATTATGGTTTTTATGTAAAAGTAGGCGAATAGCTATGTCATTATGCCAGCATGTCATAAGTACATGCCTCACTAAAATTAAAAACATATTTTGCACACATATTTTGCTCCATTGCTTTCCTTCAATTAGTTTTATATTTTGGAGTTACAAATTCTAACTGTGGTGACGAGCAAGTTTTAAAAACAATCCCAAGAAAAACTACCTCACAAAATGCTGGAGGCAGCATCTATAGAAAAAAGTACAGTCGACATTTTGGGCTGAAACCTTTCAGCAGGACTGGAGAAAACACCTGAGGAGTAGATTTGAAAGGTGGGAGGGAGGGGAGAGAGAAGCACCAGGCAATAGGAGAAACTTGAAGTGGGAGGGATGAAGCAAAGAGCTAGGACGAGTGTGTTGCTCGGATTTTCAGCATCTGCAGACTTCTTGTCCAAGCAAGCTCACTGCCTGTTGAAGCACAGTGAGACATTTGGAGTTTTATTTTAAAAAAGCGCAATGTGCTTTCTTCACGAGAAGATGGTTTAGTTTTCCAAAAAAAGGTAGAAAGTGAGTGAATTCACGGGTTTATAAACAGAAAATACTGGGAGATAATATTAAATAAATAATCGAAACGGCTGGCTGCATCAAAGATAGATGTATTAGACTGCACAAGAGATAACTGGAATATGTATAGAGAGCAAACTGAGCAGTATGTTAAAGTAAATGGAATGGCTGATGAGAAATGAGTGCCAGTTTTGCTGAGCACTATTATTTGAAAAGCATATAGATTGCTTAAAAGTTTGACTGCTCCAACCAAAATTAACTTTGCTGATATTGTGAAAGTAATGCAGGAATATTTAGAAACAAAACCATCATAGATTGCAGAATGCTTCAGATTTCATAAGTGAAATCAAAAGGCAGGGAAGTCCATTTCAGCATATGTGGCTGAACTGAAGAAGTTGTCTGAGCACTGTCAGTTAAGTGATGGGCTTAATGATATACCGAGAGATTGTTTAGTCTGAGGAATCATTCCAGAAAGCATTCAAAAATAGCTTCTACCTAAAGTAAAACTCTCACTTAAAAGACCTTTTGAAATCACTGTATCAATGGAAACAGCAAACAGAGACACCATGATTTGCAGTCAGGATTGAAGGGGAACATGAACAAAATTCCATTGTCTAACCTGCCTGGCCAAACTAATACTGCTTCTGTTGTGGCAGTGGCTCACTTATACAAAACAAATGCAAATTTAAAAATGAAACTTGCAGAAAATGCCACAAAGCAGAATACATACAAAGAACATTTTGGGCAGACAACAATGAATAGACTGCATGGGGAAGACAAAAAGATAAAAGTCAAGCTGCAGTTTCATAAAGAGCACTAATCTGCATGCTGTTGATGAAAAATTTGATAATGATGAGAATGACACAGGACTGCGTAGCTTTGAGATTCAAAATGTGAAAAATAGCAAGAGACAAGCAATAGGACTTGCTTCAAAAATGAAAGGCAAATTAATTAAAATGAAATGAGTCACTGGCTTGGCTCCTTCAGTCACTCTACAAGTTTGAATAGCATTTCAAAGATAATAAGCAGAAGCCTGAAGATATGCAACTAAGACCCTATCCAAGGGAGAAGATGACTACTGGGGGAATGGTATTCATAACAGTGAAATACAACAACCAACAAGCCACATTGGGCTTGTATATGGTCAAAACAGAAGGGTCAGAATTGTGGAATCATGATTGTCTGAAATTACTACAACTTGATTGGAGATTCAGGATAGAGGATGTACAGTATTTGTAAACTTTTCTGAAGGGAAATACTTCAGTAGAGTGGATGTAGCCAAGGTCAACCTACAGATGGAGAGGGAAGGAGAGTCCAAAGTGTTTCTTACCTTAAACACTCACAAAGGACTTTATCACTACAATAAGCCTAACTTTATAGTAGCATCTACATTTGCACTCTGACAGAAAGCTCTGGAGCTAGTGTGCAAAGCTGCCCAGGCACTCAATGTTTCCTGGATGACATAAGGATGGTTACCAGTAAGGATGACAAGGAACATCCTTAAAATCCCAAGGCAGTGTTAAAAAGAGTAGGTTATGGCTCAGGGCATGACACAACAAGTGTGAATTATTTAAGCCAAGCATCACTGACTGTGGTCATGCAGTAGGATTTTGTGCATAAAACATGCGAGAGTCATTTAAGTGCTTAAAAAAGTTGCAACCCTTTACCTCCATTACAAACAAATTCCAAAAGTCGTTGCCTAAACCACCACCATTACATCAGACATTGTCTCTTAAAGTAAACATAAAAACTCAATGATAGTATTTGTGAATTATGTAGAATTTCTATTATGAACTGTATGTCATCTGTCACCCATTACATTACCCTATAACATCTATTGACTCACAAGGATTGCACGTGCCCTGAGAAAATGCAAGCAGTGGTCACAATTGTGGACCTTTTTAGGATCTGTCAATTACTACAAAAGGTTCCTGCCAAACCTGACAACTATGCTCCATTCTTTGAATTCAATGCTACAAATCAGGAAGAAACGGCAATGGACATAGCAGTGAGAGGCATTCCAAATGCAAAGAAAATGGTGACAGCAAGCACTGAACTCACACATTATGATCCACATCATCCAGTAAAATTTGCCTGCGATGCCTTGCCTTATTGGAGAGGTGCAGTCATGTTACATGTTGAGTGATGGAAGAAAACACCCCACAGCCTTTGTATCAAGTTCCCTGATCACAGCAGAGAAAAATTACACACGGGTTGACAAAGAGGTCTTGATTCTGCTGTGGGTTATAAAACCTTTCAATTGCTACTTGTATGGGAGAGAGTTTACCCTCATTACTGATCACCATGCACTAGTGTTGATTTTCAATCCACAGAAGAGTGCTCCACTAACAGCAGCAGCACAAATACAGAGATGTGTTATGTTTCTTGGAGGACACAATTACAAGATCAAATTCAAGAGGATAAATATACATGGAAATGCTGATTGGTTGTCCTATTTACCCTTGGAAAAGGAAATAAATGAAAATTTACAAAAGAGGACACTCCTCTTTACATATTCTCTCTTATGCAAATTGTGTCTCCCTATTACAGCAGAGAGGATCCAAAGAGAAAGCAGAAAATACCCCCAAAATGGCCACCCAAATTGCTGAAATTGCAGTTCTCCCATTTTTACCAGTGCGAGGATGAACCACTAACGTCTTAGAGGAGCTACATTCTGGTCAACTAGGCATGCTCAAAATGAAAGCATTAGCTCAAGGTTTTGTCTAGTGGCCCAGAAATTGAGCAGCATGCCATGCACAGTTCAGCATGTCAACAGGTCCAGAATTCAGAGCTGTCACAACCACTTCCTGCAGTCACAGAGTGAACTCCTACAACCACCAGGGAAAAGGCCCCAGTGTCTGAGATTGTTTTACAACGCCAAGTCTCACCTGCCAAGCAGAGTGATCTCCCTTTGTCAGGAAAGACATTATCCCACAAGAGTAAGAAATCCTCAACAGTGATTAATGTCTCAATGAGACAATTTAAAATTTACTATGCTGTGGATGTCTATACAGTTGTTGTATTATTTCATGTATTATTTATAAATATATCGTACTGAGCAAAACTCTTAGGCAAATATACATAGGTACAGTGCCCAAGACTCTTTCACAATACTGTATTTTTCAACATGGAACAGAGTGAGTTGATCAATCTAGCAGGAGCAAAGGACGTAGAGAATGTTGAGGATGGAGTGCCTCAGGAGGGGTGGGACAGATGGCAGAGAAGGATTCCTAGGAGCAGTGGGTAGCACAGATGCAGGCACACCCAGCCTTGTGGCATCAAGCAAGGTCATTTCCTTCTAAGCAATTGGTTTATTGATCATTACAGAATGTCTTTGGTGCTTTTTGTTCCTTCCCTTCTCCCTTCCCTTTTTCCCCTCAACCACAATTTCCCTCTCCCTACCCCTTTCTCACACTCAGGCCATAATAGAGACCAATATCAGAATCAGGTTTATCATCACTCACATACATCATGATTTTTTTTTGTTCTTGCAGCAGTACAGTACAATACATAAAATTACTTGAGAGCTGTGCAAAAGTCTAAGGCATCACCGATGACCTCTTCTCCTGTCTCCAACCTTCCTCTTCTTCTTGGGCACCACACTATAGTTCTCTGCCTCTGGAACTATTCCTGTCTAATTGCTGACAAGACATCAACCAGCTGAACTTCAGCACTCCTCTCTCCTCCTCGACCTTACCTCCTCTGAACACACTGCCCTCCAATCTCTCTGCACCAACCCCAACTTTATCAAATTCACGGAGAAAAGGGGGTGCTGTATTGTTGCAGTGTCGTGGACTGAACTCTACCTTGCTAAGGCCAGGCAACAAATCTCAAACATTTCCTCTTACTTACTTTTTGAAAAGGACTTCACTTGGAACTATCAGAAAGTTGTCTCTGACACCATCACATATCTGAACAACTGGCATCCTGTCGCACTCACCTCTATAATAAGTAAATGCTTGAGTGGCTGGTCAAGGACTACATCTGTACCATGCTACCACCCACACTGGACCCCTACAATTCGCCTACTGACACAACCAATCAACAGATGACACAATAGCCACAACTTTACACACTATCCTTACACATCTGGAGAAGAAGGATGCTTATGTGAGAATGCTGTTCTTGGACTACAGTTCAGCATTCAACACCATAATTCTCTGCAAACTTGACAAGAAGCTCAGAGACCTCAGCCTTCACCCTGCCTTGCAAAGGTGGATCCTGGACTTCCTGTCAGATCATCAGCAGGTGGTAAGAGTGGGCTCCCTCACCTCTGCCCCTCAACACAGGAGCACGACCCCCCCAGGCCTATGTCCTAAGACCCCTCCTTTACTCTTTGTAAGCAGATGACTGTGTCACCACTCACAACTCCAATCTGTTAATTAAATTTGCAGATCATTAGATATAGGAGCAGAATTAGGCTATTTGGCCCATTGAGTCTGCTCCGCCATCCAATCATGGATTAGCCCTGGCTAATCAATAACTTATCTATCTCTGCATTAAATGCACCCAATGACTTGGTCCTCCACAGCCACTCATGACAACAAATTCCACAGATATACCACCCTCTGACTAAAGTAAATTCTCCACATCTGTTCTAAATGAAAGTCTTTCAAACCTGAAGTCATGCCTTTTTGTCCTAGACTCCCCTACCATGGGAAATATCTTTGCTATATCCAATCTCTTCAGGCCTTTTAACATTCAGACTGTTTCTATGAAATTCCCCCCTCACTCTCCTGAACTCCAGGGAATACAGCATAAGAGCTGCCAGATGTTCTTTATATGGTAACCCCTTCATTCCTGGAATCATTCTTGTGAATCTTCTCTGAACCCTCTCAAATGTCAATATATCCTTTCTAAAATAAAGAGCCCAAAACTGCACACAATACTCCAATTGTGGTCTCACAAGTGCCTTATAGAGCCTCAACTTCACATCCCTGCTCTTATATTCCATACCTCTAAGAAGAATGCCAACATTGCATTTGCCTTCTGCACCACTGACTCAACCTGGAGGTTAACCTTTGGGGCATCCTGCACAAGGACTCCCAAGTCCCTTTGCATCTCTTAATTTTGAATTCTCTCCCCATCTAAATAATAGTCTATCCATTTATTTCTTCCACTGAAGTGCTTGAGCATACGCTTTTCAACATTGTATTTCACTTGCCACTTCTTTGTGCATTCCCCTAAATTATCCAAGTCTCTCAGCAGGCTTTGCTTCCTCAACATTACCCACTCCTCCACCTATCTTCATATCATTGGCAAATTTAGCCACAAATCCATTAATTTTGCAGTGCAAATCATTGACATGCATTGTAAAAAAAATGGTCCCAACACCCACCCCTGTGGAACTCCACTGGTAACTGGCAGCCAGCCAGAATAGGATCCCTTTATTCCTACACTCCTGCTTTCTGCTGATCAGCCAATGCTCCACCCATGCTAGTAACTCCCCTGTAATTCCATGGGCTCTCACCTTGTTAAGCAGCCTCATGTATGGCACCTTGTCAAAGGCCTTCTGAAAATCTAAGTACACCACATCTACTACATCTCGCTTGCCTACCCTGCTTGTAATTTCCTCAAAAATTTGCAATATGTTAGACAGGCAGGATTTTTCTTTCAGGAAACTATGCTGGCTTTGGCCTATCTTGTAATGTGCCTCCAGGTACTCCGTCATCTCATCCCTAACAATTGATTCCAACCACTTCCCAACCACTGATGTCAGGCCAACAGGTCTATAGTTTCCTTTTTGCTGGCTCCCACCCTTCTTAAATAGCAGAGTAACATTTGCAATTTTCCAGTCATCCGGTACAATGCCAGAACCTAGCGATTCTTAAAAGATCATTGCAAGTGCCTCTGCAATCTCTCCAGCTACTTCCTTCAGAACCCAAGAGTGCATTCCATCAAGTCCAGGAGATTTATCCACCCTCAAACCATTAAGCTTCCCAAACACCTTCTCAGTTGTAATTTTCACTTCCCTGACACTCTTGAATGTCTGGTACACTGCAGATGTCTTCCACTGTGAACATTGATGCAAAATACACCACCTCTGCGTCTCTCATTACAATATATCCAGCGTCATTTCCTATTGGTCCTATATTTACCTTCAACTCTCTTTTACCCTTTATATACTTAAAAAAGCTTCTAGTATCTTCTTTGATATTAGACGCCAACTTCCTCTCATAATTCATCTTTTCCATCCGAATGACCTTCTTGGTTTCCTTCTGCAAGTTTTTAAACGCTTTCCAATCCTCTATCGTCCCATTAGCTTTGGCTTCCTTGTATGCCCTCTCTTTTGCTTTTACTGTGGATCTGACTTCATTTGTCAGCCATGGTAGTGTCCTTCTTTCATTCAAAATTTTCTTCTTAATTAGAATATATCTGTCTTGCACTTCCCTCATTTTTTGCAGAAACTCCAGCCATTGCTGCTCTGCCAATCTTCCTGCAAATGTCCCTTTCCAGTCACCTTTGGCCAGGTCCCCTCTCATGCCATTGTAATTTCCTTTATTCTGCTGAAATGCCGACACTTTGGAATTTAGTATCTCCTTCTCAAATTTCAGAGTGAACTTGATCATATTATGATCACTGTTCCCTAAGAGTTCCTTAATTTTAAGCTCTCTTATCACCTCCAGATCATTGCACATCACCCAGTCCAGCACAGCTGATCCCCTAGTAGGCTCAACAATAAGCTGTTCTAAAAAGCCACCCCTTAGACATTCTACAAATTCTCTCTCTTGAGGTCTTGTACTGGCCTGGAGTTCCTAATCCACTTTCAAGTTAACATCCCCAACAATTATCATAATATTGCCCTTATGACAAGCCTTGTCTATCTCCTGCTGTAATGTTTAATCCACATCCCGGCTGCTGTTTGGACGCCTGTATACAACTACCATTAGGGTCCTTTTACCCTTGCCATTTTGTAACTCAACCCATAGAGATTCTACACCTTCTGATCCTACGTCATCCCTTTCTAATGATTTGATATTATTTCTTATACAAAGGGCTACACCAACCCCTCTGCCTACTAACCTATCTTTCTGATTCTCCGTACATCCTTGGACGTTCTGCACCCAATAGCGGCCATCCTTTAGCCAAGTTTCTGAGATGGCCACAATGGTTACACTTGCCAATCTGTAACTGAATTTCAAGATCGTCCATTTTATTTCCTATGCTACATGCATTCAAATATAACACTTGCAGTCCAGTATTTTTTGCTTTCTGTTTTAACTGCACCACACCTCTATTGCCCAGTAAATCATCGCACTGGCTGTGATTATGCCTCATCTCCTGCCTGTCCTTTCTATCATCTCTGTTACATACTACCTTTGATTTATTTCTGTTTCCCCCTTCCTCAGCCCTATCACTCCAGTTCCCATCACCCTGCCAAATTGGTTTAACCCCTCTGTAACAGCTCTATTAGACCTGACTGCTAGAATATTGGACCCCTTTGAGTTCAAGTGTAACCCGTCCTTTTTGTACAGGTCGTAACTCCTCCAGAGGAGGCCCCAATGATCCAGGAACCTGAAGCCTTGTCCCCTACACCAGTCTCTCAGCCACACATTAATATGCCTGATCATAATATTCTTGCACTTGTTAGCACGTGGCATAGACAGCAGTCCTAAGATTACTACCCTGGAGATCCTGCTTTTCAGCTTCCTACCCAACTTCACGACCTGCTCCCTTTTTCTACCAATGTCATTGATGACTATCTGAGATCCTCCCTCCCTTCCCTGACAGTCACCCACTTGTCTAACTCCTGCAGCTTCAGGGTGACTAACTCCCTGAACTCCTATCTATCTCCTGCTCACTTTTCCTAATAAGCCATAGGTCATCAAGCCGCAGTGCCAGATCCCTAACACGCTCTCTCAGGAACTGCATCTTGGTGCACCTGGTCCAGATGTGGCCATCTGAGAGACTGGAAGATTCCCAGGATTCTCACATGACACCCAGAGCAAAGCACTAACCCTACAGATATGTTCTCTATTCCTCAAAAAATGCAAGGAGGAAAACGAAGTCCACTTACCTCTCCAAAGCCCGAATGAGTTAAAGCACTACAATTCTGACTCTGTCCACTCCATTGATGACCACTCCACTTGGCAGTGTCTTCCATTTATGCCTGAACCGTCCCTGTTCTCTTACACATGATAGGTGCTCCGGTTATTGCCGAATTCTCACAAAGCTTTCCTCTTTTAAATTTTGTTCCCAGACCTATACGTTGCCTCCTCAGATAATACTACATTGATTGGCCTTATCTCAAATAATAAAGAGGCAGCCTACAGAGAAGAAGTCATCACCCTGACACAGTGGTGTCAAAAATACAATCTCTGCCTCAATGTCGCAAAAACAAAGGAGCTGGTTCTGGACTACAGGAGGAATGGAGACAGGGTCACCCCTATTGACATCAATGGATCTGGGGTTGAGTGGGTGAACAGCTTTAAGTTCGTCGGAGTACACATCACTGAGGACCTCACTTAGTCTGTATATACCAGCTGTGTGGTGAAAAATGCACAACAATGCCTCTTTCACCTCAGAGAGAGGAAGAAGTTCAGCATTAGCCCCCAAATCCTAAGGATTTTCTACAGGAGCACAGTTGAGAGCATCCTAACTGACTGTATGGGAACTGCACTTCCGTCAGTGGCAGGATTCTGCCGAGAGTGGTGCAAACAGCCCAGCACATCTGTAGATGTGAACTTTCCACTATTCAGGCATTTACAGAGACAGGTGTGTACAAAGGCCACAAAGGATTATTGGGGACCCGAGTCACCCAAACCACAAACTGTTTCGGCTGCTACCATCCGGGAAACAGTGCCGCAGCATAGAAGCCAGGACAAAAAGGGTCTGGGACAGCTTCTTCCACCAGGCCATCAGACTGATTAATTCATGCTGGCACAACTGTATTTCTAAGCTATATTGATGGTTCTGTTGTATAGCTTACTGCACATACTATTTATTTCAAAGATTACTATAATTTGCACATTGTACATTCAGACAGAGACGTAATGTAAAGATTTTTACTCCTCATCCTAAGGGATGTAAGAAATAAAGTCAATTCAATTAAAAAAACTAAACTTATCAACTCTAGAGAACATCCATCACTGCCACAACACTCTTTGTTCCCTTAGCCCACACTGCCTGTTTCTGCCTCCTACACAAGATCCACTGACATGATTGTTCTTGTAGGTGCATTGTCTATGTCTACGCCTGCCCTACTGAACTCGTGACCACATACCCGGATTCCATTTTATCCCCCTTGGCTCACTTCCTGCCTACCTCCACAACTCTTCACATGCACTCGATCTCCTCGGCCCGAAACATTGACTGCTCATTTCCATGGATGCTGCCCGACCTGCTGAGTTCCTCCAGCATGTTTGTACATGTTGATTTGACCACAGCATCTGCAGTGTACTTTGTGTTCACTATACAGTACCTCTGCCCACCCTGTTTCATAAACATAGAATAGTACAGCACATTACAGACCCTTTGGCCCACAATGTTGTGCCAACCCTCAAACCCTGCCTCCCATATAACCCTCCCCCACCTTAAATTCCTCCATATACCTGTCTAGTAGTCTCTTAAACTTCACTAGTGTATCTGCCTCCACCACTGACTAAGGCAGTGCATTCCACGCACCAACCACTGAGTGAAAAACCTTCCTCTAATATCCCCCTTGAACTTCCCTCCCCTTACCTCAAAGCCATGTCCTCTTGTACTGAGCAGTGGTGCCCTGGGGAAGAGGCACTGACTGTCCACTCCTAATATCTTGTACACCTCTATCATGTCTCCTCTCATCCTCCTTTCCAAAGAGTAAAACCCTAGCTCCCTTAATCTCTGATCATGTAAAATGATATTCCCTATTCTCAGTTCCATTGTGTCCACTGTATCTGTTCCCAGGACGTTCAGAATATGGCAGTTCCATAGCTGGCAGTGCAGATGTAACATGGAATGTATTTTATTGCACACCTCCTGGTGAAAAGTAGGCACATTTCAGGTCAAAGTTCATTGTAGCTTTGGGCTTACTGTTGAAAGGTCTCTGCTTTCCCTTTCCTTCTCCAGCCACCTGCCAGCACTGAACGTGCGTGCTGTCATCCTGCAGATTTGGGGCAATTGTGATAAAAGCAAGCTGTATTTGGCAGCAAATGATCATTGTAGAGAGAAAAAAAGAATTGGATTCAGGCCAAAGTCCTCAGCTCCTGGCAAAATATCATCTTCAGATTTACAAGCTCCTTAGAACTTAGAAGAATCAAAGACAAGTTAAATCAAAGAAATTCTGAGTAGAGATCTGTTAGCAAACATCCTGCAAACTTTTCATAACGCCTTCTAAAAGCTTAGCTGAGTTGGGTCCATCCTTTTCCTAAAGATTTGATATGCACTTAGCACAGGCTGTTAGCTGCATCATGAAGGTCCAAGTTGGCAACTCTGGTATTAAATCGGATTTTTAAGTCAAACTTTGGTGGATTAAGGCTGTAAAGCCCCCATCTCACTACAATTGCCAGGGTGATTTGTGTTATAAATATACATTCACAAGTAAAACCAATGACTCCTCAAAAATAACAAGAATTCAGCAGCTGAATTTTGAACCAATATCCTCCTCTTGTCAAAATTATGTTTGAGATGCAATGTCTTCATAAATACAGATGGGAAATATACATACACATCAAAAAAAGCACATAAGTTACTCTTCAATCTTCCGCTGCAGGCTGAGTGTTTGTCATTATTACCATGTATACACATATTCAGTGTCTAAAAAGATCCAGTATGTGTATATTTACACACATAAACACACCAATAGATGGTTCAATCATTTTTCAATAAAGTGTTATTTTTCAATACTACTGAGTGCTTTGCAGATCCAACACTTTCTGGCCTACCTATGGCCCATTCCACATTGGTCTCATTATGCACCTTATAATCCACTGAACTGTGCTGGATGCAAATTGTCCTCAATCACAAGAGATTGTCTGACAAAACTGTCCCTTGTATTTTACTTCAATTCAGTTTGAGAGAATGCCATTTGCTTTCTGGCAAAAGTCTATAAGCATCCTCTGCCATCACCATGTCTGCCAAAGAAGGTTTTGGTGGTTTGCTCTTACATTATTTTGGCAGGTACCTTATCTGTTCACCAATAATTCAAAGTCATTTTCCAAACATGACCAGTAAGCAAAGTTACATACCATTACTTTCAAATTAAGAATTCTCATGTTCCTTGTGTCATTCAACTACTTTTCTTTCCTCTCAAAGTAGTCAGTGTTCTTAGTCTAATCCTCTACTTGATGCAATATTACTCACCAGACAAATCATTGCAGCAAATGTGGTCAGTTTCCTTTCCTCGTCTGTACAGTGGACCAATTCTGTTTGTCCTTTAAAACACTGCTCAAAAACCTTCCCTGCATTGTGTTTTTCTGGATCAAAAATGCTCCAATGTTTCAAATATTAAATGAAAACACAAAATGTTGGAAATATAGAGCAGTCAAATAGCATCCATTGGGAGCAAAGCAGTGTTGACATTTCAGGTTAAGGACCCTTCAACAGAATTGGAAAAGTGAGAAATCAAGTGGGCTTTAAATTGCAGAGAAGGAGCAGGTTGGATAAAAATGAGGGAATGCAATATACTGAAAACCAAAGTTGTCAAGGGAACAATCGTTTCTAAAAGCAGCAGCAAGAGGAAGAAGGGAAAAGCTAAACAAATTCAAACAGTAATATAGAGCCACATCAGAGTAAAATGGCTTATTGTCTAAAATTATTACCTGTAATATCAGGTAATCTTTTTCTTCTGATCTGTCCAGGCCTTCTCACACACACTCTCCTTTCCAATCCAAATCACCACTTTAAAATCCTGCTCCCCTAGCCCCAGTCCAGCCTCCTCTCCCATCTCCCAATTTCTCCACTTATTTCTTCTGTCCATCAAGCACACACTCCTTGCATTGGGAATCCACATCTTTGCACTGTGTCCACTATAATCGCTCTAATTTGATTCCTCCTTCACCTTCCTTTTTTATCAAATTCCATCATCTGCAACCCTTCATTCTCTCCACCAATTACCTCACAGCCTCTGTCATCGTCTCCACCCTGCCATGCCCCACCTAACTCCATCCACCAATCAGCTTCTCCTCACTTTGTTGCGAGGACAAACCCAAGTGCAGGACACAGGCAGCCCATTGCTGTGACGCTGGGGTTTTTATCCTGTATTCACTGATGGAAGGCAGGTGTGCTGTAATTAATGGAGCTGGGAACAATTGGGAATCACACGAGGGGATTAAGGCCCAATCAAGGAGTTAATAGCAAGATGGGGGATTGCCAGACAGGACCATGACAGTACCCCCCCCCCACCCCCCACGGGAGTCTCCAGGCAATTCTCCAGGATTGTCCAGATGGTTCCGATGGAAGTCTTGGATGAAGAAAGGGTCCAGTTTGAAGGAGTGGGGAACCCAGGAACTCTCCTCTTGGCCGTATCCTTCCCAGTTGACCAGGTATTGGAAGCCCTGCCCCGACAGCGCACATCCAGTAACATTCGAACGGTGTATGCCAGGTGGTTGTGGATGATCTGGGCGGGTGGAGGGGTTTTGATCGGAGGACACAAGGGGCTGATGGAAGCTGGTTTTAATTGGGCAACGTGAAAAGTAGGGTGGATGTGCATAGATTTAGGTAGCAAAAGTCATACTGCTGTGGGGTTGATGATACTTTCGACCTCGAAAGGTCCCAGGAAGCGAGGGTTGAGTTTTTTAGGCTTGTTTTTGAGAGGGACGTCTTTGGATGATAGCCACACCGTCTGCCCAGGTCGATACTCAGGTGCCAGAATCCAATGGTGACCGGCAATCCTCCGGTTGCAATCAGCTGATCAGAGAAGGGCTGTGCACATGTCCTCCCAAACCTTGCGGCACCGATCAATATGGGCCTGAACAGATGGTGCCACAATCTCCTCTTCTTGAGCAGGAAACAGTGAAGGTTGGTACCCATGGGAACATTGAAAAGGAGATCTTCCGGTGGTAGTACTAACCAGAGAGTTGTGGGCGTACTCTACCCACGTGAGGTGGTCACTCCAGGTAGATGGGTTGTTGGTGCTATGCAACATAGCACTGCCTCCAAATCCTGGTTGACCTGTTCCGTTTGCCTGTTTGTCTGTGGATGGAAGCCGGATGACAGACTAACTGAGGCACCCAGGGCTTGGTAGAAGGACTTCCATGCCTTCGAGACAAATTGGGGACCCCGATCGGAGATGATATCCGCAGGAATTCCGTGGAGACAGAAGACGTGGCAGATGAGAAGTTCTGCAGTCTCCTGAGCAGCAGGAAGTTTAGGGGGGGCTACAAAATGCACCGTCTTGGAGAACCAGTCTACCACGATGAGGACGGTGGTGTTTCCATGTGAAGGGGGTAGACCAGTGATGAAATCTAGGGCTATGTGCGACCAAGGATGACCAGGGACCGGTAAGGGATGAAGTAATCCAGCAGGTGGCCAGTGGGAGGCTTTTCTGTGGGCACAGACGGAACATAGGAATGGGTATCCGCCTCTATGGAAGGCCACCAAAAGTGTCTTTTCAGGAGAGACGGTGTCCGATCACTTCCGGGGTGGCAGGAGAACCGAGATGTGTGCCCCCACTGGAGAACCCGAGACCTGACGGAATCAGGCACAAAAAGGTGATCGTCAGGGTCAGGGTCATCCCATTGGGCCTCTTTTACTATGGACTCCGTCTCCCAAGTGAGTGCTGCCACCACACAGGATGGTCGGAGGATAGTCTCTGGGCTGGAAATGTCCTCCTTGGAATTGTGTTGGCGGGAGAGCGCATCAGGTTTCCCGTTCTTGGACCCCAGATGGTAAGTGAGAGAAAACTTGAATTGGCCAAACAATAATGCCCAACGGGCCTGGAAGAAATTCAAACATTTGGCGGTCTGGATATATCCCAGGTTCTTATGATCACTCCAAACAATAAACAGGTGTTCTGCCCTCTCCAGCCAGTGCCTCCATTCCTCCAATGCTAGCTTGACCGCCAGTAGCTCCCAGTTCCCCACATTGTAATTCCGTTTGGCGGGGGACAGCCAGCGAGAAAAGAAGGCTCAGGGATGAAGCTTCTCGTCCAGACTTGATCGTTGGAACAGAACTGCTCCCACCCCAGAGTCGGAGGCGTCAACATCTACAATAAATTTGTGGGAAGGGTCCAGTTGGACCAGGATGGCAGCAGTTGTGAAATTCCTCTTCAGTTCAGTAAATGCTGAATCGGCCTCGCAGTCTCAACGAAAAGGTGTTGTAGGTGAGGTAAGTCGGGTAAGGGGTGCTGCCACCCAACTGTAATCCCTGATAAACTGGCGATAGAAGTTTGCAAACCCCAAAAACCGCTGAAGTTGCTTGTGGATCATGGGTCTGGACCATTCTTCCACCAGATCTTCTCAGGATCAGTTTTCACTCACCCGCTCTCGATGATGTAGCCCAGGAAGCTAACCGAGGGGACGTCGAATTCACACTTCTCCGCCTTCACAAATAACTTGTTCTCCCACAGTCTCTGTAGGACTAGACGGACATGGTGAATGTGTTTCTGGAGGCTGCTAGAAAATATTAAGTTGTCATTTAGGTAGACGGACACAAAGCGGTTTATAAAGTCCCTCAGCACATCATTGATTAGAGCTTGAAAAACGGCAGGGGCTTTGGTGAGGCCAAATGGCATGACCAAATATTCAAAGTGGCCTAATGATGTATTAAATGCCATCATCCCTCGCTGCCAATTCATCTTTTATCTTGTCTGAGAGAACTCATTAGAACACTTCCCATAGTGCCTCGTCATTCCATCCAGAGACAGCGGCTAATGTTCAGAACTCTATGGAGTATTCTGCTACACTTTGTGAACTCTGAAGGGGTTGTTCAAAAACCTTCCTCATTTCAGAGACGAAGGAACAGATCTCTGGCTGGTTGTCCCAGATTACAGTGACCCATGCTAAGGCATTCCCAGCATAGGGTGCCGGTTCAGGTACGTACGGCTCTCGAGGGGATTGTGTTGCTGACCCAAAGGGCGTTGCCATCCCAGGCTGTGCAGTTTAGTCAGACTAGGTTTTTTGAAAGGACGGAGTAAGGAGAGCAGAAACCTGGTCAACCTGCTCACTGACCTTCTTTACATCCTCAGACAGGGCACAAAAATTTTCCCTGACTTCTCTGAGCAGTTGATCATGTAAGCCCAGTCAGGAGCCCTAGCTGACGAGAGCCTGCTGCATGGGGTCTGTGTCCGCTGGGCTCATTGTTCTGTTGCAAGGACGTGACTGAGGACGAACCCAAGTGCAGGACACAGGCACAGAGACAGGGTTGAGAGGTGCTAGCAAAGTCACAACATGGAGCAGATACCCAGGAGAGTCTCTACTCGGAGACAAGGTTCACACAGAATATCCAGGGAATGGTGCGCGGCTAGGAACTAACAGTCCTAAGGGATCAGGAAATGAGGTTTACATACACTAGAATTTACCAACGAACTGGCAGCTCACTGCTGTGATGTCGGGGTTCTTATACTGTGTTCACTGATGGAAACCAGGTGTGCTGTAATTAATGGAGCTGGGAACAATTGGAAATCAGAAGAGAGGATTAAGGCCCAATCAAGGAGATAATAGCAAGATGGGGGATTGCCAGATGGGACCATCACACACTTGGGTTCACTTACTGCTTACCAGTCATTGCCCCATTCCTCTCCCTTATCTCTTTATACAGAGTATCTCCACTCTGCTGTTTTAGTCCGGATGAAAAACCTTCATCCAAAACATCTGCCAGCCATTTTCTTCTGCAGATGCTGCCCAGCCCACAGCTGATTTTCTTGATCCAAATTCTAGTATCAGTAATCTCTTATGTCTCCTTGTTATTTTCAATATTGAGTTCTGAGTACAGCAATGTGCCCAGACAGAAAATGAAATACTGTTTCTCAAGCTTTATAGTAGGTATCATTGAATCAATAATGGAGACCAAAGATGAAGAGCTTACAGATGGAGTAGAATGGAGAATTAAAATAACAGGCAACTAGAAGCAGAGAGTCACCTTTCAGATTGGACACAGGTATTCAGCAAAGCAATCACTCATGAGATGAGTTTGATTTCTCTATTATCAAAGAAAACTTATTACAGGTGTCAGCTGGTATGCATTAAATTGGTAGAGGTGAAAGTGAATTGTTGCTTCATTTGGAAAGAGTATTTATGTCCTTGGATAGTGGGAACTGGAGAGATGAAAGTTTGGATATTGCATCTCTACATATACAGGGGAAACACCAAGAAAAGAATGGTGATATATGGAGATGGAAAAGTGGACTAGAGAGTCACAATGCGATCTTAATTGTAAATCCAATTACTCAAGTGTCTTTTTCACTTGACCACCTGCATTCTCATTGGCACCCAGGACAATGTATCTGCATTTGATCATACCCTTGTTCTGCACTAGAAATATACCTGTCTTTCTATGCACAATGCCACTATCATGAATACAGCTGATTTAGGATCTATTGTTATTTTTGCTGGCAGACAAGTTATTTTCTATAGCGTCTCCCTTATAAAACCTTGTGATCTTTTTATATAGCCCAAGCAACATTCAATAGGCATCCCTATGATTTATGCATTGTCGTATTCACTCTTTGTGAGAGTGTTTCCAATAAGATGGCAGTGCTCTTGGTGGAGGTGGCCTCTCCAGGTCAAAGAAATGATGCAGAAGTGTTCTTTTCTTGTAATTACATGACCCTGTTGTACATTGGTAATGCAGCATACTGCAAGTCTGGTTCATTGGTTAATTGGGGAGTGTGTGGCCTCGATTGTTGTGCAGACCATGCCCTCATGCTGTGGCATTGCCTGTTACGGCCACCCAGTGAGGAAGTGACAGAGATAATGTAGGAGAGAACAAAAGCACAGTGGACATGCTGAGATCTGTACTGGGTTGCGGGCCGGCTCTTCTGTCAGTGCTGCTCTCCAATGTTCACTCCCTGGAAGACGAGCTGGATTGCTTTTGTCTATGGACGGCCCATTGCAAGGTGAAGAACTGCTGCGTGCTTGTTCTTGCAGAAACATTACTCCAGGACAGTATCCCATGCACCCTCAATCTTCAGGCCATGCCACTCAGGGGTGTGTGCAAATATTATTTTGTGACTCTATGTACTATCCAAACTATATATACGGCATCCTGTGTGTGAATCTGTGTACTGTGTTTTACACTTCGGCCACAGAGGAATGCTGTTATGTTTAGCTATATACATGTGTATGGTTCAATGGCAATTAAACTTGAACTTCAGTGTGAGAACAAAAACAATTGGTTTCTCTTTTCCATCATTTTTAGTGTCACCAGCACAATGTCAATCATTATCTATTCATTTTTGAAGAAGTGATGTAAGGTTTAGAATAAAGTTATAGATCCAGAAGGGTAGAATATAGAACAGTATAACACAGTACAGGCCTCTCGACCCATGATGCTGTGCCAAAATTTTAACCTACTCCACAATCAATCTAATCCCACACTGCTCATAATCCTCTATTTTTCCTGCATCCATTTGCTTAACAATGAATCTTTTAAATGCCCTGATTGTATCAGCCTCCACCACCAGCCCCCATTGTGATTCTAGGTGCCCACCCCCTAGGTAACAAAAAGGCTATCTTTGATATCTCCCTAAATATTCTTCTACCCACCTTAAAAGGATGCGCTCTAGTATTGGGCACTGCTGCCTGGGAAATAAAAAGTACAGGTCCACAATCCCTTATCCGAAATTCTGAAATCCAAGAAGCTCAGAAAACCAAAGTTTTTTTCGCTAACAGCTGACGTCACTCAGGTGTGACGTGGCAGCACTAGCAGAGGTCGCCGGACGTCAGTTGTGGCTCTGTGCTCGTACTGGTTACACGTGCATTTGCTGTTCGCTGGTATTTTGTGTTCACTGTTGACTTTGTGTTTAATTTCATTGTTAAAATGTCGAAAAGAGCTGCAGATACCCCTATGGGTAACAATGAGAAAAAGAGATAAAGCAGTAAGTGGGGTTATTGTAGAAGCTTCATTGTGGTGTGTCTGTGCAGCAGCTTACTGAAGAATATGGTGTCGGATCTACCTCTGTATATGATTTAAAGAAACAGAAAGACAAGTTACTGAAGTTTTATAGTGACAGTGACATTCTACATTTATTCCAATAGGTCATTTACTATGTGTTTGATTCGGTTTGTTTGAAGCTGTATATTTTTATGTTTTATTGAATGTTTTTGTTGGAAATAATTTTTTTTCTTGTCATTATTCCCTAAACAATACAGTATAACAACTACTTACTTAGCATTTACATTGTATTAGGTATTATAAATAATCTAGAGATGATTTAAATTATACAGGAGGATTTACGTAGATCTGGAGCCCTGCCAGGTCCTAAAGTCCACTGCACTGAGACAGGTTAAATAAGGGACTTGAGCATAAGTGTATTTTGGTGCATGTGAAGTGTTTAGGACAGGTAAATAGTATAGTAAACAGCAAGCAGCTTGTTGTCCAACTGACAAAACCTCGGTGGTGGAAGTCTCACAACCTGAGGGAAGAAGCTGTTATCCAGTCTTGTAGTTCTAGTCTCGATGCCTCTGTACCTCCTTCCTGATGGTAGTGGGCCAAAGAGATTGTGTGATGGGTGGTAGAGATAATCAACAATGCTTTGGGCTCTTTCAATTCACCTCTCATTCTCTGTCACTCTAAAGACAAAAGCCTTCATTCACTCGACCTTCCCTCATAAGATATATTTTCCAATCCAGACAGGATCTTCTCAGAAGTTTTCTCATCCTTCCTATAATGGAATAACTAGAAAGGATCACAATACTCGAAGTGTGGTCTAACTTAGAGTTTTATAGAGCTGCAACATTACTTGGCAACTCTTGAACTCAATCTCCGAAATAATGAAGGCCAGCAAACTATTCCTTTCTAACCACCCTATTAACTTCTTCAGCAGCTTTGAGGGGTCAACAGTCCTGGACACCAAGATCCCTCTTTCTTCCACACTATTAAGGATTCTGCATTTAACATTCTACTCCACCTTTAAGTTCAATCTTCCAAAGTGAATTATCTTCCTGAAAAAAATATAACAGTTCTGCACTACCAATTCTGTTTTTCTTTCTGGACTTTGGCACACTGGTGATGGCCCCATGTTGAGACTTCAAGATTCTGCTGTAGATCAGTGTCACATTCTTATAAAGTACATACACCGCATGACTGAAATAAAGGCAGAAAAAGCTGGAATTACTCATCTGGTACAGCAACTTTTGTGAAGATAAAATTTAAAAATAATATTTCAAGTTACTGATGCCGCATGATTCTCTGTCCAACAGAATCACAGTATGTCCACACTGATAGATACATTTACGTCATACAGCTATACTCCTCCAAACTATTCAAACAGCAGATGGAGAAAATAATAAATCAGAAACGATAGCTGTGAATCAATATGCTGCGCTAAGTTATGGAAAGTAAATATATGGAATATTGAGTTGGATTCACTTTATTTGATATCATAAAATCACACCAAAATAAAATAATGAATAATCTTGCTTAGCCAACTTTCTGACATGTTTATCTTCTCTCAAACTTCACTGTATCTA
The DNA here is from genome assembly GCF_048418815.1 of Hemitrygon akajei. Lineage (NCBI taxonomy): Eukaryota > Metazoa > Chordata > Chondrichthyes > Myliobatiformes > Dasyatidae > Hemitrygon > Hemitrygon akajei. Next base: position 61,420,010 of record NC_133133.1, read on the forward strand.
TTGCTTTGAATATTTTACTCCACAGTTAAAGGTGCTCCTTTGACATTAAGGTTTGTGGATGTCAGAAAGGTTAAGGAAGGGTGTTTAGACTAATGAGTTGAAAGAATCAATAAGCCAGGTAAATTCAGAGCAAAACTCTTGACCCTTGTCAAAGCAGTTAAAAATCTGAAACATTCAAGTAGCAAGATCACTTATCGATTAAAAATGTAAAGAGATTATATAAGATTGCTAAAATTAGCTCAAATGAAAAACAGAAGAGCAAGTATTTTATTATGACTAATTAAAAAATGAAAGATGGATGAAACTTTCTATCTGTTATTTTTACTTCAATAAATATTAATTGACTAAAATTTTAACCCTTTCGGTAGCAATATTTTGGAGTGTACTGGGTGTTCAGGGAGGGGTAGCACACTGGAAAAGGGGCTTATCATATCCATTCGAGGACAACTCACTCACGCTCGGTCCCCAGAAATTCAGCTCTGACCTGTGGCTCCAAGGAGCTGTTTGCATGAGATAGCAGCCACACTCTGGCACACAGCTTCAGTAGGTTGGCTAAACCAGATGAGGGTAGCTGGCAGCTTCATACCCAGTGAAATAGGGACATGCCTGAACTAGCATGCAAAGTCAGCTTGGAAAACTGGGCAGTTGAGATCTACAGTGAGATCCAAAGGCCAGGAAGGTAGAACTGCAATGTTCTGTGGAGAGTGAACCGTCCGACAAGGCACAGAAGACATCATGGTCATTCACTACAACCAAGCAAGTCCCTAGTTTGTCACGCTTGTTCGTACCACTGGACACAGATTTCTGAGGTCAAGGGAGTGAAACTGCCCCAGTACAACAGCTTTTTCACTTTAAAAATTCTCCCGTGTAGGTTTCTTGTCATCATTGGACAACCATCACATAGTAGCACTACCATAGAAACTCTGTGGCTGAAACTTAGTTCCGTTGAGTTTGTGTATTATGCGAGCATGTTCAAAGATGAAATTCTATACAAATATCTCCAAGCTGTTTGAATGAAGAAACAAATCTCCTTCTCGTCTATCTTTGACAGTGTATCAAATGGATGATCAATCCAAGTAGAGCATTCAGATCGATCTTTATCAGAACAACATAAAAATCTTATACTTCAATATTTTTTGAAAAACTTATCAAAAGTAATCATGTTTCACAGTAAGTTTCTTGTTCTGTGATTGTTAATGTTGAATACTCACTTGAGAGTGTAAAGTTACAGACAAAACCAGAGTCATGAGCTCTGGGTCACCAGCCTGTTACATATCTGAAACCAGCTGAGTCAGGGCAGACTTTAAAAAAGAACCATGTTGAAATTTTGCCTGTCAACTGGAGAAACTCCCATCTCATGATATAAAATGCCTTACACTGTAACTAGGAAATTCTGCAGAGTCCTGACCCTTTCTACGGCAGCTGGCTTGATATTCATGGGAAGTTACTAACATTCGAATGCTACAAAATCAAATGAAAGATAACCAAATTTTGAAAATGATTTTTTTCAGTGACAGAATATAAACTGCACTGTGAAACAAAACAAATAATCGGAACATTAATGATGATTGAGGGATTACATTGATCAGAGTTCAAAGACTCTCCCTTGTATTTTTTGAAATAGTAATTTTACATCCAAATAGAAACATTTAGGGCCTGGAATAATTATCCTCTATCTTAACTATCTTGGTTGGCTGATGGCGCAGTGACATCAGCGCCGGACTCCAGAACGGAGGTTCACAGGTTCGAATCCAGTCGGGTTGTTCCCGAGTACGTTTTCCATCTGTGCTGGGTTGAGTGTTGAGCTTGCAACTCGACCTCGTAAAAAGAAAAATACTGCAAAATGTCTGTGTGAGGAGTGGCGCGCCACACAGTCTTTCGTTCTGCACCTTGTGAGGCATGAAAATGCCCGACGCTGGCCTCTCAGGCCTGAGTCAACGTCATCATTATCATCATCATCATAACTATCTTCAACTTTGAATACTATCCTCAAATTTTGAGTACTGTTGGGGGGGACAGCCTACCTGGAAGAAGTGACAGTGGCCGGGCCTCCGGCACAGAGGGCGGCCCTGTAGCTCAGAAGGGTAGGGATAGAAGAAAGAGGACCATAGTAATAGGGGACTCGATAGTCAGGGGTTCAGACAGGCGGTTCTGTGAAAGTGATCGGGAGTCCCGGATGGTAGTTTGCCTCCCTGGTGCCAGGGTCCGGGACGTTTCTGATCACGTCCAAGATATCCTGAAGTGGGAGGGTGAGGAGCCAGAGGTCGTGGTACATGTAGGTAGCAATGACATAGGTAGGAAAGGGGAAGAGGTCCTGAAACAAGAGTATAGGGAGTTAAGAAGGCAGTTAAGAAGAAGGACCGCAAAGGTAGTAATCTCGGGATTACTGCCTGTGCCACGCGACAGTGAGAGTAGGAATGGAATTAGGTGGAGGATGAATGTGTGGCTGAGGGATTGGAGCAAGGGGCAGGGATTCAAGTTTCTGGATCATTGGGACCTCTTCTGGGGCAGGCGTGACCTGTTCAAGAAGGACGGGTTACACTTGAATCCTGGGGGGACCAATATCCTAGCGGGGAGGTTTGCTAGGACTACAGGGCAGACTTTAAACTAGTAAGATGGGGGGACGGAAATCAATTTGAGGAAACTATGGGAGAGGAGGTTAGTTCACCAGTAGAGCAAGTAAGTAGACAGTGTGTGAGGGAGGAAAGGCAGGTGGTGGAGAAGGGATGCGCTCAGCCCGAAGAAGAAGGAAAAGGATAATAAATTTGAATGCATTGTTAGGGATGAAAAGAGAGGAGGAGGTGGAGAGTATCTTAAATGTATCTATTTTAATGCTAGGAGCATTGTAAGAAAGGTGGATGAGCTTAAAGCGTGGATTGATACCTGGAATTATGATGTTGTAGCTATTAGTGAAACATGGTTGCAGGAAGGGTGTGATTGGCAACTAAATATTCCTGGATTTAGTTGCTTCAGGTGTGATAGAGAAGGAGGGGCCAGAGGAGGAGGTGTTGCATTGCTTGTCCGAGAAAATCTTATGGCGGTGCTTTGGAAGGATAGATTAGAGAGCTCCTCTAGGGAGGCTATTTGGGTGGAATTGAGGAATGGGAAAGGTGTAGTAACACTGATAGGAGTGTATTATAGGCCACCTAATGGGGAGCATGAGTTGGAAGAGCAAATGTGTAAGGAGATAGCAGATATTTGTAGTAAACACAAGGTGGTGATTGTGGGAGATTTTAATTTTCCACACATAGATTGGGAAGCTCATTCTGTAAAAGGGCTGGATGGTTTAGAGTTTGTGAAATGTGTGCAGGATAGTTTTTTGCAACAATACATAGAAGTACCGACTAGAGATGGGGCAGTGTTGAATCTCCTGTTAGGGAATGCGATAGGTCAGCTGACAGGTGTATGTGTTGGGGAGCACTTCGGGTCCAGTGATCACAATAGCATTAGCTTCAATATAATTATGGAGAAGGACAGGACTGGACCTAGAGTTGAGATTTTTGATTGGAGAAAGGCTAACTTTGAGGAGATGCGCAGGGATTTAGAGAGAGTGGATTGGGTCAAGTTGTTTTATGGGAAGGATGTAATAGAGAAATGGAGGTCATTTAAGGGTGAAATTATGAGGGTACAGAATCTTTATGTTCCTGTTAGGCTGAAAGGAAAGGTTAAAGGTTTGAAAGCGCCATGGTTTTCAAGGGATATTAGAAACTTGGTTCGAAAAAAGAGGGATGTCTACAATAGATATAGGCAGATGGAGTAAAGGAATTGCTCGAGGAATATAAAGAATGTAAAAGGAATCTTAAGAAAGAGATTAGAAAAGCTAAAAGAAGTTACGAGTTTGGTTTGGCAAATAAGGTGGAACTAAATCCGAAAGGCTTCTACAGTTATATTAAAAGCAAGAGGATAGTGAGGGATAAAATTGGTCCCTTAGAGAATCAGGGTGGTCAGCTATGTGTGGAGCCGAGGGAGATGGGAGAGATTTTGAATGATTTCTTCTCTTCGGTATTCACTAAGGAGAAGGATATTGAATGGTGTAAGGTGTGGGAAACAAGTAAGGAAGTTATGGAACCTATGACAATTAAAGAGGTGGAAGTACTGGTGCTTTTAAGAAATTTAAAAGTGGATAAATCTTCGGGTCCTGACAGGATATTCCCCAGGATCTTGAGGGAAATTTGTGTAGAGATAGCAGGAGCTCTGACGGAGATCTTTCAGATGTCATTAGAAACGGGGTTTGTGCCGGAGGATTGGCATATTGCTCATGTGGTTCCATTGTTTAAAAAGGGTTCTAGAAGTAAGCCTGGCAATTATAGACCTGTCAGTTTGACATCAGTGGTGGGTAAATTAATGGAAAGTATTCTTAGAGATAGAATTTATAATTATCTGGATAGACAGGATCTGATTAGGAGTAGCCAGCATGGATTTGTGCGTGGAAGGTCATGTTTGACAAACCTTATTGAATTTTTTTGAAGAAGTTACGAGGAATGTTGACGAGGGTAAGGCAGTGGATGTAGTCTATATGGACTTCAGCAAGGCCTTTGACAAAGTTCCACATGGAAGGTTAGTTAAGAAGGTTCAGTCGTTAGGTATTAATGCTGGAGTAATAAAATGGATTCAACAGTGGCTAAATGGGAGATGCCAGAGAGTAGTGGTGGATAATTGTTTATCGGGATGGAGGCCGGTGACTAGCGGGGTGCCTCAGGGATCTGTTTTGGACCCAATGTTGTTTGTAATATACATAAATGATCTGGATGATGGGGTGGTAAATTGGATTAGTAAGTATGCCGATGATACTAAGGTAGGAGGTGTTGTGGATAATGAGGTGGGTTTTCAAAGCTTGCAGGGAGATTTATGCCGGTTAGAAGAATGGGCTGAACGTTGGCAGATGGAGTTTAATGCTGAGAAGTGTGAGGTTCTACATTTTGGCAGGAATAATCCAAATAGAACATACAGAGTAAATGGTAGGGCATTGAGGAATGCAGTGGAACAGAGAGATCTAGGAATAACAGTGCATAGTTCCCTGAAGGTGGAGTCTCATGTAGATAGGGTGGTGAAGAAGGCTTTTGGAATGCTGGCCTTTATAAATCAGAGCATTGAGTACAGAAGTTGGGATGTAATGTTAAAATTGTACAAGGCATTGGTAAGGCCAAACTTGGAATATTGTGTACAGTTCTGGTCACCGAATTATAGGAAAGATATCAATAAATTAGAGAGAGTGCAGAGACGATTTACTAGGATGTTACCTGGGTTTCAGCACTTAAGTTACAGAGAAAGGTTGAACAAGTTAGGTCTCTATTCATTGGAGCATAGAAGGTTGGGGGGGATTTGATCGAGGTATTTAAAATTTTGAGAGGGATAGATAGAGTTGACGTGAATAGGCTGTTTCCATTGAGAGTAGGGGAGATTAAAACGAGAGGACATGATTTGAGAGTTAGGGGGCAAAAGTTTAAGGGAAACACGAGGGGGTATTTCTTTACTCAGAGAGTGATAGCTGTGTGGAATGAGCTTCCTGTAGAAGTAGTAGAGTCCAGTTCAGTTGTGTCATTTAAGGTAAAATTGGATAGATATATGGACAGGAAAGGAGTGGAGGGTTATGGGCTGAGTGCGGGTAGGTGGGACTAGGTGAGATTAAGAGTTCGGCATGGACTAGGAGGGCCAGAATGGCCTGTTTCCGTGCTGTGATTGTTATATGGTTATATGGTTAAATTTGCAAGGTAGTATTCTGCTAACTTTTGTGTGCAGTTGTCTGGAGTGAGGACTGAATGCTCAAAATTCGGAATACAAGAGATGTAATTGACAGGTTAGTATAGTGTTATAGAAAATTGTGGATCATTCCCATTAAATGGGGATTTTGCTTGAGGTGGGATTTTGCCTGGCCCAATATCTCCCATCATGCCAGTGTTCACACCAACAAGATTATCTGCACAAGGAAAGAGCCACTTCTTCATCACTTTGTGGAAAGATGGTTTAATTTACTTGTTTCCTGCCAAATTTCACAGAAGTTTTATGTGCCTGTGGATATACACGCATGCTAAAGGTGTGCTAGTGAAGGATTGTATGAGAAAAAGCTTCACAAAAAGAAATGATGTAATCGGTATGTGATGCTAATAAACAGCTGATCTGAACATGTGTCAGACTGCTGAAGAATGTGTCACTCTTTGCAAAGATTCATTGTGAAACTGAGAAGAAAAATATGATCAGAGGCAGCTAAGGAAAGGAAGTAAATTAACCTTAAAATTCATTAATTCACACACTGTCAACTTCTATCTTTGCACTTTTTGAGTGTGAAATTGTTTTAGTTAAAACCATGTTTAAAAGAAAGTCAAATGCATTCTTTTCAATTTATTTTCTTTTCCATTACTTGAACTTCAAAACATGTCAGAATCAGAATCAGAATATGGTTTATTATCACCAGCATGTGACATGAAATTTGTTAACTTAGCAGGTGCAGCTCAACGCAGTACATGAAATAGAAGAAAAAGTAAAATAAATAATAATAATGACAAATAAAAAGGAAAATCTTATACAGTATACTTTATACAGTATATGTATATTAAATAGATTAATAATCATGCAAAAAAACAGAAATACTATATATTAAAAAAGTAAGGTGGTGTCCAAGGGTTCAATGTCCATTTAGGAATCAGATGGCAGAGGGGAAGAAGCTGTTACTGAATTGCTGAGTGTGTGCCTTCAGGCTTCTGTACCTCCTACCTAATGGTAACAGTGAGAAAAGGGCATACCCTGGATGCTGGAGGTCCTTAATAATGGACGCTGCCTCTCTGAGACACCGCTCTTTGAAGATGTCCTGGGTACTTTGTAGGCTAGTACCCAAGTTGGAGCTGAAAATATTTACAACCCTCTGAACTTCTTTTGGTCCTGTACAGTAGCCTCCCCATACCAGACAGTGATGCAGCCTATCAGAATGCTCTCCATGGTACACTTACAGAAGCTTTTGAGTGTATTTGTTGACATTACCAAATCTCTTCAAACTCCAAATAGAGTATAGCTGTTGTCTTCTCTCCTTTATAATGTTGGGACCAGGTTAGATTCTCAGAGATCTTGACACCCAAGAACTTGAAACTGCTCACTCTCTCCACTTCTGACCCCTCTATGAGGATTGGTATGTGTTTCTTCATCTTACCCTTCTGGAAGTCCACAATCAGCTTTTTGGTGTTACTGACATTGAGTGCCAGGTTGTTGCTGCAGCACCAATCCACTAGTTGGCATATCTCGCTTCTGTACGCCCTCTCATCACCACCTGAGATTCTACCAACGATGGTTGTATCATCAGCAAATTTATAGATGGTATTTGAGCTATGCCTAGCCACACAGTCATGTGTATACAGAGAGTGCTAAGCACACACCCCTGAGGTGCACCAATGTTGATCATCAGCTGGTTTTCTAGTACAGGCCTGCATCACAAGACTTGAATGCTACAGATTTAGCCTTCAGCAGATGATTCATCCACCGGATATCTTCTGGTTCATCCACCGCTTTTGGTTTTGGAACGTACAGTAAGTCTTTGTAAACACACACTCATCTACACAAGTTTTACTGAAGTCAGTAACAACTGCAGGATACTCATCCAGGTTCGACGATAAATCCCTGAATACAGTCCAGTCCACCGATTCAAAGCAGCCCTGTACGTGATCCTGTGTTTCTGTTGTCCATATCTTCTTGATCCTCACTACTAGTGCTGCAGTCTTCAATTTCTGCCTATACTCACGGAGCAGAAGTACAACCAGGTGATCAGACTTCCCGAAGTGAGGGCGTGGAATAGCACGGTAGGCATTCTTAATGATGCTGTAGCAATGGTCCAGAGTATTGTTTCATCTGGTATTGCAAGTGATTTGTTGATGGTAATTACTTAGTGATTTTTTTCAGAATGGCCTGGTTAAAATCTCCCAAAATGATGGTGAAGGCGTTAGGATGCGCTGTTTCGTGTACGTTGATCCCATTGCTCAGATCATCTAAAGCCTGATTGACATTGGCCTGAGGTGTAATGTTTACTGCTACCAAAATGACCCTGGAAAACTCTCATGGTAGGTAAAAAGGACGGCACTTAACTGCTAGATATTCCAGGTCTGGTGAGGAGGATTGGGACAGCACTGATATAGTTGTGCACCAAGAAGAGTTGGTCAGGAGGTATACTCCTCCACCTCTACTTTTGAGAGACTCTATAATCTGTCCTGGCAGTGTATAGTAAACCAGTCGATCTGAATCGCTGCATCAAGTACAGAAGGGGTTAACCAGGATTCCGTGAAATAAAGGACACACAGAGTCCTAATGTCCCTTTGATTCAGTGCCCTAGCTCTGAGATTATCGATATTATTCACCAGAGACTGTACGTTTGCCAGCAAGATGGTCAGTGCTGGGAGTTTAAAACCCTGTATCCTTAAACACATTTGTAACCCCGATCTACAGCCACGCTTGTTCCGTGGGCACTTCCGTCCACAGTCAGAGTTGTTTCCGTCAGTTTTAAACAACAATAGGGAATAAGGTGGATACGAGAGGGTCTCTTAAGAGACTTTTAGATAGATACATGGAGCTTAGAAAAATAGAGGGCTATGGGGAAATTTAGCCATTTCTAAGGTAGGGAGATGTTCCGCACAACTTTGTGGGCCGAAGGGCCTGTATTGTGCTGTAGGTTTTCTATGTTTCTATGTTTCTATTTAAATGCTGGAAAAACTCAGCAAATGCTGGAAAGGGCAAGCAGCATCTGCTGAGGAAGAACTACATTTTACATTTCAGGCTGATGACCTTTTTCCAGAACTGGAATATTAAGAAAATAGATATATTTTCATCCACTGTGTAGGGGAAGCTTGCAAAAACAAAGCAAGGGAATGGCTGTGACAGGAAGAAGGCTTAAGTTGTCCAGGTGACACACACTTACTGTTGGTGCCATCTAAGAGAGCCATGAATGCTTATTTATCACACCTGGTCTGCCTGGATGAATATAAGTATAGGAAAATGAAAAGAGCAATGCATTCAGAAATAATAGAAAAAACTAACTATGTACCAAAACTGTGAGATGCAGAATGGAAGTTGCTGAACATCTAAAATAAATTAGTCTGTTGAAAATACTCGACAAAGCTTCTGAATCCATGACAGAGAAAAACTAAGTTTCAGTTAATAATCTTACTGGACAATTCTGATGCAAACATGAAAGGCAAGATATCTGAAATCGTTGAACTCACCATTAACTCCAAGATGGAGGAAGAATGTTTGCACTTCAGAAGGTATCAAAATCAGGTTTATTGTCACTGACATATGGTGTGAATTTTGCTGTTTTGCAGCACAGTACAGGGCAAAATGTAAAATTTACTATACGTTACAAAGTAACTAAATAGTGCAACAACAAATAGAGAGGTAATATTCATGGGTGCATAGACCATTCAGATATTTGATGGTGTAAGAGAAGAAACATTTTCTGAAGCATTGAGTGTGGGTCCTTGGGTTACTGTACTGAAGAGGGCATGTCACAGATGGTGAGGGTATTTAATGATGGATACCAACACTTGAAGATGTCTTCAATGGTGGGGAAAGTTCTGTCCATGAAATAACTGGCAGAGTCTATAACTTCTTGCACCCTCTTGTGAGCCTGAGCACTGGAGACTGCATTGCGGCAGTACCAGTCAGAATACTTTCCACTATATATCAATAGAAATTTGCGAGAGTCTTTGATGGCATACCAAATTGCCTCAAACTCCTAATGAAGTTGAGCCGCTGGAAAGCATTTTTCATGATTATATGGTAGATCTTCTAAGATGTTGACACCCAGTAACTTTAAGACTGCTCATCCTTTCCAGCATCGACACTACAATGAGAACTGGTGTACAATATGTTCTCCCAACTTCCTCTTCCTGAAGTCCGCAATCAATTTCTTGTTCTTGCTAACAATTAGTGTTGTTCCTTGAACTTTCATTGGGTTTTATTGGAGCAGAGGCCAAAATGTAATATCTCAGATTATGAGTCGTTTGGAAAGTTAAAGTGACAAGCAACTAGAAGCTCAGTGTCACCATTATCAGCTGAAGGAAGATATTCATCAAAATGATTATCCACTCTACATTTGGCTTCTCCAATGCGGAAGAGATAACACTGTATTCACTGCACTAAATTAGTAGCAGTGCAAGTGAACTTCTTGAAAGAGTTATAGGGGCAGGTGTTCTCCCTTCCTAAATGAGAAAGTGCTCTGAGAATGGAAAACATTAATAGAGAGTTAGGAGAATAGTTTCTATAAATTGTCGAAGGAAGTGGTAAAATGTGTCCAGTACTGTGAATTTATTGAAAGTTGGCAAAAGTTCTGTAGGATGGTCTGTTGTATATGGAGACCGATGGGAAAGAGAGTGAAGAAAAGAGGAACACTTTTTTTTACTCTGGCTGGGTGGAGAACAAGTGAGAGTTAAATTTCAGACAATATTGAGGAACGGTTGAATGCTCCAAAAACTGTTAGAGGGAAAGACATGGGAAGGAAGATATTTCAGAATCAATGATGTGAGAATTCTCATCATCCAGACAGATAGAACCAAGCTCAAGAAACTGGAATGGAGTGAAACCTAATGGAAAACAAGATAGGTGAATGTGTAGCGAGATATTTGTGAGAGTCTGCAGGCTCGCAATAGATTTTTGACATTAATTTCTCCTTTGACTTGCAAACAAGGAAGTCAAGAAATGAACAGGGAGAGTTAGATACATACCATGTGAAAGTAAGAGCAAGGTCGAACTGGAAATTCTTAAGTTCAAGGAAATTTATTGATAAAAAAATATATCAGGTTTTGGAATGATTCAGCAGATTAAGTAGTATTTTTGTAAATTTCTGCTATTTTCTGGGGTTTTTTGTCCCTCATCCGCATTTTCACCGATAGTAGACAAGTTCTCCTGATAGGCAGTTAAGCCTATGCAGCCCTTTCGACTATATTCATACAGGGCAACCAAGTAAATTTTCTTAAATGCTGTTAGACTTCACTTCTATTGTAGTAATAATGTTCGCACAGTTTGAAAAGTATTTTTTTCAATGCTAATTTGTAAAATCAGGTGAAAACAAATCTGTTGTTTGGAGATGCTTACCATCTTTATAAGTTAAAACTGAGCTGAAAACAGCAATACTAATGATTAAACACAAGAAATTCTACAGATGTTTATAAATCCAAAGCAACACATACAAAATGCTGGAGGAACTCAGTAGGTCATTCGACATTCATGGAAATGAACAAACAGTCAACGTTTTGGGTTGAGACCATTCTTCAGGAATGGAAAGGAAGGGGGAAATATCAGAATAGAAATGTGGGGTAAGGGAAGGAGGATAGATTGGAGGTGATAGATGAAGCCGGTTGGGTGGGAAAGCTTAAGAGCTGGGAATGAAGGAATCTGAAAAGAGAGGAGACGGAACCTTAGGAGAAGGGCAACCATGAGGAGGTGAAAGACAAGTGAAAAGAGGTAAAAAGGCCTGAGTGAGAAATAGAAGAAGAGCAGAGGTGGAAGGGAAAAAATTTATCAGAAAGAAAAATTGATATTCATGCCATCCTATTGGAGGCCGCCCAGCTGGAATATACAGCGTTGCTCCTTCACCCTGAGAGTGGCCTCATCATGACACATGAGGAGGCCATGAACTGACTTGTCAGAATGGGAATGGGAATCAGGATTAAAATGTTTGGCCACTAGGAAGTTTCACTTTTGGTAGATGGAGTGGAGGTGCTCGACACAGTCCCCCAGTGTGGTCCCCCAATTTACAACAGCGGAGGCCACATCAGGAACACCAGATACCACAAATGACCCCAGAAGATTTTCAGGTGAAATGTTGTCTCATCGAGAATGGAGGTTAGGGAGGAGGTGAATGAGGACGTGGAGCACTTTGGAAGCTTACAGGGATAAGTGCCAGGAGGAAGAATGGTGCGGAGGGACGCATGGACAAGGGAATCACTTATGGAGCAATCCCTGAAGGGAGCAGAGAATGGGGGAAGGTAAATCTAGAGGTAGGATCCCTTTGGGATGCTGGAGTTACAAAGATTGATGTGTTGGATGCAGAAGCTTACAGGGTGGTAGGTAGGAACAAGAGACAATCCATCACAGTTAAGGCTATGGAAAAATGTGGTGATCATGGATGTCCACGAAATGGAAATACCATTAATATCAATAGTGGAGAAAGGGAAATCCAGTTCTTTGAAGAGGGAAACATCTCTGATGTCCTGGAAAGGAAAGCCTCGTCCTGAAAACAGATGAGGAAAGGAACTGATGAAAGGGAATAGTATTTTTACAAGATACCAGTGGGATGTGGTATAGACCAGATAGCCATAGGAATCAGTAGGTTTATAAATGATGTTGATCAACAATTTGTCTCCAGAGAAGGAGACAGAGAGATCAAGGAAGGGGAGAGAGGTATCAGAAATGGAACAAGTGAATTTAATGGCAGCCTGAAAGTTGGAGCCAAAGTTGATAAAATTGTTGAGCTCAGCATGGGTGCATAAAACAGCACCAATGCAGTCGTCACTGTAGCAGAGGAAGAATTGGGGAAAATTACCGGGGAAGGCTTGGAACTTGGACTGTTATACATAGCCTACAAAATAACAGTCATACGTGGGACCCATGCAAATGTCCATCACTACCCCTTGAGTCTGGAGAATGTGGAAGGAGCCAAAGAGAAATTACTGAGAATGAGAACCAGTTCTGCAAGTTGGAGATTGTGGCAACATGTGGTGGGTCTTTTATTGAGAAAGAAGCAGATAGTTTTAAGGCCTTCTTGATGGGGAGCAGAAGTGTATAGGGACTGGATATCCATAGTAGAAATGAGGTGGTCAGGGCCAGGGGATTGAAAGTTAGTGAGGAGATTCAGTGAATGAGGACAGCTGTGGATGTAGTTGAGAAGGGACTGAAATGAAGGAGATAGAATGGAGCTGAGGTATGAGAACACAAGTTCATGGCGCAGGAGCAGGCAGAGATGATGGGCTTACCCAAACAGTCAGCTTTGTGGATCTTGGGTAAGAGGTGGAAGCGAGCAGTGCGGGATCAGGGAACAATGAGTCTGGTGGTAGTGGATGGGAGTTCTTCAGATTTCTGAGTTGATGATAGTGTTGGAGCCAGTTTTCTGATGGTCTGAAGTGGGGTCCTCTCGAAGGACTACGTCAGATCAGGTGTCTGAGTGTTGCCACATGGACTCAGAAAGGTCAAGGTCAGTCTGCCACATTACACCAGCACCCCGTCTTGTCTGAGTGTTAGATGGTGTAGTTGGAATTGGTGTGGAGACAGTGTGGTCAGAAGGGTTAAGATTTGAGGGGGAGTGAGTTGAGCCAGTTGATATCGAGGTGGAGTGATGCATATGTTGACTGTTCCATTAATTTATTAAATTTTACCCTCAGCCCCTGATCATCACTTAACAATATTGCCCAATGTATATGTTAAAAATGGAAATGATTAATAGCTTATGGATGTAGTTTACAAATCATGTTCAGCATTCTTAAAGTAACATGAATGAAAATGAACATTTTTCCTGATTGCATTTTCTTTTGCTGGCTTTGTGTTTTATCAGGAAACAACAAGCACAATAATATTTCCAGGAGGTCCTTTGAGGAAAGTCTTTAGTTTTTAGTGATTAATGGGTGGCAAAGTAACATAACAGTTATCATAGTGTTATTACAGTATCAGTTACCCGGGTGCAATTCTGCCAGAGTCTATAAGGAATTTTATGTTATTCCCATGACTGCAAATGTTTCCTCCTAGCACTCTGATTTCCCTTCTCATTCCAACAATGTGTGGCCTAAAGGGATAATGAGTCACATGGGTGTAATTGGGTGGCATGGGCTCATTAAGCTAGAAGGACCTGTTACCTGTGTGTATTGTGATATTTCAATAATATTTGTGTAATCTTGCATATATATATTGTTTTATTAAGCATTCTTGTTTGATTAAATAATTAACTATGGATTCTCTGTAAAAGTGCGTTCATTACACGCATTATCACACTATCATGTGATGGGTGCACATATCGCTGAAGGTAAACTCAAACTAGACCAATATTCCCAGACTTATGTCTTCATTTGAATAAATTTAATGTTTTGAAGTTACAAAACATAACATTGGTAACGAAGTATTTTAACGCAAACCTGAGACAGCTACCAACCTGTTGCAGTGAGACATTCAAAATTAAAAAAAACACAACAAAAACATTGTTGAAACATTGCAGCATGTGTCTTCAGAAAGGGAAACATGACTGAGTTCTTTTTAAAATAAAGGCTATAAACTGAAGAATTCAGGTTTCATAACAAGTGAATATTGGGTGATAATAATCATTAACAAAAGTCAGAAGTGGCTGGCTATATCTGAAAGATAATAAGCTCGATTACACAATGAGTGATTGGTTCATATATACTGAGCTATTGGAGCAGTATTTTGAAGCAAATTAAATAGCCAATAAAAGGTGAGTGCCGCTTTTGTTGAGTTCATTAGGTTTAAAGGCATACAATTTGCTTTGAAGTTTAACTGCTCCAACCAAACCAGCAGAAGTAAGTTTTGCTTCTATTGTAAAAGTGATACAGGAACATTTAGAACCAAAGCCACTGTTAATTTCAGGACACTTTTGATTTCATAAGCTGAATCAAAAAGAAGGGCGGTCCATTTTAATGTACGTGACTGAAAGCAGCTCCTAACTGAAGCACTACTTACATTCAAAAGAGCAATAGAAATAGCTATTTCACTGAAAACCACAGACAGAGATGTAATTGAGTTGTAGTCAGTAATTAAAGTGATTATGGATAAAATTACATCATCTACACAGAAAATAGCCTGTCCAAACAAATTGTGCTACCGTTGTAGCAGGGGCTCACATATATCCAACAAATGCAGATTTAAAAGTGAAACTCACAGAAAATGCAACAAAGTAGGACACATACAAAGAGCATGTCCAGCAAACAAACATTGACGATTTGTCAACTACTCTAACAGGTTCCTGCCAAACCTAACTACTGTGTTCCACCCCTTGAACTCATTACTGCAGATCGGGAAGAAATGGCAATGGAAAAAGCAGTGTAAGATGGCTTTCAAAAAGGTAAAGGAAATGGTGATGTCAGAGAGTGTACTGATGCATTATGATCCATGATCCAGCTCCGCCTTATGGTATAGGTGTAGTAATGTCACATGTTATGAGTGAAGGAAGTGAATGCCCCATTACCTTTACCTCATGTTCCCTTACTGTTGCAGACAAAAAATACACACAGATTGACAAAGAGGCCCTGAGTCTTGTTTGGGGTGTAAAACATTTCAACTAGTACTTGTATGGGAGAGAGTTTGCCTTTGTTACTGATCATAAACTATTTTCCATCTACAGAAAGGTGTTCCACTAACAACAGATGTACAAATGCAGAGGTAGGCTCTGTTTCTTGTATGACATAATTATAAGATTGAATTCAAGAGGATGATTAATCATGGAAGTGCTGATGGATTGTCCCCTTTACACTTAGAAAAGGAAGTAGCAGAAAAACCTTGCTGAAGAAGACACTCCTTCTGACATATTCTCCCTGACACAAATCAATTGTCTCCCTATTATGACAGAGATGATTCAAAGGGAAGCCAGAGAAGACCGCACACTGTCTCATGCCTACATGGTTACCCAAAATAGCTGGAATATGCAACAGAAATCCCACCTCCCATTTTTACCAGTGCTGGGTTGAACTTGCCCTTGACAGGGGGTTGCCTTATGTGGAGATTGAGAGTTGTTGTACTATCCAAGCTGAGACCTGAAGTGTTGGAGTATCTACATGCCAATAATTTAGGTCAACATGAAAGCATTGGCTCAAAGCTTTGTCTGTGGCCTGGGATAGATCAGCTGATTGAGCAGCCCACAATGCACTGTACAGGATGGTAATATGTGCAGAAGATGCCAAGAGTGGTGTCTCTCCACCCTTGGGAATGGCCTGCATTGCCATAGCAGAGGATTCATGTGGATTTTGCTGGACCGTTCATGAGCACAAATTTCTTGATAGTAGTGGATGCAGCTACAAAGTGGCCAGAAGTGTTCCCAATAGCAACCAGTGCAGCTTTTCACACTGTTGATCTATTGAGAAGCCTCAATGCAAGGACTGGTGTTCCAGAACACTTAAGTCAGTGACAATGTGGTGGGAAAGTTTCAAGCACTCCTAAGATTGAATGGAGTGAGACATATTACATCCGCACTATACTACCAAACTACAATTGGCTTGGCAGAAAGTTTTGTCCAGACTCTAGATAACACACTGCAGGCAATGGCAGCAGAACACACTACAACAATAATGAACCAGAAGCTCACCAATTTCCTCCTTGCGTACCATAATGCAATGCACTCTACAAATAACAACTTACCAGCTATGCTGTTCCTGGGTCATCCCTTGCGCTCAGCCTTGGAGCTCCTCAAATCCAAACTCAGAAGGGGTATGCAGGTCAAACAGTTAAGACAGACTGAAGGATCCTCAAACTACGGTATTTGATGTTTCACCTCTCAACTAACAGTCCCGGCAAGGGACTATAGAGGTAATCAAAAGTGGGTACTCGGAAGGATTAAGGACAGAACTGGACCGCTCTCCTACACAGTGGAGATTGTATCTGATATCATAAGGAGGCAACATATCGATCATTTGAGGAGAGCAGAGTCAACTGATGGAGAAGAAAGTTAGCTACCGCTATCAGAACCACTTCCTGCGGTCTCAGAGTCAACTCTTACAAATACCATAGAGGAGGCCTCTCAACCTGAAATTGATGCCCAGTCACAAGTCTCAACTACCAGTCAGAGTGACCCCCGTCGTTGGGAAAGGTGTTATCCCAAAAAAGTAAGATATCCATCACAGCGATAAATCTTTAGGCCTGAATGGCACAATTTAAAACAGACAATGCTGTGGATGCCTGTATATAGTAGTTGTATTATATAGTATACTGTGAATACAGTTGAGATGCATTCTCTATTGAGTTGAAGTTTATAGCTAAGTAGGGAGGACTCGGAATCCAGTTTATTATCACCGGCATGTGTCATGAAAGTAGTACAATGCAATACATGATAATATAGAAAGAAAAAAATAAATAAAGCAATTACAGGCAGAATATATATGTATACGAAATAGATTTTAAAAAGTGCTAAATAAAGAAGTTATATATATATATATATATATATTTTAAAAGTGAAGTAGTGTTCATGGGTTCAATAACCATTTAGGAATTATATGGCGGAGTGGAAGAATTTGTTCCTGAATCACTGAGTGTGTGCCGTCAGGTTTCTCTACCCCCTTCCTGATGGTAAAAATGAGAAGAAGGCATGTCTTGGGTGATGGGGGTCCTTAATGATGGATGTGACCTTTCTGAAGCATTGCTCATTGAAGATGTCTTGGATACTACAAGTGTTGTGCATTTGATATTTCAATAATATTTGAGTGATCTTTGAATAATCTTGTGCGTGTATGTATATATATATACACACACATACATGCGTTTAATTAAACATTCTTCTTCATTTAAATAATTATGGGTTATATGTAAAACTATGTTAACTGCACATGTCATCTCGCTACCATGGGATACATGTGTGCCTCACTTTAAGTATACTCAAACTAGACCTGTATTCCCAAACTCCCATCTTCATTTGAATTAATTTAGTGTTTTAAAGTTACAAAACGTAACATTACCATGCTATATCTCTAAACAAAATAACAACTGAACAATTAAAAAACAAATTATATGGTCAGTGTTATTACTGTTTGTCCTTTAAAGATTAGATTAATTGATTTGGAATGCACCCAGCCATGGTGAGATTTCGAATATTAAATTTAAATGGGAAACAATTCCAATATGATAACACACTTTTCACTGCTATTCTTACCCTAGTCTGAAGTGCTGGGTGACAATTTGAAACTGAGACAACTGTTTGAGGAGCAGTCCAGGAATGTTGATGTCTCCTGCCAGAAAACCAATGACTAAAAGGGGAAATAAAATCTATTTTCAACATTGATAAATCCAAGAACTTTGATACAGTAGCAAAATATCCCAGCTACAGAAAATCTGAAATAACCCTGAAAGAATTAAGGTACATAAATTTTAATAGATTTCTGAAAATATCAGAAAATGATTTTGAGGTGGTATATGATAAAATAGTTAGAAATGTCTTGACATAAAAAAATATTAATTAAATTTAAGAATGCTAATATGATGAGCATCCTTAACAAAAAACCTGAAACAACTGCAGAGTTAGGCCTTACAGGATGACCATGTGCATCTTACAAACATAATGGAAAGGCATCATACTTTGCTGCCATATCTCTTCACAACAACTTGACAGATCTGAAGGCTCCGCTCTGAGCTTAATGAACGAAGGCATCTAAAGTTTCGGATTCTGTGGTCTTTATCATCTGGGTACATGTAGATTCTGGGATTGGTTTAATACCCTTTGCCTCTACTGCTTGACCCACTGTTTTCTTCAAGCGTTCAGTTTTTGTTCTAGATTCCAGTATTTGTCTCTTGCCTTATCTGGGACATATCTTGTTGGGTTTCCTGCTTAACTAACATGTTTGTGATTAACTGAATCTAATCACTGCGGGAAGTTCTGCAATGGTTTGTTTATGACAGGGAGAATACAGGACAATATTCAACATGAGAGGTGTGAGGAAAAAAACAGAATTGCTCCAGATAGAATGGAATGTCTACAGAATTCGTAGATCATTTCCATCTTATTGCTAGATCACTTTCTGCAAAAGCATTGCAGAGCATAATAATAGGTTACACATCTTCACCGTGATGGGGGAACAATTAATAGCTATCACTTATATGAGTGGATATTTCCTATACTTAACCATGCCTTCAACTTATGGATTGGACAGTGAATAGGAAATGGCACCAGAGGGTTCAAGGATATGGTTAAGCAGGTTCTGTCTTCCAGAAGTACGCATGTCTGTATTGCCGGAAGCAAGCAGTAACTGGTTAAAAATAATAGAAAGCAAGGATTTATTGCATTATTAGAAGATTTAGTTCCTCAAAAGAATCTGCTGTGGAGTGGATAGGATCAATAGGCACTTACTGCCATGGTAACTGGATGCAGAGCACCTGATCCCTGCACAATGGACACTGTAATTTACTTTTAATGCAATACTAAAATGTGTTTGTGATGGCAATGCACTTTCCTATTGTAAGGTTCTAAATCTGTTTTGGCCTTATCCTTTTCCTACCTTGCATTTAATTTCTGGTAGAACACGAAGCATAGGATGTTGTCTGTAAAATCAATGACACTTTCATACAGTTATAATTTGAATATTTAGAAGACAACTTCTCCTGTAACGAGATCTGCAGGCAAACAAACCCAGGTGCAGAGTAAACTTGAGATCCAAAGCTAGAAAGTAACGACAAAGATTTATTTAAAGAATATAGCAGGGGAATAACAAATGACTCAGAGCATACTTACTCGAGAGGACTTGAGTGGACAGATGTTTATTCACTCAGGAACATTCAGGATTTAGCAATGAACACCAATTATGATGAACTTATATATTGCATATAGCTATATGCAATATCAAAATCAGATGTTTATTCACTCAGGAACATTCAGGATTTAGCAATGAACACCAATTATGATGAACTTATATATTGCATATAGCTATATGCAATATCAAAATCAAAATCAAATCAAAATTGCAAATATCAAAATCAAACGTTAATAATTTAAAAGCAGGATGCATGAGAAACCCACATTCAGAAAACAAGGATAACTTAATGACTAGTTACTTGACAAGTTCTAGTTAAAACAAATCAATGATGTTTAGCTGTGTTGGAGCACCAAGGCCTGATACTCTCCAGAACCCTGCTTGGTCAGAATAGTTGATGACATCTTCATGATCATTACCTTTGGCATTATTAAAAAGAAAAGTGTTGATATTGCTTTGTAATTAAGATCTAGTAGGTTGAATGTGGCCTTTGTGTTTTTGATGTGCTACTTCAAACCATGACAAATTTGTGGCATGTCACAGCAAAAAGGTTCTGAATATTACAATAATAAATTCTTGAGCATATTTTCAGTAGCCTGAAATATTGAATTGTTTTGTTAGCAATTGAGATATTTATATCTGTACATGGAGACTCAATCTGTGAAACCACCCTCTATATAACATGGACTTGAAAATTGCCAATTTGTGATTTTATTTTCCTGCCCTTTGCAATTCATCCACTAGGTGGGAAAGCTTGACATAAAGTGGAGTGCAAAAAAATCACACTGGTGGCATTTTTGAGCCAATCACCCTTATGGCAGTCAAAACAAAATACCTTTGTGGCAGTACATTACCTTGTTAGTGAGTACAGATTTGCCTCCAGCTAAACCGGCAAATATGTCTCTCAAAGTGCATGCTGAAGTCTCCAAAAACAGCAGTGTCACCTTGTTTCCAGTATTGTCACTGACAGTGATTATGCTCCTGTTTGAGGCTGCTTGGAAAAGTAAATAGGGTTAATTAAACCTATGACAGACATTGTTTCTTTCTTCTTGCTTATTCAAGGATGAATTCCTAGGTTTTTTTTAGAATTCTAGTAGATGAATGGAACATCCTTGAAATTTTCATATTAGCTGCCAGGTAGGGTTTCCCTGTTCAGTGCAAGCGTTTATGACTGCCAAAAAGTCTTACGATCAAAGGGCAGGTGATATCTGCACCAAATTGGCATTTTACTGCTTTTGTCTTTCATGATTTAATCCTGGGATTATTTCAAGACTCAACTCCATTAAATGAAGCATGAATTTAAGAGCAGAGAGGTTTTGGTACAACTTTATAAAACATCTGCTAGGCTACAGCTGAACAATTGTGTACAGTTCCGATCGTAGCACTATAGGAAGGATGTGATTGAACTTGGCAGAGTGCAGGGAAGCTTCAACAAGATTCAAGTTCAATTGCAAGTCCAAGTTTAATTGTCATTCAAACATACATGAATACACATGCAGCACAAGGCACGCGTAGCACATATAAGATATCAGTAACATGCAGTCACACAAAAAATATATAGTTTAAGACCCTGAGTCCACGAATGTTGCAGAAATCTACAGTTGAACTTAATAAGGTCGAGCAAGCACTGGGGAACAGCATTGATTCAGGTGGAGTACACTAACTCCAATGCCTCTCTGCTGGGTGGCTGTAAAACAGTGACAACACAGCTTGAGGCCTAGTCCACACTGTGACTGAGGCTACGGAGCTCCCCTGCCAACTGCCAGTAAATCAGTGAATTGGACCTGCAGCTTTCCTCATTAACAATGTCCAACAGGACCTTGCAATCACAAGAAAAGTGACAAAGATGATCTCGCACTGTTAGATTGCACACTGCCTTTGCACACCAAATCCTGTGATGCCTCTTTGATACAGGCAGTGGCACAATCCACACCAAATTCAGCTGCTTCAGTTTTTCCACTAATGAGCAACTTGCTAATATAATAGACCTGCGGTACTTCAGGCTCCTAATGTCCAGAGGGCTTTGCAATCATAAAAAAAATGCTTAAAAGGACAATAACACATATGGTTGACCCGGTAGAAGCCACTGCAATTGAACAGGCTGCCATCTTACCGAATGTTACTTACGATGGAATTCTTCAGCTATAATCAGAGGTTGAATAAATTGGGTTTGTTTTCCTTGGAGAAGATGAGACCTGGGGGAGCTGATGAAATGTACAAAATCATAAAGGGCATAGACAGAATGCAGAAAGCTTTCCCCTGCTACAGAAATATTTAAAACTGGAGTCCCTATGTTTTGAATAAGTATAAATACTTATTCCAGAGGTCCAATCAGCATCGGGAACAGAGCACTGCGAAGAGTTTACTCACAGGTCAGTGAAGCTAGTATAAAAGGGAAGCTTCGCAGGCGTTCGGACATGCCAGAGGTCCAATCAGTGCTGGAAGCAAAACATCTTGAATTAAATAAAAGTACAGAAGGGGCAAGCGGGGCAGCCACTGTTGGGGTGGCCATTCTTAGGAGTAGGCCAGCAATGGGAGTAGGAGCATTGGGCTTTGACTCAAGAGGCTTTGAGAAGAAGAGACTGAGGCCAAAGAAACAGATTAGATGATTTGGTCTTGGTTGCCCATTGTACAGCACAGGCAGGATGGCAAACATGGCAATGGAATGCTCCTCCTGTAGGATGTGGGAATTCATGGAACCTGATAGTCTCCCTGATGACTACATCTGCAGGAAGTCCAGCCAGCTTCAGCTCTTGAAAGACTATTTTTCGAGTTGGAGCTGGAGTTGGATGAACTTAAGTTCATCCGGGAGGCAGAGTAGCTGATAGATACGACTTTTGAGCAGATGGTAACACCCAATGTGCAGAATTCGGGGAGTAGACAGGTGAACACTGAGAGAAGTAAAAGGAGAAGGAAGTCAGTGCTGGGTCCCCGCGTGGCCACAGGTATACACCTTTGGATAGTGCTGTGGGGATGACCTATCTAGCAAGGCAGCAGCAACCGGACCAATAGTACTGCGGTTAGCTCTGAGCCTCAGGAGGGAAGAGTGACATCAGACAGAGCAATAGTCACAGGAGACTCGATAGTCAGGGGACTAGATAGGAGGTTCTGCAGCAGCAAAAGAGTCACCAGGGTAGTGTGTTGCCTCCCAGGTGTTTGGGTCCAGGATGTCTCTGAGCAGTTGCAGAATATTCTTGAAGAGCAGGATGAGCAGCTAGAGGTCATGGTACATGGTGGTACCAAAGACATAGGCAGGGGAGGGGTAGCGGGCCTGCATAGTAAGGTTAGGGAGTTAAGAAGGAGGCTGAACAGCAGGACCTCCCAAGTGGTAATCTCCAGATTACTCCCAGTGCAATGAGCTAGTGAAGGTCAGAACAGGATGACAGAACAGAAGAATAAGTGGGTGAGGAGATGGTATAGGAGGCAGGATTTCAAGTTCTTGGATTATTGGACCCTCTTCTGGGGATGGAGTGACCTGTACAAGTGGGAAGGGTTGCACCTTTACCGGAAGGGAACCAATATCCTTTGAGGGAGGTTTGCTAATGCTATTGGGGAGGGTTTAAACCAGATTTGCAGGGGTGTGGGAACCAAAGTGAAGAGGCAGAGGATGGGGCAGTTGGTGCATAAGAAGTGACAGCTTGTACGATGTTTATGAGGAAAGACAGGCACTTGATAGAGCAAAGAAGCACTCAGCCAGATGGTTTGAGATGTGTCCATTTTAATGCAGAGTATCATGAGCAAGGTGGGTGAACTTAGAGCGTTGATCAATACGTGGAACTATGATATCGTGACCATTACAGAGACTTGGATGACGCAGGGGCAGGAATGGCTGCAGAGTGTTTCAGGCTTTATATGTTTCAAAAAGGACAGGGAGGGAGGCAAAAGAGGTGTGGAAGAGGCATTGCTAATCAGGGATAATAATACAGCTGCAGAAAAGGAGGAAGTCATGGAGGGATTGTCTACTGAGTCATTGTGAGTGGAAGTCAGAATCAGGAAGGGGACAATAACTCTACTGAGTGTTTATTATAGACCCCCCAATAGTAACAGAGACATCGAGGAGCAGATAGGGAGACAGATTCTGGAAGAGTGCAATAATAATAGGGTTATTGTGATGGGAGATTTTAACTTTCCTAATGTTGACTGGTATCTCTTAGAGCACGGGGTTTAGATGGGGTGGAGTTTGTTAAGTGTGCTCAGGAAGGTTTCCTAATGCCAACTAGAGGAGAGGCTGTACTTGATCTGGTATTGGGAAATGAACCTGGTCAGGTGTCAGATCTCTCGGTGGGACAGCATTTTGGAGGTAGTGATCAAAACTCTATCTCCTTTACCATAGAGCTGGAGAGGGATTGGAGCAGAAGATTTGGGAAAACATTTAATTGGGATGGGGGAAATATGATACTATCAGGCAAGGACTTGTGAACATTAATTGGCAGCAGATGTTCTCAGGGAAATGCACAGCAAGAATGTGGCAAATGTTCAGGGAACATTTGCGTGGCATTCTGCATAGATATGTTCCACTGGGGCTGGGAAAGGATGGGAGGGTAAAAGAACCTTGGTGTCCAAAGGATGTAGAAAATCTTGTTAAGAAGCAAAGAAAAGCTTACTGTTAGAGCTAGATACTGTTAGAGCTCTAGAAAATTACAAGGGTTCCAGGATGAAGCTCAAGAATGAGGTTAGGAGAGTTAGAAGGGGCCATTATAAGGCCTTGGCGAGCAGGATTAAGGAGAATGACAAGGCATTCCACAAGTATGTGAAAAGGAAGAGGATGAGCGATGCAAGATTAGGACCAATCAGGAGTGAGAGTGGAAATGTGTTTGAGCCGGAGGAGACACCGGAGGTACTTAATGAATACTTTGCTTCAGTATTCGCAAGTGAAAAAGACCTTGGCATTTGTGGAGATGACTTACAGTGGACTGAAACACTTGAATGTATAGACATTAAGAAAGAGGATGTGCTGGAGCTTTTGAAAGGTATTAAGTTAGATAAGTCGCCAGGACCAGATGAGATACACCCCAGGCTACTGTGGGAAGTGAGAGAGGAGATTGTTGAGCCTCTGGCAAAGATCTTTGCATCATCAACTGTGACAGGAGAAGTACCAGATGATTGAAAGTTTGCAAATGTTGCTTCCTTGTTCAAGAAAGGGAGTAGAGATTACCCAGGAAATTATAGACCAGTGAGTCTTACTTCAGTGATGAGAAGTTGTTGGAGAAGATCCTGCAAGGCAGGATTTAAGAGCATTTGGAAAGACATAATCTGATTAAGGATAGTCAGCATGGCTTTGTCAAGGGCAGGTCATGCTTTACGAACCTGATTGAATTCTTAGAAGATGTAACAAAACTCATTGATGATGGTAGAGCAGTGGATGTAGTATATATGGATTTCAGTAAGGCATTTGATAAGGTTCCTAATGTGAACTTTCTTTAAAAAACTAATGAAGCATGGGATCCAAGAAGACCTTGCTTTATGGGTCCCTAATTGGTTTTCCCACAGAAGACAAAGGGTGGTTGTGGATGGTTCATGTTCTGCTTGGAAGACGGTGACCAGTGGTGTTCTGTAGGGATCTGTTCTGGGACCTCTCCTTTTTGTGATTTTTATCAATGATCTGCATGAGGAAGTGATGGAATGGGTTAGTAAATTTGCTGATGATACAAAAGTTTGGGGTGTTGTGGATAGTGTGGAGGATTGTCAGAGGTAATAGCGGGATATCGATAGGATGCAAAACTGGGTTGAGAAGTGGCAGATGGAGTTCAACCCAGATAAGTGTGAGGTAGTTCATTTTGGGAAGTCAAATATGGTGGCAGAACATAGTATTAATGGGAAGACTTTTGGCAGTGCGAAAGATCAGAGGGATCTTGGGGTCCGTGTCCATAGGGCACCCAAAACTGCTGCAAAATTGACTCTGTGGTTAAGTGGCCTTCAACAACCGTGGGATTGAGTTCAAGAGCAGAGAGGTAATGTTACAGCTGTATTGATCCCTGGTCAGACCATGCTTGGAGTACTGTGCTCAGTTCTGGTCACCTCACTACAGGAAGGATGTGGTAACTATAGAAAAGGTGCAGAGGAGATTTACAAGGATGTTGCCTGGATTGGGGAGAATGCCTTACAAGAACAGGCTGAGTGAACTTGGCCTTTTCTCCTTGGAGTGATGGAGGATGAGAGGTGACCTGACAGAGGTGTATAAGATGATGAGAGGCATTGATTGCGTGGATAGTCAGAGGATTTTTCCCAGGGCTGAAATTGCTAACACGAGAGGGCACAGTTTTAAGGTGCTTGGAAATAGGTACAGAGGGGATGTCAGGGTTAAGTTATTTTACACAGATAATGGTGAGCGCGTGGAATGGGCTGCCAGCAATGGTGGTGTAAGCGGATACAATAGGGTCTTTTAAGAGACTCCTGGATAGGGACATAGAGCTTAGAAATATAGAGGGCTATGGGTAAAACTAGATAATTTCTAAAGTAAGTACATGTTTGGCACAGCATTGTGGGCAGAAGGGCCTATATTGTGCTGTAGGTTTTCTATGTTTCTATGTTTCTATGTTTCTATCTTTAAAAGAAGAGTCAAGTACTTTATTAATACTTGCTCCATCTTCTTCAGAACACATTTCTTTTTATATTAGAGCACATGAAAAACATTTAATTTTATCTTACTATTTACTGCTTTAAACTATCTCATTTAGTCTGACTACCTTGCACTACTTTGAAGCTACAATCTTTAAAGCTTGCCATTTTCCAATTGATGTTTTTTTGCCTCCTATTCTTGCTGGATAGAAAGAATAGGATGAAGGATTCTTTCTTCTGTTTATTAAAATTAGTACGTATTTATAAATAAAACTGGACATTTGATTAAAAGGTAATACTTTCCTCACATTGTTTGAAAAGTTGTGCTGTTAGAATTGATTTATGTGAATGATAAATGAAGGTAGAATTAATTGTAGATAGTGGTAGGCAAGTGAATAACCCAGAAGCTTTATCCTGAAGCAAAAGTCTGTTTTCTCTCCTGGTGTTTCAATTAATTCTGTTCTCTGTTCCTTCATGAAAGCTGCTGAGTCATTCACTGAAAACCATTCCAGTGATTCATCTTTTTCCTTAGCCGTACAAATCAGAACATCACATCACAGCAGACAATTTTGTGCCAGGGTGAACAACAGCTGTGAAATCGCACTATGGGAGAAAAATGTACAAATTATGAATCTGCTTATAGTGAAAAAGCATGATCCCCTAGTGTTTTCTCCAGCTCTTTCCCTTCATTCTTTCCCCAAAGTATTGCCACAGTCTGATGTGCAAAGGGTTTACAAACAGCAGCTCTTTAAAGAGCCATTCTTTGAGGTTTGATAATGATTGCCAGTAAACAAGTTGACTGAAAAGAAATTAGCTGCTCTGCCAAGTACAGAATTTATTGCCCTTTTCTGATTGCCCTGCTGTGAGTGCAACTTAATATCACGTAGTTAAAAGTTATATTGTTCCGTCTTCAGGTATATCCAAGTTTCACCTTGTCAAAATGGGGAATGTTTACTTTATAAATTATACTTTGCTACATCACCATTGTAAAGTGATCAATAAGAATTCCAAAAAATAAATAGAGATTATTCTCCTCTTATTTTCCTGTTGCAGGAATTATAATTTTTGTATAGAATTGTTCAAGTGACAGACTGTAATCATGATAGTCATGTGTCGCAGTAGCATTACAAGGGCACAGATATTAGAAAAGTAAGAGAAGTTAGCTTAAAAATAAGATGTGCAAGACTTACAAGTCAGAGGTTACAAGATTTACAAGATTTCCATGTTTACACTGATAAGGTGGTAGTGCAAGAATTACTGTAATATTATCAATGAAAGGATGAGTCCTCCATTCACAAAAACTTAGGTCCACTATGAGTTGTCAGTGGAAGGAGGTGACATTTTCAGGCGGTCCTCAAAAACTCTTATCTCCTGTCAATTTGCAAGATGAATCTTCAATCCCATCACATTGATCACTTACTTAATATTCTCAAATGCTACACAAAGTTCATGAGCTCCAACACATTACACAGTCCCCACTATACCCATATGCTACACACACTGTTAGATATTCACATATGAAGGGTGTATCACAGAGATATTCTGCAATGCACTCTTTTCCTGCAAACAAGATAATAGCTTTGAGCTGGTCATCTGTTCTTTAGCTCAGCAGCCTGGAGGAGAAGTTGGGGTCAGTCAATGAAGTGACTACAAGAAAATCCATAATCAAAAATCATTAGATCTGATGTGATCATTTCTAACCTGCTTTTTCATATACACTTCCCCTCACCCTGATTTGCAAGTTACAGATGATATAGGTGCACACCTCGGTCATGCATTCATCCTACCACCAAACACCCTGCTCTTTTCCTACATACGCACTTCTTCCAAGTGGCCATAGCTACTCAATACCAAGCATCAAGAAGTCACCCTATCACTCAATCTGACCTTGCAACCATTAGTTCGGATACACTCAACATTCTGTATCTAGTGACTGAGGTGAGATCTGCAACTGGTGAATCTTTGGGTAAAAGTGGTCCACATCTAAGATTAAGGGGTGCCAATAGCTGGTGCCCAGTTTGAGGCTACACATGCAATCTGTGAAGAAGACACAGCAAAGGGCTCCCACTGGTTAAAATAGTCATGATTGACATCCAACCCCCTTTTGAAAAAAAAACAGGATAGTTACATAAAGCACTCTTTGAAATATATGTTGATACAGTAAAATCTCCCTAAAATGAATGTACTAGTAGACACTCACAACAAATAAGACATAATGTCTTGCCTGAAGTTTAGGATTCTCAATCAAGTACTGTATATTCAATATCGTGACAGCCCATGGAGAGACAATAATGTCCAAAATCAGGTCAAGGCTGGCCCATTGTGATTGAGAAGGTTTCTAACTGCCTGGCTACAGCCACAATGGATAGCATATTGATTATGACCTAGGAGCAAGACGTTGGGTCTATTGAGTCAATGTGGTTTCTAAAAGAACTATCACATCAATCCCACTTCTCCTTTTATTTCCCTATAGCCTTGCTTACTCTTCTCATATGCTCTTCATCACTCCTTTAACTTTATATCAATTTTTTATGTGAGAGGTAATATACTCTGCCAACCCACAGATTGTCTAGATGTGAGATGAAGCTGGAACACCCAGAGGAAGTCCACATGGTTGCATTGGCAATGCACACAATTCACAGAGACAGCACTGGAGGTCGGGACAGAATCCGTGTCACAGGAGTTACAAGGCAGCAGCAATAGCTACTGCAGCAGTATGCCACCCCATGCTCTGAGAGGCAGTAAGACAGGTAAAGGCATAAGGAAAGCTTTAAGTCATGGGTAACTATTTCTTGTCTTGACGTGATGAGAGGGAACACTGTGTGGATGTTGAACCTGGAGTCATAGGATCATACAACATAGGAACAATCCCTGCGGCCTACCACGTCAATGCCATTCAGTGAGTATTCATTTACACTAATCTTGTTCACCAGCACTTAGTCCATAGCTTTCCTTACTTTGATCATTTAAATACTTATTTGAATACTTCTTAAATGTTTTATGAGTCCCTTTCCCCATCATTTATTCAGGCACTGCATTCCAGATCCCATCCACCTTCCTGTTTAAAAAATTCCTCTGCAGATCCCTATTAATCCATTTAGAAAACATAGAAACATGGAAAATCTACAGGCCCTTCGGCCCACAATGTTGTGCCAACCGTGCAACCTACTCTAGAAGCTGCCTAGAATTTCCCTATCACATAGCCCTTTATTTTTCTAAGTTCCATGTATCTATCTAAGAGTGTCTTAAAAGACCCTATTGTATCTGCCTCCACTACCTTCACTGGCAGGGATTCCATGCACCCAGCACTCTCAGTGTGCAAAATTTACCTCTGACATCCCCCTTATACCTATTTCCAAGCACCTAAAACTATGTCCCCTTGTGTTAGCCATTTCAGCCCTGGGAAAAAGCCTCTGGCTATCCACACGATCAATGCCTCTCATTGTCTTATACACCTTTATAAGGTTGAATACACCATTGAATACACCCTTTTCACATTATAATTTGTGGGATATTTTTGTAATTTGTGTCCAGTCAGCTACCATGGATGTACTTCTTCCAATGAATGATTGGCAAGTTTAGAAGCTGAGCACAGTAAGTTCATTTTCTTTTCCTCTGCTCCTATGTTGCTGCTTTAATGATTTAGAAAATAGAGTGCACTACAGACATCTTTACCAGAGCAGGTGTTTGCTGGCCACCCAATTAGAAGGTTTTTGTTGTATTTGACTCTTATTATGTTGGGTTGCAGTGTGTTTCAGTTCCTCTGTGAGGAGATTTAATAACAATGGTCTATTCCTCTGCATCTTGTTCGTGAGATGAGGGGTGCAAGGAGAATTGCAACCTTGAGTTAGTGACAAACAGATCTTAATGAGACAAAAAAAAATCAGAGGGATGTAAAAAGTAATTTGCTTGAAGTACTCCAAGTTTACAGAAGGACTTGTACTTTGGTGTATTTTATAAATATACAATAATACATTGTGTACTGAAACGTGCAAATCAACAGAAATGTCACAAAGATATTGCAATATCCCTGAAGAAAATTCATGTTTTTTTTTCATTTTCTCTAGCAATTCAGGAATTATTTTTTATCCGTCAAACAAAAAAATGAATGAAACTCTTACAACAAGTGCTAATAAATTAATGTTGTCAGAAATATGGTACTGCCTAAATAGTTATACTATGAATTTGTAACCTTGTTTTAATGCTTATCACACTTGATAAATTAATGCATCACAAATAGGTTCATCCAATTACTTTGAAGTAGGTTGGTAGCAAATCAATATAGATTGGGAAACCGCCTCGCCGAACACCTACCCTCCATCCGCCAGAAGAAGTGGGATCTCCCAGTAGCCACTCATTTTAATTCCACTTCCCATTCCCATTCTGATATGTCAATCCATGGCCACCTCTATTGTTGAGATGAGGCAATACTCAGGCTGGAAGAACCACTTTATATTCCGTCTGGGTAGCCTCCAAACTGATGGCATGAACATTGATTTCTCAAACTTTTGGTAATGCCCCCACCCCTTCACCAGCCCCATCCCCTTTTCCCTATCTCACCTTGCCTGCCCATCACCTCACCTTAGTACTCCTCCCCCGATTTTCTTTCTTCCTTGGTCTTTTGTCTCCTCCTATCAGACTCCCCCTTCTCCAGCCCTGTACTCTTTCACCAATCAACTTCCCAGCTCTTTACTTCACCTTCCCCCTCCCAGCTTCAGCTATCAATTTGTGTTTCTTTCTCCCCTCCCCCCACCTTTTAAATCTGCTCCTCACCTTTTTTTTCTCCAGTCCTGCTGAAAGTTCTCAGCCCAAAACGTCGACTGTACTCTTTTTCCATAGATGCTGTCTGGCCTGCTGAGTTCCTCCAGCATTTTGTGTGTATTGCTTAGATTTCAAGCATCTGGAGATTGCCTCTTGTTTATTCCATCTTTACTTATTTTGTATTAACCTCTTCTGCTTTGAGGACATTATCAAAACTAATCATTCCTGGACAATCACTCGAGTTTTTTGGCAGACATTATTTAATAAGTGATTTAATAATTATTTAATTATTTAACAGAACTATTGGGAAGAATTCTGTGTTGCAGCCAATCTTGTTAAGATTGTCTGTGCAAATATGAATGATTATTGTAGCTCGATTTGTTCTAGGAGAGAGAAGATGTTTTTCATACTTTATCAAAGCCTTTAATGTGTGAGATTACTGAATTTGTCACTTGTCCTTGTGACAGCAAAGGATGTGGTGGTAAAATGGTTGTTTTGTAGTATGCATTGCTGTCTCCCATGGAGTGCCTCAGCATTGCAACATAGCTCTGGTCTCCGGTGACAGCCCTTGCTCTGTCATCACCATTTCTCTCTCGAAGCAACTTGTCAGTCAAAGAACAAAATGCCGCAGGATTTCTGGAACTAAAACAAGTGATAAATACATTGAACATTAATGAAGTATGCCATTTCAGATGATCTAAAATCAACCTGACAGTATGTTACAATGGAATCCAACTGTAAAATGTATTAGGAAACTACGGAAATACAACCCTAAATTGTACACAGCAAGCTCCCCCTTACAAAAATTATGAATAACGAGATAATGATTCAAATATCTGTTGGTCTTGCTGACAGTTTCCTTTTAGCTATTAGATTGTATCTTTGTAAACGTTAGAAACTTTGAGATTCCCACAGGTAGCCAGCTTATTAGCTACTGTTTGAGCTCGCCTGATAATTTCCCAGCTGTGCAGTTTAGGGTAATGTAATTGGTGGAAATGTACATAATTTACAACCACTGACATTGACTTTAAGAGACTAGTCTGACGCGATGACGTCAATGCGTAAAGAGGTTTTTGGCGCACTTTGAGTTCAGTTTTTTGGTGTTCTATAACTAAGTCGCTACAGCTTTACTGAAACATAGAACACCTATGCTGTTTTAATTGCAAAAACTTGCAGCAGCATCATGGAGTTGCACAGTGGAGCATGAACTTGCTGGAATTCTTCACAACTGGGGATCTGCAATCAGATAACGTATCTGATTATACACGGCTCCGTATTCCTCAGCCATACTCATGAATGGAGATATGACAGCTGCAAGGAAGCTGAACTGCCCATATAACCTGATTGCGTTGCTGAAGGCCAAAAATACTTGTGGTCTTGCTCCAAGCTAATCTTGATTGATAAAACACTTATTCTGGATACAGGCAAATCAAGCATGTGTTATCAAGGCTCTTCAGTGTAAAATAGAGAAGGGACAAGCAACCTATTTTCAAAAAGAATAGAGAATCAAAATCAGGTTTAATATCAATAGCATATGTAATGACATTTGTTAGCTTAACAGCAGTAGTGGAATGCAATACATGATAAATATAGAAACAATAAATAAAGCAATTACAGTAAGTATACATATGTATATTAAATGGTTACTTTAAAATAGCACAAAAACAGAAATAATTTTTAAAAAGTGAGGTAGTGTGCATGGGTTCAATGTCCATTTAGAGATGAGATAGCAGAGGGAAGAAGCTGTTCTTGAATCACTGAGTGTGTGCCTTCAGCCTGCTTTACCTCCTTCCTGATGGTAACAATGAGAAGAGGGCATGGCCTGGGTAATCTGTAATTGTACAAAATGCTTTCATCCAACCCAAACTGAGAAAACTGAATGTACATGGTGGTCTGGTCAAGTCAGCAATGTTTTACTGAGTTTAACTTTTGACCTGTAAGCATATTCATCTCCTAATATAATTGTGAAAATAGCAGCCTAGTTAAGTGTTGCTGTCATGGTCCAGATCGGTTCTCCTTTAAATTTAGTTAGGTTGTGTTATGATCCAGATCATTGACTCTTTGTTCCCTTCTAATTCCGTTTCACGTGTTCCTTGAGCTTGGCAATTAAGGTGATCTACTCTCGACCCGAACTGGCAGCTTATAAGCCCCTGGCTTTAGCCATTCGGGGCGAGAGTGTTAAGAAGCCTTCGCAAGTCGCCGTCGCTGCAACAAGCCAGAGTTATCCAGCCCGCATCGGAGTACCAGCAATTCGCCTTCCGTCGCCAGAGTGGGTCCAGGCAAGGTCAATCTAACAGGGGTGAGTTGAAGGCAGAGTCCTGACTCGATGTTCATGCCCCTTGTCCGTATCTACACCTCGAAGAGTCCCGGCTCGGTGCCTCAGTGGAAGGCAGAGTTCCAGCTCGATGTTCATGCCCATTGTCTGTGTCTACCCCTCGAAGAAGATTCCGGGCTCGATGCCTGATCTGGAGGCGGAGTCCTGGCTCGACGTTCATGCCCTGTGTCCGCGTCTGTCCCCTTGAAGAAGAGTCCCAGCTCAATGGCTGATCTGAAGGAGGAGTCCTGGCTCAAGGTTCCTTGTCCTGTTTTGTGGTGTCCACATTTCTGGCTGCGGCGATCCATGGTGTCCAAGTTTCTGGCAGCGGTGAATCAAGGTCCTAGTCTCCTAGTCCAAGGTCCGCAGTGGTCCCTGTCCCCAGGGTCACAGTCATGGCCGCGGCTGTCCATGTTCCCACTGTCCAAGTCATGGCCGCGGCGATCCCAGTTCCCTGTTTCCAAGTCCGAGGTCCGTGGCGATCCAAGTCCCTAGTCCCCTAGTCCGAGGTTCGTGTTCCTCTTTGTCCTCCTTGATTTCCCGATTTTCTGTGTAGCGAGTAATAAACACTATTTTATTGAACCTAAGAAAGACGTGTTTGTGTCCTGCATGCAGGTCCTCTCCCAGCACCCTGGTCTCCACCTCGTGACAGTTGCAGGTAATAAAATGCGCAAAACTGTTACAATCACAAAACTGAAAAGGCAATACAGCGTTTGTTATTTAGTTAATTATACTCAGCAGTCTAGAAATGTTGTTCGTAGTTTCTTTGTATTTCACCCTTTTCTGCCAATGGGAACAGAAGTCAATATTCTTTCTAATTTGGGTATTATATAAAGTCAAAGTGTAACACATTCTTGAAGTTTGCTTCCAATATGTATGTGTAATGAAACAGTACGAAGATTATTGTGACTGTCCACCAACTATCTTTGCACAGCGATGGAAGAAATCTGAGCTAGAGGAAGATTCTGAGTCAGTAATGGAACCTAGTAGGTATTCTATCCATGTATTAAACTTTGAATACTCTGCAAGTTTGACCAGTCTATGTTATGCACACATAAACTCCCTCATTTTTCATGTTTTTTGCTCAGAAGTGTTAAGATTTTAGATTATACTGCATGCATGAGATTTATTCTCTATTGCAATGGATCTAATTTATTAAAAAGGAATAAGATCAAATTGTGCCAAGTCCTTAGCCTGTCTTTCTATAGGACTGTATGGTTATTCTTCCATTGCACTTGGTAAACATTTCTAGACTGAAGATTGCTCAATTCTGAATTTGGATTGGAAGCTTCTGAACTATAGCATTTGTTTTTTAAAATGCTTTCAAATTCCTAGGTAAGTGTTACATCATGATACATAGTAAGTAACACCTATTCATTATTTTTAATTATTATTCCTTACATTCTTACATTGAACTATAGAAATAATGCTGCTGAGTACATGTAAAGCACTTTATATTTTTAGATCTTCTATAACTTGATAAAACTAATCTCCATCTGGTCGTTCCTGAAATATCAATTTTCTTTGTCTTTGTTCACCACTTATTAGAAAACAATCTCATTTTTTTAATCTTCTGGAATCAAGATTGTGAACTCTTTCAATTTCAATTGAAGACTACAAAACTTTTCCCCAGTTTTTTGAAGTAGCTCTAATTCCCAGACTAGAGGAACGATTGCAAAGGATGCAGTGTAGGCAGCATCTTTTTATTTACTTAAAATTTATCATTTTTCACATTTTTTTATGTTACACTATAAAGAACCTTGTTGAAAGAGAATTTATGGACAGAACTGGCAAAAGCTTCATAGGCTTGTTCAAAGGGTCTGGTTAAAAGTTCTACCACACCATATTTAAATGACAGGTTATCTCTAAAAGACCATTGTTCAGATGAATCACCCAATACCTTAAGCTGATGATTCTCTTTCAGAAACATAAATTGTATAAATATAAATGTAATTGTATATCAATAATGAAACTGAGCACACCAATTTCTGCCAAAGACAATTCTATCATTATTTAAGTTTTAGAAATAAATTAATTTAAGTTACAGAGAAAGGTTGAACAAGTTAGGTCTTTATTCTTTGAAGCATAGAAGGTTGAGGGGAGATGATAGAGGTATTTAAAATTATGAGGGAGATAGATAGAGTTGACGTGGATAGGCTTTTTCCATTAAGAGTAGGGGAGATTCAAACAAGAGGACATGAGTTGAGAGTTAAGGGGCAAAAGTTTAGGGGTAACATGAGGGGAGAACTTCTTTACTCAAAGAGTAGTAGCTGTGTGGAATGAGCTTCCAGTAGAAGTGGTAGAGGCAGGTTCGATATCGTCATTTAAAAATAACGGATAGGCATATGGAAAGGAAAGGAATGGAGGGTTATGGGCTGAGTGATGGTCGGTGGGACTAGGTGAGAGTAAGCGTTCGGCACGGACTAGAAGGGCCAAGATGGCCTGTTTCTGTGCTGTAATTGTTATATACTATATGGTTTAATTGTCAAGTGATTTCAGAAGCTGTGCATGCATCTTGATGATGACAGGAAAACTGCAATCATTCAACAAGCTCCACATTTCAATATCCACACATTTGTTAAATGATAGTGCAATTATTATGTCAACACCAAAACTTGGAAGTCTGTTCCACAGTTGAAACAACATTTTGTGCTAAGAATTATTCTGATCTCTTTTATGTTTTACAGTGAACATAAAATAAAGTGTGGATATTACATATAGAATGAGCCACATCCTTTCCTCCACACCATTTTGGGAATTTGAGGAAGGCAGCTGCTTTGAATTGATTTGCATTTAACTTTTCCCCTATTAGACAGACAGACAGACAGACATACTTTATTGATCCCGAGGGAAATTGGGTTTCGTTACAGCCGCACCAACCAAGAATAGTGTAGAAATATAACAATATAAATCCATAAATAATTAAATAATAATAAGGTAGTCATGCCAAGTGGAAATAAGTCCAGGATCAGACTATTGGCTCAGGGTGTCTGATACTCCGAGGGAGGAGTTGTAAAGTTTGATGGCCACAGGCAGAAATGACTTCCTATGACGCTTAGTGGTACATCTCGGTGGAATGAGTCTCTGGCTGAATGTACTCCTGTGCTTAACCAGTACATTATGGAGTGGATGAGAGTCATTGTCCAAGATGGCATGCAACTTGGACAGCATCCTCTTTTCAGACACCACCGTTTTAAGCTTTAAGTTAATAATGAAAATAAAACACAAATTTAAAACACATCTTTTTCTATTGTAGTGCATTGTGTTATATTTTGCATTCAAGTAAAGTTTCATAAAATTTCAATAAACATTCAAGTGCAAATACCATCAAGTAGAGATTTGAAAAATAATTGTTGAATGCTACAAAGCTGAATTTTGTAAACAAACACATTGATGTAATAACTGGACCAGTGTATTAATGTGACTGCCACGAAATAACCCAGCCACAGGACTTATTGAACTGCTTCCAAGATAGCTGGAAAGTAGAAATACATCAAGCTTACAGTATAACATTTAATTGCATCTACCACCATGTGTTTGTTCCAGTTACCTGCCTAAATGTCATGGCAAGTTGAATGAACTTTTTAATTTTGCGTGCTTTCTAAATGTTGAGTTCGTATCACCAAGCATTTTGGTAGCGGTTATACATTCCGCCTCAGGCTAATGTCAATCAGGCTTTAGATGATCTGAGCAATGGGATCAACATGCACAAAACAGCACACCCTAACACCATCACCATCGTTTTGGGAAATTTTAACCAGGCTGGTCTGAAAAAATCACTAAGCAATTACCATCAACACATCACTTGCAATACCAGAGGAAGCAACGCACTGGACCATTGCTACACCACCATCAAGAATGCCTCCCGTGCTATTCCACACCCTCACTTCGGGAAGTCTGATCACCTGGCTGCACTTCTACTCCCTGAGTACGACAGAGAAAGAAAGCTGCAGCACTAGTAGTGAGGGCCAAGAAGGTATTGATAAGGGAAGCACAGGAGCGCCTACAGGACTGCTTTGAAACAGTGGAGTGGACTGTATTCAGGGATTCATCTTTAAATCTAGATGAGTACACTACAGTTGTTACTGACTTCATTAAAACCTATGTGGATGAGTATGCACCTACAAGGACTTACTGTACATTCTAAAACCAAAAGCCATAGACAAACCAGGAGGTATGTCATCTGCTGAAGGATAGATCTGTGGCATTTAAGTCTGGCAACCCAGGTCTGTACCAGAAAAACAAGTATGATTTTCAGAGGGCTACTTCAAGGCCGAAGAAACAATTTTGAATGAGATTGCAGGAAACATTGGATGTAAAACAACTCTGCCGGTGTTTGCAAGATACTACTTTCTATAAAATGAATCCCAATAACATGAATGTCAGTGATGCTTCACTACCAGATGAACTCAATGCCTTCTATGCCAGCTTTGAAAGGGAAAATATAACTACAGCTGTGGAGATCCCTGCTTCACCTGGTGACCTTGTGATCTCTGTCTCAGAGACAGATGTTAGGCTGTCTTTAGAGAGGGTGAACCCTTGAAAGATAGAAGGTCCCGATGGAGTACCTGGTAAAGCTCAGAAAACTTGGGTCAACCAACTGGCAGGAGTATTCAAGGACATTTTCAACCTCTTACTGCTATGAGCAGAAGTTCCCACTTGCTTCAAAAAGGCAACTATTATACCAGTGCCTAAGAAGAAGAATGTGAACTTCCTTATTGAATATCACTCAGCAGCACTCACATCTATGGTTATGATGACCAACCTTTGAGAGGTTGGTCATGACTAGACTGAACTCCTGCCTCAGCAAGAACCTGGAACCATTGCAATTTGCCTATGCAACAGGTCAACGGCAGATGCAATCTCAATGACTCTTCACACAGCACTTATACCACCTGGATAATACAAACACCCATGTCAGGATCAAACATGAGGAAATCTGCAGATGCTGGAAATTCAAACAACACACACAAAATGCTGGTGGAACACAGCAGGTCAGGCAGCATCTATAAGGAGAAGCACTGTCGACCCTTCGTTAGGGCTAACTGAAAGGAGAGATACTAAGAGATTTGAAAGTAGTTGGGGGAGGGGGAAATGCAAAATGATAGGAGAAGACCGAAGGGGGTGGGATGAAGCTAAGAGCTGGAAAGTTGATTGGCGAAAGTGATACAGAGCTGGAGAAGGAAAAGGATCATGGGATGGGAGGCCTCGGGAGAAAGAAAGGGGGAGGGGGGAGCACCAGAGGGAGATGGAGAACAGGCAGGGTGATGGGCAGAGAGAGAGAGAAAAAAAACAAACAATTAAATATGTCAGGGATGGGGTAAGAAGGGGAGGAGGGGCATTAACAGAAGTTAGAGAAGCCAATGTTCATGCCATCAGGTTGGAGGCTACCCAGCCGGTATATACGGTGTTGTTCCTCCAACCTGAGTGTGGATTCATATCATGTCAGGATTCATATCATATCATATTATGTCAGGATGCTGTTCATCGACTATAGCTCAGCATTTAATACCACCATTCCCACAATCCTGATTGAGAAGTTACAGAACTCATGTTCTGTACCTACTTCTGCAATTGGATCCATGACTTCCTAACCAGAAGACCACAATCTGTGTGGATTGATGATAATATCTCCTTCTCGCTGATGATCAACACTGGTGCAGCTCAGGGGAGTGTACTTAACCCACAGTTCTACTCCCCCTATACCCATGACTGTGTGGCTAGGCATAGCCCAAATACCATCTATACATTTGCTGATGATACAACCATCATTGGTACAATCTGAGGTGGTGACGAGTGGGCGTACAGGAGTGAGATATGCCAACTAGTGGAGTGGTGCCGCAGCAACAGGCTAGCACTCAACGTCAGTAAGATGAAAGAGCTGATTGTGGATTTCCGGAAGGGTAAGATGAAGGAACACATCCCAATCATCATAGAGGGATCAGAAGTGGAGAGAGTGAGCATTTTCAAGTTCCTGGGTGTCAAGATCTCTGAGGATCTAACCTGGTCTCAACATATCGATGCAGTTATAAAGAAAGGAAGACAGCGGCTATACTTCATTAAGAGTTTGAAGAGATTTGTTTTCTCAACAAATACACACAAAACCTTCTATAGATGTACCGTGGAGAGCATTCTGACAGGCTGCATCACTGTCTGAGATGGGGGATGGGGGATGGGGGTTGCTGCACAAGACTGAAAAAAGCTGCAGAGAGTTGTAAATTTAGTCAGCTCCATCTTGGGTACTAGCCTACAAAGTGCCCAGGACATCTTCAAGGAGCGGTGTCTCAGAAAGGCAGTGTGCATTTTTAAGGACTCCCAGCCCTTTCTCACTTTTACCGTCAGGTAGAAGATACAGAAGCCTGAAGGCACACAATCAGCAATTCAGGTACAGCTTCTCGACCTCTGCCATCCGATTCCTAAATGGACATTGAACACTTGGACACTATCTCACTTTTTTTAATATATAGTACTTCTGTTTTTGCGCAATTTTACTCTATTCAATATATGTATACTGTATAAAGTATACGGAATATGAATTATTTATTTATTTATTATTTTTTCTTCTAAATTATGTGTTGCATTGAACTGCTGCTAAGTTAACAAATTTCACATCCCCTGCCAGTGATAATAAATCTGATTCTGATTCTGTGGGTTCTGAGTAAACCCATGTTCTATAGGGCTGACTCCTACTCCATGGTTTCCAAGCCAACTCCTACTCCATGGGTTCTGAACCAACTCCTACTCCATGGTTTCCAAGCCAACTCCTACTCCATGGGTTCTGAGCTAATTCCTACTCCATGGGTTCTGAACCAACTCCTACTCCATGGGTTCCAAGCCAATTCCTACTCCATGGGTTCTGAACCAACTCCTACTCCATGGGTTCTGAACCAACTCCTACTCCATGGGTTCTGAACCAACTCCTACTCCATGGGTTCTGAGCTAATTCCTACTCCATGGGTTCTGAGCTAACTCCTACTCCATGGTTTCCAGCCAACTCCTACTCCATGGGTTCTGAACCAACTCCTACTCCATGGGTTATGAGCTAATTCCTACTCCATTATTCACAGCTAACATCTTTTCTCTATAGTTCTGAACTACCTCCTACTTCATGGGTTCTTAGCTAACTCCAAGTCCATGGGTTCTGAGCTAACCCCTACTCTATAGGATTCAATCTATCTCCTACTTCATGGGTTTTCAGCTAATTTCTACTCCATGGGTTCTGAGCTAACTGCTACAACATGGAAAAGAGTAAACAGTGGATATTTCAGCCTGAGACCGTTGATCAGGACTGGAAAGAAAGAGGCAAGGTCAGAGCAAGAAGGTAGGGGTAGGGGAGGAAGAAGTACACAGTGATAGGCAATTGCTGAAACTGGAAGAGGATGATGGGGTGAAGTAAAGAATTGGGAAGTTGATTGGTGAAAAAGATAAAGGGCTGGAGGAGGGAGTATCTGATAGGAGAGAAGAAATTGAAGGGGTAGGAGAACCAGAAGGAAGTGATGGGCAGATAAGGTGAGTGAATGGAACAGGGATGGGGAATGGAGAACGGTGAAGTAGAGGGTAGGGGATGCAATTGCCAGAGGCTTGAGAAATCAATGTTCACATCATCAGGTTGGAGGCCACCCAGATGGAATATAAGGTGCTGTTCTTCTAACCTGAGTATGTTCTCATTGCAGCAGTGAGGAGGCCATGAACTGACATGTCAGAAAGGGAATGGGAAGCAGAACTGCAGCTGGTGACCATCGGGAGCTCCCGCATTTTGTGGCGATGGAGCAGAAGTGCTAAGTGAAGCAGCCTTCTGGGTGAGGCACACTTCACCCGCGTCTTCCAGGTGAGGGAACACTTCACCCGTGTCTTCCAGGTGAGGGAACACTTCACCCGCATCTTCCAGGTGAGGAAACACTTCACCCGCGTCTTCCAGGTGAGGAAACACTTCACCCGCGACTTCCAGGTGAGGAAATACTTCACCCGCGTCTTCCAGGTGAGGAAATACTTCACCTGCGTCTTCCAGGTGAGGAAACACTTCACCTGCATCTTCCAGGTGAGGAAACACTTCACCTGCGTCTTCCAGGTGAGGAAACACTTCACCTGCGTCTTCCAGGTGAGGAAACACTTCACCTGCAAGTCTTTTGGAGTCACGTCCTGTATTTGGTGCTCCCAGTGTGACCTCCTGTATATGGGTGAGACCCAACTTAGATTAGGAGACCAGTTCTCTGAAGTTTAATCCTGTGCTCAGTATCGTGATGAAATTATAAGGAAAGCATGTCAGTGGCTATATTTTATTGCAGTTTGAGGAGATTTGGTATAATATGTCAGCAAAAGTTTTAACAAATTTCTACAGAGTGTTCTGTCTGGTTGCATCAGTGTATGATACGGAAGAGCCATTGCACAGGATCAAAAAAAAGTGGCAGCTAGCTCCATCGTGGGAACTAGCTTCCCTACCATCGATAACATCTTCAAAAGAGAATACCACAAGAAGCACCCATCATTAAAGGCCAACCCAACCGCCCAGGACATGCCCTCTTCTCATTATTACATCAGGGAGGAAGTCTAAGAGCACAAAGACATATAATTAAAGTTTTAGAAACAGCTTCTCCCCTTTCACCATCAGATTTCTGAATGGTCTGTGAATCCATGAACACTATCTTACAATTTTGCTTTCTTTTTGCACTATATAGTTATTTATTTTATTTCCTATTGTAACTGATCTTTTTAATGTACGGCACTGACCTGTTGCCACAGAACAACAAATTTTGTGACATATGTCAATGATAATAAACTTCATTCTGATTCTGATTCTACTCTTATTCAGAAGTTTAAGCTTGTTAAATAAGTGCTCATTAGTTAGTTCTAGACATTCTCAAAATTGAGCACTTATCTGAAGCTTAAGCTAATGTTACAGCACTGGCTTGACATTACAATCATATTGTAGACGAGATATAACCAAACCTGGCTCCTGATTGCACTGGCGTACAGTTATTGAGCATCACTGTCCTTTAATTCACATTATTTCCAGTGTTAGCCTCTTTGTCTCCTATGTTTCTTGGTTCAAAAATAGAATTCTGCAGCAATGGATACACTCTGTCCACTGATTGTTTAAATTTTAATCATAATTGGTGACAGATTGGTGGGCTAATGTTGTTAAACCTAAACCAATCCTTGCCTGGAATCAAGAAATGGTCACTAGATAGTAATAAAGAGATATTTCTTTCCTAAATACACTTTTATGATACTGTGTCGATTTCCACACCAATTTCTTGACTGAGACCACTGGAGAGCACAAATTAGAAACTGAATTTTCATACTCTGTCTTGATCAATGACTCCCTGGATAAAGTCGTTCAGCTGTTGATTGCCCATTGCCAGGTTGTTTTTGTGCTAATTATTTCACTGAAGAACTCACTCACAATGCTGTTTGCCAGATCTTCTTTTATTTGCCCGCTTTAATCTATGTCCTTCTAAAGTGGCATGAAACAGAGTCCCAAAGGATATTTTCATACTTCATAGAACATTATGAAGTACTCTACTGGCCAATCACTTCAAAGTTGTTCACACTGCTTAAAGTTCTAGTTGCCATTTGATTCAGATGGATTCAACAACAGATGGATTCAACAATTAAAAGTCAGGTATACAGTACTAAAAATGAGTTTTCCATTTTAATCGTAGAACAAAAAATTTGGTAAACTCAATATTAGCAAAAGTTGCTTCAAGCACACAAGATCTTGGAACATTTTAAAAGAATGCATAAACTGTGTTCTATTACTAAAGTTATACTGCTTTATAACTTGTTCCAGATGAATAGACATGTGAAGATGTTCCTCTGGGAAACAGCAGTGCACGTAACAAGTCTTTCAGTCATTTTGTGTTGACATATTTTCTGTTTTATTCCAACTCTCACTTCTGGTTTTGAAGTTTTACATCTCATTCTGAATTCCAGTAAATAATCTGGGTTGAAACTTTAATGAGCGGAGAAGGAATGTACCATTGCATGCAGTCTTTCAACTGAGGTACTAAACCTGGTAATTCTAAAAGATCCTATGGAATTATTCACAGGAAGATAAAGGAATATGTTCATTGCTCATTACATGGTTAGCTCAGTCAAATTAGGGTATTCATTTCATCTTCGTTGTGGGGGAAGTTGTATTCAGATTAACTGCTGTGTGGATATAAAGTAAGTTACTTTACTCATAATGTCCTAGGAACTTGGTCACCTTATGACTGCTGATCTCAGCAGCATAATAGATTATTTTTGTGGAGCCCCTGGTTAGAAAGAACAGTATTAAATGGGACTTTACTTCATGAGGTTTAAAATTATCCTGATGCCTTTCACATTCTTGCTGGGGATTTCAATCAGGCTAGCTTGAAGAAATCTCTGCCAATTTACCTGTAGCACCAAAGGACCCAACACAGTTGACCACTGCTACATAACCATCAAAAATGCTGGTCATTCCATCCCTCAACTGCATTTCAGGAAATCTGTCCTCCTACTAGCTGCATATAGGCAGTGTCTAAAGAGCAAGGTAGAAGAGGTAAGGTCAATAAAGTAGTGGTTATGGGAAGGAGAGGAGTGGCTAAGCAACTGCTACAAGTTAGTACATGGGGCCATATTCAAGGACGCATCAAGGGACATGAACGAGTCTATCATAGCTGTCATTAACTTTTTAATGATGCTCTTCATTGACTACAGCTCAGCATTCACACTATCGCCCCATCAAAACTCATCACTAAGCTCCGACCTGGGCCTCAGTATCTCACTGTGATACTGGATCCTCTATTTCCTCAATGGCATTCCCCAGGTAATAAGGATTAGCAACAAAATGTCCTCCACCCTCACCTTCAGCACAGGTGTATCACAGGGTTGTCTGATTACCCGCACCCCACCAGCGCTACTCACTTAATTCTAATGATTATGTGGCTAAGTACCACACCAATGCTATATTTAAGTTTGCTGACAACACCACTGTTGTTGACTGAATCAAAGGTAGTGACGAATCAGCATATAGGAGGGAGACTGATATATATATATGTGTGTTACTACTCAACCAGATTTCAAAGTAAATTTAGATTCAAAATATACACTTTGAAACTAAATTTACTTTGAAATTTTGTACTTTGAACTTCGAAATGTGTGATTCTGAAGACCTGTACCTCAAGATATAATAGCAGCTTCTTCCTCACTGTCTTTGGGTTTAAGTTCAAGTTCATGTTTATTGTCATCTGATTGTGTATGCATACAACCAAACAAAATAAACATTCCTCTGGACCAGAATGCACCCACGAAACATATATCGCCCATAACACGTAACATAAAATATTACAGCAAATAAGTTAATAAAATATAATTCAAAATGCATGTGGTGTGCAGCACAGGTAAACACTGAATGGTACAGAAAACTGTAAACAGCTCGCTGTCCTAGTGATGAGACCTCAGTGGTGGCAGGATATTCATTAGTCTCACAGCCTGTGGGAAAAAACTGTTACCCAGTCTGGCAGTCTTAGTGCTGATGCTTCTGTACCTCCTTCCTGATGGTAGTGTGTCAAAGAGATTGTGGAATGGGCGGTAGTGAGCATCAACAATGCTTTGGGACCTTTGTATACCACTCCCCTGGTAAAAGTCACAAATAGGGGGAGGGAAATCCTGGTGATCCTCTCAGCAGTTTTTACTGTTCTAATGCCTTACAGCTTCCATACCACACAATGATGCAGCTATACAGAACACTCTTGATGATGCTTC
Source organism: Hemitrygon akajei (assembly GCF_048418815.1). NCBI lineage: Eukaryota > Metazoa > Chordata > Chondrichthyes > Myliobatiformes > Dasyatidae > Hemitrygon > Hemitrygon akajei. The sequence goes on from NC_133133.1 coordinate 61,464,794, forward strand.
TGCAAAAAGTTTTCAGAAGGGGGCAAGGAACATTGCCCACCTCAAACACCTCAGAAAGTGTAGATGCTGCTGTGCCTTCCTGACTAATGAGGAGATGTTGTGGGTCCAGGTTAGATTCATCTACTGACCTTCAAAACCCTAATTCTATCTTGGACAACTTGCAATAATGTTGTTATGTTTATTTTTGTCATGTAAGTTATGTATAATTTATGCTAGTTCAAGTTTATAGAATTTATGCTTATTAGATAGATAGATAGATAGATAGATAGATAGATAGATAGATAGATAGATAGATAGATAGATAGATAGATAGATAGATAGATAGATAGATAGATACTTTATTCATCCCCTTGGGGAAATTCAACATTTTTTTTTCCAATGTCCCATACACTTGTTGTAGCAAAAACTCATTACATACAATACTTAACTCAGTAATAATATGATATGCATCTATGTTTACAATGTAATGCACTGCTGCTGCAAAACGCTAATTTTCATAGCATATATTTCTGGATGCGTGCATCCATGACAATAAGCTTGAACATGTTGTTTGATTGTAAAATTGTAATAAAATATATCACAAGTAGAAATAATAGTTTCAAGATGAATACAAGGAACAGTTCTCTGCAAATTTGCTTTTATTCCAAATGTATTGAAAAAGATACTAAAAGTCAATGGACAGCCCATGCCATTCAATTTGTCACTCCATCAAGGGATCTGCTCTCCAAAATGTTGTTTCCACACTTTGTAGCAAGTTGTACCTGAGGCAACTTCAACATTCACATTGTTAATTATAGCAATTTATAGTCAATTTTTGCCACTTCAAATGACAGTAGTATCTCTGATGTCAGACAATGACAGAAGATCTGACTAAGCATAAATAATATTAAATCACCTGATCTCCAATATCTTGAGATTTACCATTACCAAAAAAAATGTAATTAGGTCATGTAATTACTATGACTAGATTCTCAGAATGCCAAAAACAACCAACATTTAAGAGGCAGAAGCTAGATGATTGGTAGAGTACTCCCCACTTCCAGAAGGAATGCAGCTTCAACAACAGTCAAGAGCCATAAATGTGTAAAGAAAAGATGATTGTGTTATTAAAGAAGACATCGAATTGACAAGTCAATAAAACAGAAGAGCGATGAATTGCTGGGATCTGATAAGTTGCACCCAAGATTTTGAAAGAGATGGATGAGATGATAGTCTGCCACAAAACACTGATGAGAATTGCATCCTTCAGGATATATCCAACTCATTCAATGGTGATGCTATCAATGGTCAAGAACTTAAAGTCTACTGCTCAGAGGGTATTCTGACCTGCTTTATAGTAATTGTTAATATGATGTTCTACTGGTTCATTAGCTGATTGTGGTTGATACTAATAACGGGAACTTCTTTGCTCATGTTTGAACCTATTCCATGAGACCTCATGAGATTTGGAATCACTGCTGAGGATGCTCAGGGCTACTCCCTCCTGACTGTATGCCACTGACAATCATCAACAAACCTAGGTGAGTGACATATGACAATCTTATTTAGAAATAATGCTGTCATCCCCATTCCCACTTAAGCTAAGTTTAGAGTTTACACATTTGTGCCTCTCTTTTGCACTTAATTAAAATTGCCAAATTCTGCTATACGGTTCTGAAGGTGCTGTTTACTCCCATTCCACAAAGCCAATAACTTCTCAGTATCTAATTTATCATTTTCATGCTAACTTTCAGCAACCAGCAGAATCATAGTCCAGCAGAGGTTATCACAACCTTGCCCAAGTGAACACATTCTAAAAGCATACAGCTAACAGTTGTAAAAAACCAACCAGCCACATTGAGAAAATTGTGACATCCTGATTATTCGCCTGGCTCAGGTGACTTGGGTCAGCCCAGACAGGATCTTAAGTCTTGGACCATTATCAATACTACGAATATTCTCTTCTCAGGCTTCCAGATGGGTACAGGTGTTGATTTTAGCTAACATTCTGATGACAAAATCTGCCATCTTCATCAGAGATGATGCCTGGACATGTCTAGTCTTTAGTATTTATACCCGTGTCATCTGTCCTTCCTAATTGGTTAGTCCTCTTCCAGTCAGGTTTCTGCTGCCCCACTTGTTTACAATCGAATTCCAGTTCTTACTTAGAGCAAAACCTTTGTCTTAGTTAAAATTCTTTTCCTCAATGGCTTCCTTCACCAGGCAGTCCCAAATGCTATTGGCATGGCATAGTTGTTTTGTGCTATCAAAGTCAATCCTATGCCCATTGCAAATGCAATGTTCTGCTACAGACAATATCTGTACGCGGCTGGCAGCTGAAGAAGAGTTTACTCAACATATATGGTGGAAAAGCACTAGATCTTCTTTCATAATCAATACTAACATTAATGTACATAGAGTTTGTTTGTTAATTTTGCTTCTAAAATAAATAAATAATTTTATGAATGTTTGCAAATAAGACCAATATTTAATCAGTCCATTTTCTAAATAAATTCTTAAACCCAAAGTTGCACTTCCACAATTTGCCTGTTTCATTGTCTCTTTGTTATTTAACCCTCATTCCAGACCACATCCTAAAATGTTACAAGAAGAAAAATACTCAGTGACCATTTTATTAGGTGTCTCCAATACCCTATATAGTGGCCACTGAGTGCATATTTGCAATCTTCTGCTGTTATAGTCCATCTGTTTCAATGTTTGATGTGTTGTGCATTTAGAGAAGCTTATCTGAACACCACCACCAGAACGCATGGTTATTTGAGTTACTGTCACCCTCCTGTCAGCTGGAACAAGTCTGGCAATGCGTGAAAACCTCAGGAGATCAGCTGATTTGGAGATATTCAAACCACCCTATCTGGCACCAACAGTCATTCCATTGTCAAGCCACATTTCTTCCTTTTCTGATATTTGGTCTGAACAACAACTGAACCTTTTGGCCATATATGCATGCTTTTATGCATTGAGTTCTTTCCATGTGATTGTGTGATTAAATATTTGCATTAAGAGTTGGTGTACAGGTGTACCTAATAAAGGGCCACTAATTGTAAGTTGATAGTTATTATTTCTGTTCAGAACTTTATAGATTCCTAGATGAGGAGCTTAGTAATGAAATTAACAGAGCTAGTACTGTTAAAATAGAATAATGCATCAAAGCCAAATTAAAATATTAACTGTTATCAAATTTGAAAGACCTTTGTGTCTGAAGAGCATGGGCCAGAAATAATAATGATTGATTTTAAGTGTATGGTATTTTTGTTGAACAGTTTGCTGCCAGATGATAATGCTTCATTATTAGTCTGCAAAGTGTGGCATAACTGTGACTATTTGGTTATAGGCCTGATTCTTCATATGCACAGACAAAGGTGTACCATCTGTGTCTGAGTTGGATCTGAAGGCTAGGAGAAAAGGTAAACCACTGGTCAAAGGTCCTGACCTAGGTCTGTGGGGGGGGGGGGGTGAGGGAATGTCATGTTAGATCTGGGGGATAATTGAGGCATCATGTCACCCACTGGAGCTTTGTTATCAGGGCAGAAGGTGAAGAATGTGGCTGCTGTGGTTCTTAGGGTGTTTACGTGATCAAAGTATAGAGGCATCAGGATCATTGGGGAATTAGGGTTTCAGAGTAAGAGGAAACAGCTGATGAAATTTGTGGGAGTGGGCTGTGTACTGCCAGTTCTATGATGAGACAGAAGGGTAAGAATGATGAAAGAGTTATCTTCATGGTGCCACTGCTGAACTATGAAGGAAGAGCTCCTGGGGTAGCTAAAAAGGATCCACATTATCTAATCTCACTGGCAATCAACATGAGCATATATTTGATTCATAAGTTAAATAGATACAACTCACAATACGAAGGGTCCAGTCTAATATCCAGAGTGATCCAAACTGACCTAGAACAGGTAATGTAACTGTGTGGTGAACTACATATACCTGTCTGGACACGCCCCCCTGCTGACTGCTCCTGTGGCTCCTCCCACAGACCGTGGCTCTTCCCACAGACCCCGGTATAAAGGAGATTGAAGGCACAGACCCTTCCTCAGTCTCCAGGATGTTGTGTGATGGTCACTTGTTGCTTGTGATTTCTTCCAGCCAATAAAAGCCTACCTTAACCCACGTCTCAGAGTTATTGATGGTGCATCAAACTGCAAGCCACTATTGTGCCAAATGGCTCCTGGTACCAATGGGAGAGACATTTAGAAAACCCTGTTCGAGGGTGAAGGGAGTTCAGAGAATTGTAACCAGAAGTCTTCACTCAGGGTGAAGATACTGGTCTAGCAAAAATGAAATAAAGGAAAAAATTGGAGTAAGTCCATTTTCAACCATGCAACACTAAAATAAATAGCATTACAAAATTCTAAATAGTGGCTTGCAGTTTGATGCACCATCAATAACTCTGAGACGTGGGTTAAGGTAGGCTTTTATTGGCTGGAAGAAATCACAAGCAACAAGTGACCATCACACAACATCCTGGAGACTGAGGAAGGGTCTGTGCCTTCAATCTCCTTTATACCGGGGTCTGTGGGAAGAGCCACGGTCTGTGGGAGGAGCCACAGGAGCAGTCAGCAGGGGGGCGTGTCCAGACAGGTATATGTAGTTCACCACACAGTTACATTACCTGTTCTAGGTCAGTTTGGATCACTCTGGATATTAGACTGGACCCTTCGTATTGTGAGTTGTATCTATTTAACTTATGAATCAAATATATGCTCATGTTGATTGCCAGTGAGATTAGATAATGTGGATTCTTTTTAGCTACCCCAGGAGCTCCAATTTGTTTACTGATTTTTATTAAATTAGATAAGGTCAGCATCATAATAATTGAACTGCTGGACTCATTATGGAGAATGGTAGCAGAGTGGTTAGGCCACTGAAGTGATAAGTAAAGGTCTGAAGTATCGATCTGGAGATTTAAGTTCAAATCCCACCCGTGCAGCTAGAGAATATAACTTCAAGTAATTAGATTAATCTGGAGTTTAAAAGCTCATATCAGTAATGGTACCCATGAAACCACTGGACTGTTGTAAAAACAGATTTGGTTCACCACTGTCCTTCAGGGAAGCAATTCAGTAATCTTTATTTAGTCTAGCTACATCTAAGTGGTTTCCTGTTAACTGCTTCTGAAATAGTCTTGCCAGCCATTCATTTCAGAGGCAATTAGGGATGGACACTGACCTGAGCATGATGTTTTCTTCATTCTTTGTAATTAGAGTAAACATACTTACATAATTTCATAATTCATGCCAAATTATCTTAAATTGTTGGTTTCAGTTTCTAAGGATTATCTATTTTTAACTTGCAACTGCAGTAGTTAAACTTAATTAGCTGTTGGTGACAGTTTAGAATCATTTTAAATGCAGATGAATCTGTTAATTTTGATTTTCAATTAGTTAAACTTACTGTTCATATATAGTATATTTGCTGTTGTTGATCAGATCAGTGAATTCCAATGCCACATGTATTTAAGTTTTCTCATATCATTGTCTTCATCATTGAACATTTAGTCTTTTGCCACTTAAAAACTCCCATAATAACCTTTAACCTTTATCTTTATCTTCAACAATTTGTCCTGGTATAACTCAATAACACTTCTGTCTGTTAGCAGCATCTTAATCCATCATTGTCAATCATGTTAAAGAGGTGATTCAGCGGGGGACATAAAAGTCACAGCAGACCAGCTGACTTTATGTAAAATTTTGCCCTTGTGTTTTTGTGTGTGAAAATATGGACAGAATAGCATCGTCTGGTGAGCTGCATTGCAGGGTCTGCACTATCTTTTTTCGCCAGCTGTAAGAGTAAAAAGAGCAAACAATCCCAAAATAGAATGGAAGTAAAACTGCCTTAGATCCTGCTGCAGGATTTACAATTTTGGGACTATCTGCCTCCCTTTCTACTAAGCTGCCAATAGCTATGTGTTAGCACATATTTATTCACTCCTTTTATAAGCTCCAACTATTAAAAATAAAATGTGCACTTCTTGTCTTCCACACTTCCTTATGCCCCCTTTTTATTGTAGAAACCTGGCATGATTTAGGTACGGCCTCCAACATTAGGGTACTTCAGTTTTACATCTCCCAGTTCCTCAGAATGCTCTGTAATGAAGCACGATCTGCTTCAAATAGTGTTACTTCTTTTATTCCTAACTGATGGAAATGTTAAAACAAATCAAAATGTTTAAACGTGACTATCAATGATTAACTTCTATGTGTCCCCCTCTATGTATTTCTAGCTCCCACTTCAGCTGAAGTCTATGTTTGCCTCATAATGTATAATGCCAGAATTGAAACAGTTCCCTCAATACTGTTTCTTCACTTAGTATGGTGACAATGTAAAGGAATCTGCAAAAATAATGACACCCTCCAATGTTGACCATACAAGAAGTAAAATCTAGAGTTCTCAGAATCTGACAACTCACGTTGCACAGCACCGCAGCTGAAAGAATAGGCTAACAAAATAGCTTCATGTCATTTAAATTCTCAATTCCTGTCTAACTTTCGACAACATTATATGCACAGACAAGGATGCTATACTTTTGTTCTAATACAAATATTATTGAAATTGTGTCACAGGCAGCAGCCTGCAGAAATTGAAAATACATGTCACGGAATAATTAGGAAGCATCAATCTTGAAAAGAGAAAACGATAATGGAATTAACAATAGTCCTTCAAGTTAGAGATTGTAACAGAGTGACAGAGTCACAGTGGGTGGTTTTCATCAGTTGTTACAGATGGTCAGTAACCTGTCAGACACGGAACCTCCAATACACTTATTTTGACAGTGTGCTTGAAATCAACTAGATGTCACACATCGAGTGTAAGTTCACTAGGGCTTATTCTTGGCTCTGCATGGTAGTTTGCTTTTTGTGAGCCTTTGATTGATTTCCTTGCTCTGTCTTTGCAGCCCAGTTACTTGTCATTGAAAGCAGTCCTACCTAAAACAGTGCTTCAGTCTATAATATAGATTACCTTTAGAGTTTTGTATTTCTTTTAATTTCTGCTTACTCCTCTTCAGCTGTTTGTTGAATATGGATGGGCATCACATCTCCTTTTTTCCTACCCTGCTCTCATTCTTCTTCACAGTTATTCATATTCTCCCTTCATATCATATTGATTATCAGATACAATTTCTCATCTCTCTGATTTAAGCATATTTATTGACAAGGTGTGGTGGTTTAGTGGTTGGTACTGGTTCACCAGTCAAAGGGTTAGGGTCATTAGAGACAAGTTTGAATCCCACTATTGCAACAGGGGAATTTCAATTTAAGTAATGAAATAAATATTTAACATTTTAGCATCAGTCATGATAACTCTGAAAGTACTCGATGTTGTAAAATCAGAATCGGGTTTAATAGCTTTGACATGTGTTGTGAAACTTATTAACTTTGCGACAGCAGTACAATGCAACATATGATAAATATAGAAAAGAGAACTGTATTACAGTAATTATATATGTATCTTAAATTGTTAAGATGAGTGCAAAAAATGTTAAAGTGGTGAGGTGATGTTCGTGGGTTCAATGTTCATTCAGGAATTAGATGGCAGAGGGGAAAAAAGCTGTTCCTGAATTGCTGAGCTTGTGTCTTTAGGATTCCGTACTGCCGTCATGATGGTAACAATGAGAAGAGGGCATGTCTTGGGCAGAGGGACTTCTTAATAATGGGCGTCACTTTTCTGAGGCACCACTCCTTGAAGATGTTTTTGATACTACAGAAGCTAGTACCCATAATGGAGCTAACTAATTTTACAACATTTGGCTTAAAAATGATCTGCTTCGTTAATGTCCTTCAATGATGGAAATCCATGATCCCTCAGCTGGTCTTGTCTGACTTACAACAGTATCAACCCTTTGTGACCTTGGTGTAAACCACCTTCCTATCTCATCTACCAGAGTCGATTAAGTGCAAGCTTGGTACCAGCAAACAACAATTCATTGGGCTATATCTTCCGGATAGCAAATCTTTAAAATTACTTCAGTTTTACTATGCCTTCTGCTTGTACTTTTTACATTGTTTGTGTTACAGAAACTGTTAGTGCCTGTGATGTACGGTTTGGATCTCGATCGAAGAATCCAGCACTATGCTATGTCGGGAGAGCTGCCTCGTGAAGATGAGAGACAAGACCCCAAAAGGAACACAAAGAACCCAAGCTGAGTCACGGAGAAAAACAAAGACAGGGCGAGGGGTCATGAACGACTCCATCTGGAAACAGTGGGAAAATGCTGAAGCATCAAGGTGAGGCATTCAGACCTGCTCAGCGCGCACCCCCAGTGGAGGCCATATCTGGGTCCGCCACCTGGACGACAGCTTTTGGACCCAGTCAGCGATAGTTACTAGCGGACGCCAGAGGTTCAGTGATCGCTCCCGATGGGGCTAGGGGGTCAGTGATCCCTCCCAACTGAGGCCCCTGTTCAGACCGGATGCGAGTTCTGAGTCACGGAAGGGCTGTTTGATGTTCTGAGATTTATGCAATTGAACTGTTCATATATTGGTCTCCTTCCATTTTTGGGCATGTTCTTTCTTCTGGCTGATTGGCGGCGGGTCACTGTTGTCTTGCGAATGAGGGGGTTGGTTGTTGTTTTTTTTCTCAATGTGTGGGAAGGGTTGGGGATGTGCAGCTTTTTTGTGTGGGGAAGGGGGTCGAGGATTGTTATTGTTGCTGTTCCTTTTCTGCAGAGCAAGGGGTCAGGGATTGCTGTTGTTACTGTTATTTTTCTGCGGGGAGGTGTGGGAGATTCTGGAGCCTGTGAGTTTAGCTTCTTTTATTTTTCCATGTGTATTTCATGGTTATCTGGAGATGTCAAATATCAGAGTTGTATTGTATATGCATACTTTGACAATAAAATTAACCTTAAACCTTGAACCTCGGAACTGTGCATTCCACTCTTATCTCTGCCATACATTCTTGCTCTATAATTACTGGTGCACATGGATTTTGTACTTTGTCATTACATTGTACATTACAGAGCTTATAGACCTTACTGCGTTAGCTTCTTCAGGGTTTCCACTTCAACTGTATTTCATGAGCCTATTTTCACCTATTCATATCACCTAATATATAAAGTGTCTATTTATGAACACTTAAAACCGGACTAAATTCCAGGACTGTAAGAATGCAAGCAGATGGTTATAGTAACGGAAAAGAATACAGAGTAGACAAGAGTGAAACAATGGAAGTATCTGAATCGAAGAAAGCAATTTAAAGTTGAAGCAAATCAAGAACATTGTGCTTTAAAATGCCATGAGAATATTGGTTATGTGAGACTAATATTTTGCAGCAGTATTTTGGCTTAGGTGTATTGTAGGTCCTTACAACAGGTCAAGTTCCTTTTTTCTTTACCCTTCTTTGTAAAATATTTACTGAATTCCTTCACTGACTCCCTTCACAGTTGGTCTGTCTCTCTCCTCAGGGATGTTCTTTCCAGTGTCCAGACAAAAATTTCTATTACAACCATTAGGCAAGTAGGATCTACACTGTCTTCCTAAACTACTCATCTTCTAAAGGTGTGAATGTGATTATATGCCCAAAAGATACAATCACTTCATAAAATATCCATGCATGTACTCCTTAATCACACAAAGGCTTGATAAAGTATACATGTTTTCCTATATGTATAGCAGCATCATTAGAAATAAATGCATGATCAAATGAAGCCAATAGAAACAGGAACGAAGATGAAAATATATTTGCTATTCATGTTTGTCATTTTTAAAAGACTTTTCCTTGACATTTTTAGTTTTGCTTCTACACTTTCCTGTCCTAATCTTTAATGAGTTGTATAGATGCCACGTGAAACAAAGTTTTTCTCAGCACCTTGGTACATGTGAGTATAATAAATCTGTTTATAAACTTTTGAGTTTCATTCTTCTCTGTTACTTTGTCCAACAAGTCACTGCATAAGTTCAAGCCTTAAGCAAGTGAAGCATTCTGTCAGCTCATTCATTGATATCCCCATCCTTTATTTTGACAGTGAACACCAGAACAAAATTTACTTATTGCAATGGGCATGGCAACTGAAACTGATTCAAGCTGCATATGATGTTCAAACAAATACAATTCCAACCATGCTAATTGGATAATAATTAGAAGCTGGAACTTTGGTAAATAACTCCCTCCATAATCCAACTGAGATTCATTAACAAATGAATGAAGATGAGATTCATCAACAAATTTGACCTAGCTGATTTCAGTTAACTTGGTATGTACCAGAAATCCCAGGGAAACCTATTTACACTCATACTACCGTTCCACCTTGTGTTACCTTCCACATTACGTTAAGATTAACTAACAGCTTTCAGAGGTACACAAAATGGCCTTGGAGCAGAAAGCAATGGTCTGCATTTGTTCTCCTGTTGTTGCCATGCCTGGGAGCACATTTTTCAAATCAAAAGAACTCACATTAATGGATGCCAAAATATTCTAGTGCACATTCTTGGAATATTATATGGCTTTTGCTGTGAGCCTATCACTGGAAAATGTGCAAAGCAAACTCTACCATAATGAACTGAGACCTGGAGTACAGAGGGTGAGAATAGTGTGGGTCAGCAGTTATGGGACCATGAGTCTGTATGGAATCTAGGTTTAAGTTAGTGAGCAGGTATGAGGTCTGATTGAGGGGGAGGGGGTAATTGTTGCCATTCAAGACCCGTGCATGGTGTCAGGGTGGGGAGCTATTAAATGGACAGTGCTTATGTTTGGCAGAGGGACTGTTGATGGGAAGTGTTGTTGTCCAATTAATCAAGAGGTCAAGACTTGCGTAGGGGTTGTTGGGGAATTGAAGGATAATGGGGAAGACGGATGTAAGGAAGGTTGCGGCCATATCTGACTGTAGTGCCAAGGGAAACATTAGAAGACAGAATAGTGGGATGCTTCAGCTGTTTAAACATCAGGGAGGAAATACTTCTAAGCTCATCTCCTGTTTAAGTTGGCCTTTAAGAATTGATTGTACTTCATGATACCCATTTCTGACACAAAAAACTGTTACTGGGAATTATGTCAAACTGATAACTTGTTTGCCACTTCAGATGAACATAGTGCACATAAATCACGTGAGTTTCACATTAATCTTTTGAGCACTTAAATGATTTATCACTACAGCTGAAAACAGTCCCCATAAATTGTTAGGTTAGTCAATAGGTTCCCTACGCGGGCTTGATAGGAGTGCCAGTTAGACAGCTGGCTATGCAGTTACACAGATCTGACTCCTACTCCCATTCCTACTTCATCAGCACAGCGTGTTCATTAGAGCAGGGCATGAATCCATAATTGCCTAACTCAGAAATGTGACTGTAACCTCTATGCCAAGCCTGACACCTGAAGAAAGGAGTATATTGATTCTCTGTAAAAAGTATTCCTCCCACAACTGTTTGCATTTTTTTGCCATTTCTCTTGTCAATGTCAGATCATTTCATCAATATCTGTCATATCAATTTCTGACAAGTCACTTACTCATTTAAATCTTTGGTTCCGTTACTTTATCGTATCAGAGTTTACCAGGTTGAACAAAGGTCCTCTTGTTCTACACTATAATGTATGTTCAAATTGATAGGCACGAGTATAGAAAAAGCAACTTGGGAATTCATCTGGGTAATGCCAGAAAGACTGATATTGCACATATCATATTACATGTTATTAATTAATTAATTAATTAATTAATGTTTACTTATTTTGAGATACAGCGTGGAACAGACGCTTCTGGACTAACAAGCTGAATGCCCAACAACCCATCTATTGAACCCTAGCCTAATCACAGGATGATCTACAATGACTGATTAACCTACTAACTAGTATGACTTTGGACTGTGGGAGTAAATGCACACGGTGATGTAAAAAACATACATACTCCTTAAAGACGATGCCAGAATTGAACTCCGAACTCTGATGCCCCAAGGTGTAATAAAATCGTGCTGACCGCTATGCTACTGTGGTGCCCTAAAAGATTTCTTACAAAAGTTTGGCTTGAGAGATCACACCGAGATATCTGCTTCGCTACTTACAAAACCCAAGTTAGGGTGTCTGCGAATATTTTAGCACTGCGTTCGGCACAACTATTCAGCGTGCTAATCAGATTCTAAGGTGGCACCCATCCATTCGCATTCCAGGCCAGTGGCAGCAGCATTTCTTGCTCGCTGTATGTAGTAGCTGATTACCCCAGGCTAAAGGCTGATTTATACTTGTGCGTCGCATGTACGCCATAGGTATTGCGTACCCTACACCGTACCTACACTGTACCCTACACAGTAGGGTGATGTGCACCACTCCAGAAAAGTTACTCACGCGTCGTGGTGATGCAGACTGCAGAAACTGTGATTGGTCTGCTTGGTAGCATCGCATTTCCTCCTACGCATTTCCGGTTGCTTCTTCTCCGCCATGTCTGTAGGCTGCGCGCACACTGATACGAAATAGAGGAACCAAATCATCAAATCTACCTGCCAGCATGCGAAAATGTTTGAAATGCGTTTCCTTGTCCATGTCTCTCATGAAGAAACTCAACACAGTGGTATAGAAACCCCACCACCAACTAGCATTTTGGCGCACACCAACACATGCTCACTATGGCATAGAACGACGCAGAAGTGAAAATCAGGGCTATGGCATAGGCTGTGGTGCAGCCCGTACACACAAGTATAAATCAGCCTTAACCAAGGATCCATGGCACCAGGGTATCACTGCGTTTAGGCACGATTCTGACTTAGAGCTGTTCAGTCATAATCCGGCGGATGGTAACTTTGAACCATTGTCTCCTCTGCCAAACACATATACCAAATGTTTGAATCTGTGGTTCCTCTAGTACCTAAGCAGAATTACTATTTCAACAACCCATTATCAGTAGGGCAACACTAACCTGTCTCACAACATTTCTGGCAACTAGCATTTGTCCTTAAAGCAGCTTTAGTTTGAGTTTTTCACTTTAGTTGGTACTGTTCTAGCATCTAGCTTGTTTAAATTATGTCACTAATAGTTTTCAGTCCAGGAGTTTGCTTCTGATGAAATGTTGAACTGCATCACAGCTACTGGCACTATTCATTCACAGAAGATCCACCAACTGCAAAAGCCCCATTATGTTGGACACATCCACAAACATAACATTGGAGATCTAGGATGTTAAAATAGACAAGACACTTAACAGCATGTTACCTGTGTCTTTGAAAGCCACTTTGGCCAGGCTCAGCATGCCATTGTGAAAATTTTATTGCTAACTTATTTAATTGGCAGGTTTCAAAATTAAGCTTGAACTGTGATGCAAATATTGAACAAGTTCATTCAAGGCACCAAGGCAATTCTTTGGCCATCCTAATCACAAAAGAAATTGGGTCTTATCACATCCAAAGACTAGAACGTATGTGAAAATAAATGAAATAAATGCATCAAATATATACTGCTTTGATCTGTTCATGAAAGAATGAGTAAAAAAGGAAACAAGCATTGACGGGCACCTGCAAACAGTAACATAGAAATATGTAAAGTATACGCTGGATATGTTTGGCACCAATAGAGAACATGGAAAGGTGGATAAACTGTCCATGGCATGTGTGTAATATTACTGCCTCAAACAAACAGGCAGACTTGACTCAGATTTGACATTCTGTTCACAGCTCTACTCTAAAATGTTCACGCCACATTTGCACCATTTGTTACAGAAATACCAGCCAAATATCAATTGCCTTTTCTGTTGAATGAGTGCCTAGTGTCCTCACTTGCAAGCAGCCTCAAAATCTGTGATCAGCATTTTATTAAGCCTCCTGATTTGTGGATGGGACTAATAGTTGGAGCAACAATTCAGCAATTACAGGTAAGCTCCTATTAACTCCTTGTCAATTGCTTTTTGGCTAGTGCTACATTCATGAAACAAATGAATGTAAATAAAAACCTTGCTTTCTGCAGATGTTGCATTATTTGCTTTACTACTTAAGAAAATGTTTTTTTTAGACTGATACAACCTCACACCAATCCAGCTAATAGAAATGTCTATAATGCCTTGATATACTGTATATTGAGATCTTATTCTATAAGTCGAATTCCCAGTATCTTCTACATGCAACTTGAATAATGGTTGTCATGTTGTTCTAATTTCAATAAATAACAACACAAGGAAGGTTTATCTTCCCTGTGCAGGATGCTATCTTTAGACTATACAAGTAATTTTCTTTTGTGCCTTCCCTATTGTGCTTTCTTGGTAGTTAGCTGCATAACCTATAGAGACCTATAAATTCAAAGTTTTAAACATTAATCTAGATCTATCAAGTTAGATTCCAGCCAGAGAAAAAGTGAAGGTCCAGAAGAGTGGTACAGGTTGAGCACTCCTTATCCAAAACGCTTGCGACCAGAAGAGTTTCAAATTTTAGACTTGGGAATATTTGCTTCTATATAATGGGACACCTTGGGGATGGGTCTCAAGTCTAAACATGAAATCCGTTTACATCTGTATACAGCTGGTTTGAAGCACACAGAGTGAACTGTCTGCATTCGGAGCACAGTCTGACGTGATGGAGTTTGGAGTCTGACCCTGACGGTCGGAGTTGAATGACTGCCCCAGGGTTACCAGGTTCCAGCGCTGCAGTTGGTTTCATATCAGTCATCGATTTCAAACAGCTGCCTGTTCCACAGCAACTTCAATGTGGGGGGGGGAGTTTTATACAATATTTTTCATAATTTTGTGCATCTTACAACAATAATGTGTATATTGAGCTATCAGAAAGGTGAGCTATCACTACCTTGGCTGTTCCTATGGACAGTAGGAGGCTGTTTGGCATCACCATCATTCCCAAATCCAAATTTATTTGCTACCTGTAGGAAGTCTTTGTTTTACAGTTGTCCATCACATGTTGCAGACATTCAGCGTATTAGATTTTCATCAGCAACAATCTGGGCATACTCATCAATAGACTTCTTTGCTGCTTTATGATCAGCAGATGCTTTATCACCACAAATCTTTAAAAAAATTAATGCATACCTTTACTTAAATTTCTGTAACCAGCTGCTGAATATTTACAATTATCTTCAACTTTCAGTTTACCGTGATAGATCTTTGCTCGTTTCATGATCACCATTCCATTAAGTAGCATATGTTCGCTCTGATGCTGACAAATCCATTCTTTCAGTACATGCCCGCAATCTTCATTTTTTGTTTTATGTAATGTTTTTCTATTTTCATTAATGTCTGCTCGTTACATATGCGAGGTCACTCCTCAGAACTGTCTGTGGTGCGCAGAGACCTGTGCATTGCCTGGGAAACTTTCCAGCACCTTAAGATTTTCCAAAAATGACATCATGTCAGCACTCAAAAAAATTTTGGTTTTCAGAGGTTTTCTGGTTTTGAAATTTCGAATAAATGGTGCTTAACCTGTATTATGAGTTTAGGAAATCTTTTATCTCCCATTGAGGTTCTCTACCATTATTGAATACAATAAGGGCTGGATCAGGCTAAGGCTAACCACCCTAGACAAACAACTACCCATGCCATCAACATCCTCCTTTACCTCCATTTTCAAATTCTCATTGGTAATGTAAGACTTATTTGCACTTGTGCAAAGGGCTCCTGGAACTTTTATCAAAATATCGCCAGGATCATTGAAGAAAAAAATTAGGAGGATTTTTTTTTGACATAGAAGTACTTGGTTACCAGCAATTGTTAATCACTCCTATCAATGTTGAGAAGGTGATAGTAAACTACATAAGCTTCAGCTGTTTTACTGAAGAAGTCACTCACACATTGCTAGAAGGTTAAGACTTCAAGGATTTCAACTCAGTTATACTGAAAGAACAATAGGTTTCCAACACACACACAAAATGCTGGAGAAATGCAGCAAGTTAGACAGTGAAGGGTCTTGTGCTGAAGCATTGACTATTTATTCCTCTCCATAGATGCTGGCTGACCTGCTGAGTTCCCCCAGCATTTTGTGTGTATTGCACTAGATTGCTAGCATCTGCATAAACTCTTGTGTAATATGTTTCCAAGCTTGGCTGGCATACAACAATAGGAAACCTGCAGGCACTGCTGATTCCAACTTTCAGTAAAGAAGAGCATGAACATTTAATGTAGTTAGTGTGCCAATTAAGCAAACTGCTTGGTCCTGAATGGCATTGCTTTCTTTTCATGTTCTTGGAGCTCCACATATCCAGACAAGTGGAAAGGGTTCTATCACATTCTGAACTTGTGGCTTTTTAAACAGTGAACATCCCCACTTCTTATCTTATCACAAAAGAATGGTGATGAAGGAACTGAAGATAGTTGGACCAAATGCATTACTCTGAGGAACACTAGCTGCCAGGTCCTGGGAATAGAATGATTGCTCTGCATGCTGTGTTTTGACGATAATGCCTGTTAAGTTTAGTTTCAACAAGTCTCCTTGATGACACACTCAGTTAAATATTGTCTTAATGCCAAGATACGCACCCTGACTACACATAACTCACCCCTGTGGTTCATACTTCATGCAAGGTTATGAAAAAGTCTGGAAAACAGTGAACCTGCTTGAAACACAGAATATGCATTAGTTAAAAGGTTATTGGTGAGCAATTGATACTCTATAACATTGCCTATAACACTTTACATCACATTATTGTTGATGGAGAGTGGACTGATCAGGCAGGTATATAGTAGACTGATTCTTTTTCTGGACTTTGTTTTTTGAAAGAATATACCTGCCAATCGCACACATTGTTCAAGTAGACACCTACCTTTGCATCTGTGCTGGATTAGAGATACAGCTGCTTCTAGAGCACAAATCCTCATGGCTACAGATGAAGGATTAGAATTTGTTGTGTCCATTGCTCTCAACCTGATATCACATGGAGTGAACAGAATGTGCTGAAAACGAGCGCCTATGTTGATGGAGCCCCCAACACTTTTTGCTGAACACAGGGCAATGGCTTCAGTGTATTGCATGACACATCCTGCACATTGGGTGACACAACCACTGAGGATGAGTGTATTCTTAGTGCTTCCTCCTGTTGTTTACTGTTTAATTGTCCACCACCATTCATAACAAGAAATAGCAGATCTGCAAAGCTTGAGTCTACACTATCAGTACTGAAATTGTTTAGCTTAATCAATTGTATGTTTTTCTTTCTATTTAACACGTGCATAGCCATGTAGCCCTTCATTGTATTTCTGAAACACTGTTCAAAACCTCTGGACATACAGAAGTACAGAGGTGTCAGTCTGTGGGAAAACAAATCTCAGGATTGTATACTGCATACATACTCTGACAATAAATGTACTCTGAATCCTTTCAGTCTTTTGAATCCTGTTTGGCTCTTGACATCTAGAGTTCTGCTAAGTAGAAATACCAGTGTTTTCCACAGCTGCAATTATCAATGCAAATCAGTTTCTACAATTGAATCTGCTGAGGTTAGAACATTGTTTTTGATATCACATGGTTAATACCCACTTACGCAGCACTTGTCACTAAAAGTATCTGACTACTAGACAACGTTCCCTCCAATTTTATACACACACACACACACACACACACACACACACACATCTATATATATATACACACACACACATATATATATATATATAGCTGCGCAGACCAACCATTGTTCTGAGCAGGAATTTTTTACATGGCCTGAAAAATGTGCGGCTCTTTAAATGTTCTCTATTGTAATACGCATACTATGGATAGTTAGTATAGAAATTGAAATTCTTTGTTCTCTTACAACAAAGAAAGTCTTTCACATTTCTTAAACTTTTTCTCATCTGTTTTTATTACAAACCAATTATCTATAAACACTGTCCAAATTAAGTTCACATCCAGATGAAGGATATGCCTTAATCTTCATTAGATCATCCAAATATTCCATTTCTAGTCTATTTCTGGATTTACATTTGATTGAATTCATAATCCAGTTCATAGTCAGCACTAGTAGCTTGAGATGTTCCAACAACGACCACAAGAATTGACAATTCTTCAAATTCTTCATTTCTAATCACATAGTTCAATATATCAGTGAATGTCTTAATTGAACCAGTCATAACTTTATGTTTATTGTTACAATTTGTAAGTGTTGTAACTTGAAACACTGACAATGCATTAAAGCTCTAAAATGTTTCAGTTAAAGTTATGTTACATTTACTAATTAGAAAATTTATGGATTATATGCATTAACACATAATTAATTACAGAATATCCACAATTGTAATATCATAGATTTAAAAAGTATATTTGCATAATTTCAAGTTTATATTAACCTATATAAAAGAAAAATCCAGCTGAATGGCAGCAAAGGCTATGTGTGCAAGAGTACTTCAGTTACTGTGCAGCCACACACCTGCTCAGCTTAGAGGGAACAGTGCTACTAGACACAATAAATATTATTATCTTAGCAAAATTCATGATTTGTCTGATGGCAAACTTCAAATAAATCTCAGTTTCTCAGATAACTCAAGAGTAAATCGTCTGTGAAACAGTATGGTAGTTAATGCACACCCTCTAGAGGGCAGCCTTGTCTAAGCAGATATCCTTGGCACAACTGCAAAGCTCTTCGAGATTTGGTTAAACTGACAATATCATTCTTACAAATTAAAGCTAAATTTGATGTCAACCCAGAATCTGCATGTTGATTTCTATTTTTGTACTTTTGCATACTTTAATTTATAAGCAAATACTTTATAGATTTTAGCCTATAATCTCTGTTTCTTTTAATTGGAAGATACTGCTGTTTGTGAGAAAGCATTGAGTGTTTATCAATGTTTGTCAATCCAAGCAAAGCTCTGGGACAGACTAAGGGTAAAGGAATATTAAATATTATCCAGCTAAACTGTCAGATATTAATAGATGATGGAAGACAGTCAACATCAAACCTTTGGCAGCTGGTTAGTATTTCAGACATTCACAGGTACTTGACAACACCTGAACATCTACTGTTGAATCTAGAAATAGATATGTGAGCACTGTATAACCTAGGAATATTGCACAAAAACAGATACTGTGTCCGTATTTCAAGCATCATCTGCTCTTTACTCTTCAATCTACACTCTTGCCCCTTCAGCATCTTCCATTGTTTACTTTTTGCTTACTTCCCTGCTTTCAACATTACACATAAAGCCTACGTGTTTGTTTTAAGTTCCCATTAACGCCTGCTTTTTACTGATGTGATCTTTTCTGTTTACTTCTCTTTTTGATTTGTTTTTGCTTCTCTGCTAAAAGGATTTTTCAGAGAGTTTTACCTATTTGTGTAACACTAAAAAAATGAAAAATAATTTGGATAGGGACAATGTGTATTGCCATGCCAACAATAAAATAACTCACCCTGAAGTTCTACAGAGAGAATGGCACTATATCATTTATTGTATCCAGCATTTTGATGCATGCCATGGTTCATGGTAATGTAGTGGTTAGCACAACGCTTTACAGTACCAGTTCAATTCCCGCCACTGCCTGTGAGGAGTTTATACGTTCTGCCCGTGATCACATGGGTTTCCTCTGGGTGCTCCGGCTTCCTCCCACAATCCAAAGATATAACGGTTGGTAGGTTAATCGGTTATTGTAAATTGTCCAATGATAGGCTAGTATTAAACTGGGGGATTGCTGGCCAGTGCGGTTCGCAGGGCCAGAAGGGCCTATTCCTTGCTGTCTCAATAAATAAATAAACAAATAGATAGATCACGGTAACGTGCCTCAACATAATACAATAAAATGTCAATATACATCTTATGGGACACCACAAGATCACAAGACAAAGGAGCAGAAGTAGGCCAGTCGGCCCATCAAGTCTGCTCTGCCACTCCAGCATGAGCTAAACTATTCTCCCATCTAGTTCCAATTTCTCACTTTTTCCCCATATCCCTTGATATCCTGACTAATTAGATACCTATCAATCTCCTCCTTAAACACCCTCAATGACCCAGCCTCCACAGCTGTATGTGGCACCGAATTCCATAAATCCATGATGCTCTGGCTAAAAAAAATCCTCCTCATCTCTGTTTTAAATGGGTACCCTCTAATTCTAAGACTATGGCCTCTTGTCCTGGACTCACCCACCAAGGGAAACAGCCTTTCCACATCTACTCTGTCCAATCCTTTCAACATTCAAAATGTTTCTAGGAGATCCCCTCTCATTCTTCTATACTCTACTGAATACAGTTCAAGAGCCAACAAACGCTCCTCATGTGTTAGCCCCTGCATTCCAGGAATCATTCTTGTAAATCTTCTCTGAACTCTCTCCAACATCACTAGATCCCTTCTCAGATAGAGGGCCCAAAACTGCACACAGTATTTCAAATGAGATCTCATCAGTGCCCCATAGAGCCTCATCAACACCTCCTGACTCTTATACGCTATTCCTCTTGAAATTAATGCCAACATAGCATTCGCTTTCCTTACTGCTATACACTTACTGACATAAGTGTATAACAGGTCGCATATAGAGATTTTTTGTCTAATACTAATACAAAATGGAAAAAAAGGTGAAAAAGGAAAGAAAATTTGAGGCAATAAATTGAGCAGGGCAAAAGGGAAAAATAGTTATGCAAAAATTGGAGTAAGAAATGCACAGTGAGTTCAGAATTTTACAAGAGTGGAGGAAATTGCATATGTTGGGAAGGGAAGACGAAAGAGGGATTTGATAATGAATATCAGATTCTTAAATAATCTTTCTCAGCTTATTAAAACAGCATTTACAAAAGATGAACCATTCAGGTTAATCAATTTGCACCTCACTGAGAACCAACAATCAATGTAGAGATATGAGAATGGAGGAGATGGGTTGACGTGGCATGTCACAAGATACTAAGTGAAGATGTATGGATGAGCAGAAGTTTACAAAGGTGTGCCAGGTGAGAAGCTGGCTAGGAGAGCACAGGGTTGTCATGTCTGGAGGTGGGAGTAAACAAGAGGAGTCCATTTCTGACAGCTTAGACACTGAAATATAAACAACAGATGATCATGTGCTGCCAGATCATTTTTGGTTAGTTATTAACAAAGGTCATGCTGTCAATTCAAGATTTGCAGTGCAGCTTGTCAAAATTCATGAATCTTTCTGTTGGTAATCAAGCATTTATTTCAAAAAAAAACTTCCATTTTAAAATCAAAATGAAACAATTTGTAACACACCATAAGCAGCAGTTGAAATTGGCAACATACATCTTAATAAAGTTATTCAGTATTATCTTCAGGCTGTCTTTCTTAAGTGGGCAGACTGTTTAAACTGGTTATGATTAAGCTTTAAAAATCATACAGGCTTTCGTCGAGTAAATGCAGGGAAATTGCTTCTATTCATTTTACCAAATGACACTCATTTGAAGTATTTAGGAGAAAAAACAAAAAGCAATATGAAGAAACGTTTTTATACAATAAAGCAAAAACAGAAAATGCTGGGAAAACTCACCTGGTCAAGTAGCATCTGTGGAAAAAGAAGCATTCTGAGTCCAGACTCAAAATTTTGAATGTTTCTCTTTTCATAAAAGCTGCCTGATCTGTTGAGAAATTTCAGACTATTTTTGTTTCAGATTTCCAGCATCTAGTTTTTTTTGGGGGGGGGGGGATTTGCATTTTTCATAGTGCAACTTTGAGAAGAAAGCTAAAAGTCAATGTTGACTTCAACAGGGTATTTGTAGGGAAAATTAAAGGACCATTAGAACGAGCAGTGGACTCGCATTAAAGGTATGATTCTAAGGATGATCAAGTCCAGCTACAATAGGCAAAAGCCCTCTTTCTGAGCTCTAATTCTTTATCACCCTTTACCTGGTCACTCAGTACAGCTATGATGTATAGCCACTGTTTGCCTACATCTCGACATCAACCTCTAATACTATGCCTGGAGCATTTCACTTTCACTATAATGAACTTCCTTAGATTATTGACTACTTCACATGGATGACCAATTTAATCAATCCACATCAGTGTTTGCCTTTCACTCAAACAATTATTTCTAATCATGTTTAGATGCCCACTTCTAAATCCTTTCAACTAGTTTATTTTGTTCACCCATCCAATCTAATCTTGATTGTGGATGTTGGCAGAGTTTATGCCCCATCTAACAGCATTGGGAATAAATTCCACAGCCTCACAATTCTGGCTACAGAAGACAGAAGCTCCCCCGTGCTCTGATTATATCTACTGTGATGGATAATCACAATCGGGGTGGTGGGGGGGAGGGGAAGGGGGCTTTTTACCAAGCTCGGCTTTCTAACACAGGAGTCAAAGAGTTCTTTTTGAGTAAGTTAAATTTCTAACCAATATTCGTTTCTCAGCTTCTTATCATAAACAAGACCTAGTCTTCAGTTCTTAATGTAAATTGCAAGCAAGCCAAATTTAAAAGGACAGCTTTGCAAACGAACAGCACTGTCCATAGAGCACTGACTGCACAAGGTTGGCTGCTCAAGAGATACAGTGTAAAACAATGGAGTTATGTTAATTGAGCTGCATCAAACCAAATATTGGCTAAGTTATTTAGTTCAAAGAAGCTTGCAGACAAGACTAATATTATCACTTAGCACATCAAATAGCTTATACAGGATTCCCCCGCTATCCAAAGGTAGAGCATTCATATGAAACAGTTTGTAAGCCGAAATGGCGTAAAGCAAAGAAGCAATTACCATTAATTTATATGGGAAAATTTTTGAGTGTTCCCAGACCCAAAAAATAACCTACAAAATCAAACCAAATAACACATAAAACCTAAAATAACACGAACATATAGTAAAAGCAAGAATGATATGATAAATATACAGCCTATATAAAGTAGAAATATTGTATCTACAGTGTAGTTTCACTTATCAAAATCAGGAAGACAGCAAGCCAAAATCAATTTGGAGAAAAAAATCGGCATGTACATGCATGCGCACGTACATGCCTACAGATGTACACACATATGCATGTACACGCATGTGCATGCAACTGCCCGCACAAGGTTTCATGATCATGGTAGTCTTCGTCAGGGTAAACACACGTATAAAGCGGGCGTCTTTTTTCGTAAAAGTGAAAATCCTCTTTGGTTAGCGAAAGCAGTTACTAATGTAAGTCTTTTGAAACAGTGAGCTGTCGTAAAGTGAACGTTCAAAAAATGGGGGTCACCTGTATAGCAAAAGCTGGGAGATTTGTGTACACAGAGAGTCAGTCCTCACAGCATTAATTTTGAGTGTTTGGGATCTCTGTCTCCAGAAGTTTTTATCATCCTTATCAAAGTTTTAATGATTCCCCATCCCCCCCCATTATTTCAACAACCTTCTTGACTCTCTAGTAGAGTTCCTTCTACTATCTGACATGAGGTACTGTAGCAATAGGACAAGAACTTCTAGGGTGGGAAACAGCTTCGTCCCCCAGCCTGTAAGACTACTGAACTCACTGCCAACACTCAGTACTGATCATGTTCTACTGTTTATTTTATAATTTGTGTCATAAATGCACCTTATTTGAAGTTACTTGTTGTAATATTATTTTATGTGTTGTATGTGTGAGTTATATATAATGTATCTTGTGCCTTGACCTGGAGGAACATTGTTTCATTTGGCAGTATACAGGAGTACATTTGAATGATAATAAACTGAACTTGAGTTTGAATGAACTTGAATGTTTAGACCATCTTTTTGAACTTCCAATCAAAGGTACATGAAAAATTTCACATCCTTGAGAAGTTAGCAAGTGGCAAAAAATCTGTATAAATGTTCGAGAGCAGTCAGGCTTGTTAGGAATGGTCAAGGAATAACAAGAAGAATGACAGAAAGAGGGGGTAACTAGAATCCATTCCTCTGCCTTCAAATTCTGCGACAGACAACTCGTATGTCTACAACTCATTGGTATGTCTTCTCAGCTTATAAGAATTGTACCTGTGTTTTGGAAATCCTTGATGTTTTAGAAAACATTTGTAAGTTGGAAATCTTTGATCAGATAGAAATCTTCTGAGCATTTAAATGTGTCTTAAGAATTTTACCTAAATTTATATCTGTATCACTAAAAGTAAATGAACTGCATTTAAACTATTTCAGTAGCTGTAAGTGTGGCCTCGTTGGTGGGGGGATGGGGTGGTTGATCCATCTCTCAATTAGTGGGTGCCCAAGCTAAGCTCACCATTGAGGATAGACAGGGAAGTGATATAGCCTTTGAAGAGTAGATGAAAACAGTATAATCTCCCTTTAGTGAGTGTACCCATAGCTATCTACATCAGATAGGGCTAAAGGTCTTCATTTGTGTCCAGAGAGCAAACTCAGTACCATTCCAATATTACATTTCTGAACCAGCCATTTTTTTAAATGTTGTCCTCCTAATTAGATTCCATGTGACTTTTCTTTTTTCTTTCTTCCTGTTATATTTACATGACAAGGTAGGATTCCTAATTGCTCTCATCTCTTCTCCTGCAACCTTCACTTTCTAATTAAACTAGCATGCTATGACAACAGCGTCCCTCTCATTGAGCCAAACTTGGCCAAATTTTTTTGTCTCTATATTCCTTTATTCATCAGTTACAAGGTTCTCTTCCTCATTTGCGAACTGAAACCTGGTCTTCCTCCAGAATCTACATAGCATTATATGCCAACCTGCATGTCTCAGTTGCTCAATTCAAGTTTATTTTATCCTGCATTCTCTCATTCTATCCTGACCGTCCAATAACTATTCCATCCTTCTTCGGGCCTCTCCCAAAATTGTTTTATTCCTGCCCGTCTCAATATTCAAATTTCTCCTTGGAAGTGGAGAGGGTACAGAGGACTTTCACCAGGAATTGTCCTGGATAGAGCAGTTTTGTTATAAAAGAGTCTTGGTTTTGTATTCTTTGGGAAAAACAGAAGCTAAGGGGAAACCCTACTGAGGCATATAAAATTATTAGAGACAGCAAGATTGTAAGAAACTTTCTCCATTGTGGGTGTCTAAAACTAGAGGACATATGGTTTAAGCAAGGAATAGGGTTTTAGAGGGGATCTGAGGAAGACTTTTATTGTCTAGAAAGTAGTAAAATCTGAAGTTCACTACCTGAGGGCTTAATGGAGGTAGAGACCCTCTCAACATTTAAGATGTGTCCAGATGTGCAGGTAAATCCTAACCTAAAGAAAGCTAAAGGTGAAATTCTGGTAAATAGGATTAGTGTGGTTGGTTGCCAATGACTTATTAGCCAGAAGTTCCTGTTTCTTTGCTGTCCAGCTTTTTTACTATAACTTAACTCCTCTATCATCATTATGCTTTCTTTAGACAGTCCTGACTCTGTCTTGTCCATTGCCATTCTCCACCCTTCTAAAGTTCACAAAGACATAACTTCATGTGGAGATATAATGTAAGATTTTGCCTGGTTCAAATAACTGCTGCTTTATGGTTCCAGCAGAAGCTGCATTATCAGTTTAAGGAAAATGCAAAATTTTGGCACAGCTAATGCAAATAAGAGTGTTGGTGGCATTTTAACTGCTGTCACAAAACCAGATATAACTTTGCATTTGTGCTGCATATGAACTGCGTTGGCTGTGCTGATCTTGTTTTAGAATGACTTCACCATACCTGTTATTAAGGATTCCAACATTTCCATAATGCTTGTGAGACTATTAGAATCTTCTCCAGAGGTCGTTGCATGATCCTTACACTTTACAATTGTTGCTGAAGTTGTAGCCCACATACAACAACTTCACCGCTAGAGGACTGGAGCAGCGGGGAAGTCAGGGAGTTAGCCCTCGGGGAAAGAGGGGAAGTTTAAAAAGGGAACAGGAAGAGCTCTAGTAAGGAGTGGTGGAGATGCTGAAAGGGTGGAAGAGCTCGAGAGATACGTGTTAAAATCTACTTCCTTAATCCAGATTTTGTTCACATCCTTACATGGGTCAGTGTCAATTTTTGTCTGAAAATATTCCTGTGATGTTGTGGGTGGTATATCCATATGTTGGTGTTGTAGTCTGAAGAAAATGAGACTTGGGACTGCGTAACAGGTGCAGAAGCTGAAACATAAGAGGGAAGTGCCAGATTTACACTGTGAGTTTATCAACAGCAGTGAAGAGAGAAGACAGATTCACTGTCCGGATAAAGATCCTTCATCAACACTGACAATAGGAAGTTGAGCATGGCCCTACACAAGGCTGAACAAAGCACAAATATTAGAGGAGAGAACAACAAGCAGGAGTTATAAATCAGTACTGTCGACTTCTGTTACATGAGAGATAAGGGTTGACTGTTGAACAAAGGAGCTTTCCATGAAGCTGGAAAGAGATCAAATATAATTTGCGTATGGTGTGTCAGCTGTGGCTTAACGATGACTCTGTGTTAAATGATTGTATGTTTAAATCCAAATCCAAAAGCGCGACTAAAAGATCAGACTGATTCTCTACCATAGCATTAAGTACCTCTGCATCACTGCACATGCTGTCTTTCAACAGAGACATTAAACTCTCACAGATGCATGTAGAAGTTTCCCAGGTGCAATAACAAAAATGAGTGGGAGTCTTACTCATGGTGTCCCTACTAATGGTTATCTGTCAATCAATATTCTAAAAGCAGATTATTTAACAATTATCACATTACTTCTCATACTAGCATGCTGCGTAGTGATGACCTGCCAGATTTAACACATTCTGACAGTAACTACCTTTTCTAGATTCTTTGGCTGTAAAAGTATTTTCTAACAAGGGCAAGGAAGGCATTTCTTTTTAATTTCAGTAAGGGAATGTGGAAGCAGCAAACTAAAAGAATAATGCTGGTGTGTGGTGGTGGAGATGGAAATCATAGCTTAAGAAATAAGAGCTTGACTAGAGGGTTCAGTACCTGGTTTCAGCTCTATCATTTCATGAGAGCGTGGCTGATGTTTAAATTCATTGCAAGTTCCTCACACAAACCACATTTCCATTAATTCCATTAATATCCAAAAACCATTTGAATCCCATCAGCAACCGACCCCTCCATGGATTGTTTTTATTCCAGGGTTCACCGCTTTCTGCCTTCTGTGTGAGGAGATTTCTTCTCATTTCTGTTCTGAATGTCTAACCTTTTATTTTAAGACAGTGACCCAAGGGTCTATAACATCCACCCAGGAGAAGGGTCATCCCTTTATCTATCCTCGCTGCCCCAATTTTTTTTCATATTTTAGTGAAATCACCTTTTATTCTTCTAATTGTATAGACCCAGCCTGCTGTATCTCCCGATGGTCAATCTTCTCTCCCAGGAACTAATCTTGTGATCATTTAGTGTACTCTTCTAATGAAAATATCTTTTGTGAGATTAGGAGACTATACCTGCATTCAAAATGACAGACTTGGTATCACCAGGGATCTGCATATCTGCAGTAATGTATCTTTAATCTCTCCAAACCTCCCAAGAGGAAGGACCAATGTATCACCTTCATAAATGTTCATTGTGAGAGACCCAGAAATTTTTCAATCACTCACCATTTTAAAAATGCTTTTTGACCAAAGAGAATTCCCTCACGTTTCTATGATGTTTAGTTGTTTCATCTCTATAGAGACCCTGCTGTACTGCCTGACTCACTAGTGTTGTTCCATGCAGCAGACATACAGTTGGACCTGGCTCAGATCCTCAGGAACCATTGGATTTAATTTTCTTATGTTTGTGCAGAAGTCTAAGATTTCCTAAAATTTGAATAATTGATAAATGGCTGTTTCAATGTGAACCATCAGCTACTACCCCATACAATGCACCTATTGCCTCGTGAGGCATGCTTGTACCAATCATGGTGCTCCAACTTTATTGAGATTCATTCTTGTTTTGTCCTTTATGAATATGCACACTTCACATGTCACCTTTTTTACATGCTTTACTTGGTTACATAATGTACAGCAGCACCTCATACTTATCCAATAAAAACACCTCTGAATCATATAGCTTAATCTCCCATGTGTCATTATCATGGTAGAACTGACAGCTCCTTGGGATGACAGGATTGAGGAGCAGTTTGAGCATAAGAAAGCCATATACGAGGAGCTGGTAGAGACAGGGGTAGTGGGGGGAGGTGCTTGATGCAAACCTCTAGAGGTTGTGTGTAGAGGTTTTGCTGGCCTTTCGCTGTGCAGAACCTACTCTCGCCTTAGCATTACAGGAGCTGAAAATCGTGGAGCCACAGTCACAGAGGCTGCTGAGCAAGCCTCCATATGGCTATGATCAAGAGGTGTGATCCATGGACTTGGATACAAGCCAGGGCCTGAATAACTCTGGCTAGGTCACCTGGGTGAAAGTGTCTGATGTTGAAAGACCTGAAACACCTGATGACCCCAGGCTACATCACTGACAATGTGTCACAGCTCATCTGAGGATATATCTCAGCAGCACTGGGTAAAAATCCTGAAAACCTCTCAGGACTGGCATTCAAAGTCCCTCTGTTCCTCAACTTCTCTAGAGTCCCCACTATTTACTCTGTATGTCCTAACAAAATTCAATGTCCCTGAGTCAATTCCCTCACAGTTGTCATCACTGATGTGAAGCACACTAGCCTATAATTTCTAGATTTATCCATACTGCACTTTTTGAACAAAGCAATAATGTTAGCTACCTGTGTCTAATGAATATGCAACAATTGTTACTTAAATTATTTCTCAGTTAAAGTAACAGAAAACCACTAACGTACCTTTGGGACATAGGAGGAAACATAGGCAGTCACAGAAAGAACATGCAAATTGCAAACAGCTGAGCAGAACTCTGCACCGGTAAGGCAGCAGCACAAAATGCTGCACCACGGTATTCTGAAACTTGTTGAAGTGTGAAAGCTTGATGACTAGTAAGTCCAGTGAAAAGCACCTAATGTTTGTTAGTATTGTCCCTTCTGGCATTCACTAATTATAATGGTTAAAAACTGTTAACAAGCATTCTTATGAGTGACCGGCCTGAACAAAAATACTTCACATAAGATGTTTTATTTTGCACATCTTACTACATTAGGCATAACTGCACTTCAGGTGAATCGATCAAGTTAAGGTACAACCTTCTGATTCAGAGGCAGAGTCCTTCCACGTGACCCATATTTTTTTAACATACCATGTTATTGGAGATGTTTATATATACTGTCAATTTCTTTTATGTTCCGACAAGCTTAAGCAAATAAGAAAATGATAAAGGTGCAAACGGAACTCCTCAACTGAAAATGGTAACTCTTAACTGAATTGCAGAGAAGACATGAGAGATTGCAGATGCTGGAAGAACCAAAAAATGCTGGATTAACTCAGAAGTTGAAGCAGTAACTGTGGAAGCCAAATGATTATCAATGTAACACATACAAAATGCTGGAGGAACTCAGCAAGTCAGGTATCTAGACAAATGAATAACCAGTCGATGTTTCGGGCCAAGATCCTCCAGCAGGATAGGAAAGGAGGGATGAAGAAGCCAGAGTAAGTAGGTGGTGGGAGGGAAAGGAGTGCAAGCAGGAAAGGAAGAGGTGAAGCCAGGTGGGTAGGGGAAGGGGTACGCAGTAAGAGCTAGGAGGTGAAAGGCAGGAAAGGTAAAGGGCTGGATAGGAAAGAATCTGATAGGAGAGGAGAGTAAACTATGGGAGAAAGGGAAAGAGGAGCAGCAACAGGGGTTCGTGATTGGCAGGTGAGAAGAGAAGAGATATGAGGGGTCCAGAGTGGGGAACTGAAGAAGTGGGAAGCAGGAAGAGGAAAATTTCCTGGATGTTGGAAAATCGATGTTCATGCCATCAGGATGGAGGCTACCCAGATAGAATATGAGGTGTTGCTCCTCCAATTTGAGAATGACCTCATTGTGGCAGTAGAGGAGGCCATGGATCAACATGTTGGAACGCGAATGGAGATTGGAATTAAAATGGTTGGCCAAGGAGAAATCCCGCTTTTTGAGGATACTGGAAAGATGCTTGACAAAACTGTCCCCAGTCTATGTTGGGTCTCACCTACATAGAGGAGGTTGCATCTGGAGCATCAGATACAGTAGACAACTGCTGCAGAATCACAGGTGAAGTATTGCCTCATATGGAGGAACTGATTGGAGTCCTAAATGGAGGTTAGGGAGGAGGTGAATGAGCATGTGAGGGCAGATTTTTGGGAAATGGAGGAGTTACAGGTGAGTGTAGCATCAATGGTGGTGGAAGAGAAACTTTGTTCTTTGACAAAAGAGTTTTCCTTCAGCTTCCACCCTGCCCTTAATTCACTTAGATCAATCCTGAAACCTCTCTCCCTTTTCTCGATCTCTCTGTCTCCATCTCTAGAAACAAACTGTGCACGAGTATCTTGTATAAACCTTCTG
This sequence comes from Hemitrygon akajei, assembly GCF_048418815.1. Taxonomy (NCBI): domain Eukaryota; kingdom Metazoa; phylum Chordata; class Chondrichthyes; order Myliobatiformes; family Dasyatidae; genus Hemitrygon; species Hemitrygon akajei. The sequence continues at coordinate 61,494,907 of NC_133133.1, forward strand.
GCTCCCAAGGCTATGATATTCCTTTTCGCACCCTATTTCCTGTAAAAATGCCTTCCCTTTCCTCAGTTCCATTGTCTCTGCCGCATCTATTACCAGAATGAGGCTTTCCTCCACAGGACATCAGAGATGCCTTCTTTCTTCAATGAGCAGGAATTCCCTTCCTTCAGCATTGATGCTTTCCTCACCCACATCTCCTCCTTTCTCAGACATCCAACCTCACCCCTCTTCCTGCTGCCTTAACAGAGACAGACTTCCAACCTGCCACCTCTGCCTCTAGCACACCATTCTCTGTAACTCCTACCATTGGTACATGGAGCTTAGAAAATATAGGGCTATGGGTAACCCTAGGTAATTTCTAAAGTAAGTACATATTTGGCACAGCATTGTGGGCCGAAGGGCCTGTATTGTGCTGTAGGTTTCCTACGTTTCTACATTTCTAAAAATGCCTTCCCCTCCCCACCTCTGCTCTCCACCGGGATAATTCCCTCAGTGTTCTCACTGTCCATTTATCTCTGCCCACTAATCTTTCTCCTAGCACTTAACCCTACAATCAGAAGTATTACACCTGCTCATTCACCTCCTCCCTCACCTCCATTCAGGCCCCAAAGAATCCTTCCAGGTGATATAATACTTCACCTGTGAACCTATTGGGATTGTGTATCGTCCCCAGTGCTCCTGATACGCCTCCTCTGCATTGGTGAGACCCGATGTAGACTGGGGGATCGCTTTATCAAGCACCTTTGCTGCATCCGCAAAAAGCAGCATTTCTAAGTGACCAGACATCTTGATTCCAATACCCATTCCCATTCTGACATGTCAGTTCATGGCCTCCTCTACTGTCACGATGAGGCCACTCTCAGGTTGGAGGAGGAACGCCTTATATTTCTTCTGAGTAACCTCCAACTTGATAGCATGAATCTCCAAATTCAGGTAATCTTCCCCCTCCCTTTTCCTATTTCTTCAATTTACCACCCTGCCTCCCCCCTTACCTTTACTTTTGTCCTTAAAGGCCTGTAATGTCCCCATGGTGTTCTGCCTCCTTCCCTTTCTGCCATGATCTACTCTCTTACCAGATTCCTTCCTCTCCAGCCCTTTACTTTACCCAGCTGTCACCTCCTAGCTTCTTACTTTATCCCTCCCCCACACTCACCTGGCTACACCTATCACACTCCCGTTTGTTCTGCTTCCACTTCTCCACATTTTATTCTGACTTCTCCCTTTCTTTCCAGTCCTGATGAAAAATCTCAACAAAATTGTAATCTCTGTGTGGAGCCAAAACAGATGGGGGAGATCTTAAATGCATTCTTTGCATTTATATTTACTCGGGATAGATACAGAGTCTATAGAAGTGAGGCAAAACGGAATCAATTTCAGCGATCCTGTGCAAATTACAGAGGAAGAGGTGCTTGTGATCCTGAGGTAAATCAGAGTGGGTAAATCCCCAGGGCCTGACCAGGTACTCCCTCGAATCAAACACGAGGCAAGTGCAGAAATTGCCAGAGGCCTAGCAGTGATATTTAAAACATTGTTTTCAACGAGTGGACAGTTGCAAGACTGCGGGACCGGACGGCATCCCAGGGCGAGTACTCAGGATGTGCAAAGCACAACTGGCAGGTGTATTTATAGACATCTTTAATCGCTCCCTCTCCCAGTGTAGAGTGCCCTCCTGCTTCAAAGTATCCACTATTATCCCTGTACCTAAAAAGACTAAGGTAACATGCCTGAATGACTAGCGTCCTGTCACATTCACCTCAATAATAAGCAAATGCTTTGACAGGCTGATCAAAGATTACATCTGCAAATTGCTACATCCCAAACTGGACCCCCTACAATTCACCTACTGACACAACTGACCAACAAATGAGGCAATAGCCACTGCTCTACATGCCGTCCTTACACATCTGGAGAAAAAAGATGCATATGTGAGAATTCTGTTCTTGGACTATAGTTCCATCCAGGCTCAACAAGCTTAACAACCTTGACCATGCCTTGTGCAGCTGTATCCTGGACTTCCTGTCAGATTGCCAGCAGATTGCTTCTTTCACCTCAGACAATTGAGAGCATCCTGACTGGCTGCATCACTGCCTGGTATGGGAATTGTACCTCCCTCAATCACAGGGCCCTGAAGAGAGTGGTGTGGACAGCTCAGTGCAACTGGAGTTGTGAACTTCCCATGATTCAGGACATTTACAAGGACAGGTGTGTAAAAAGGGCCTGTAGGATCATTGGGGACCCAAGTCATCCCAACCACAATCTATTCCAGCTGCTACCATCCGAGAAGTGATACCACAGCTTTAAATCCAGGACCAACAGGCTCTGAGACAGCTTCTTCCACCAGGCCATCAGACTGATGAACTCACGCTGACTTGAGTGTACTCTATATTACATTGACTGTTCTATTTATTACAAATTATTATAAATTACTATGATTGCACATTGCACATTTAGATAGAACGTAAAGATTTTTACTCATGTATGTGAAGGATGTAAGAAATAAAGTCAATTCAATTCAATTCAATTCATTCTTTGTGATAAGAGAGGTACTGAAAGATTGGAGGATAGCCAATGTTGTTCCACTGTTTACAAAAGGCTCTAATTAGAAATCAGGAAATTATAGGCCGGTGAGTCTTATGTTAGTTGTGGAAAAGTTATTGGAATGTATTCTAAAGGACCGGATATATACGAGGGGTGATTGATAAGTTCGTGGTCTAACATAGAAGGAGATGAGTTATACAGCTCTCGTTACATGCATGTGCAGTTCAACTCTTTGAGTGATTATGCAGAAAGTTTGAAGTTAATAACTTCTGTGGTATTTCTGTTTCAGATAATTGAAATTTGCAAGTAAGCATTGTCTGAGAAAATGGACCTTGGGCCACGAACTTATCAATCACCCTTCGTAAGTATTTGGATAGACATGGATTGATTAAGGATAGTTCGCGTAGCTTTCTGCATGGTAGGCCATTTCTAACCAATAGGTTTACGAGGAAGTTGCTAGAAAAGTGGATGACGGCAAGTCAGTGGATTTTGTTTACTTGGACTTTCGTAAGGCATTTGACAAGGTCCCACATGGGAGGCTGGTCAAGAGAATTCAGTTAACTGGATCAGCAAATTTGTGGATAACACCAAGATGGGGATGTAGTAGACAGAGATGAAGGATATCGTGGCTGGAAAAATCACCTGAAAAATGGCAGATGGAATTTAATACAGATAAGTGTGTGGTTTTGCACTTTGGTAGGTCTTACACAGAGAGTGGTAGGGCATTCAGGAATGTGACAGGACAAAGGGATCTGGGAATAAAGGTCCATAATCTGTTGAAAGTGGTGTCTTAGGTAGATAGGGTCATTAAGAAAGCTTTTGACAAATTGGCTTTCATAAGTCAATGTATTGTGTGGAGGAGAAGAGATGTTATGCTGAAGTTGTACACGATGTTAGTGAGGCCTAATTTGGAGAATTGTGTGCAGTTTTGGTTACCCACCTAAAGAAAAGATGTAAACAAGGTTACAAGAGTACAGAGAAAATTTACAAGGATGTTGCTGGATCTGGAGGACCTGAGTTATAATGAAAAAAATGAATAGGTTAGGGCTATATTGTTTAGAACATAGAAGATTGAGAGGAGATTTGATAGAGGTATACAAAATTATGATGGGTCTAGATAGGATAAATGCAAGCAGGCTTTTTCCACTGAGGTTGGATAGGATGACAACCAGAGGTCATGTGTTAAGGATGAAGGATGAGATTTTAGGAGGAACATGAAGGGAAACATCTTCACATAGAGGGTCATGAGAGTGTGGATTGAGCTGCCAGCACAAGTAGTGAGCGTGAGCAGGATTTCAACATTTAAGAGAATTTTGGATAGGTACATAGATAGTAGGGATATAGAGAGCTATGGTCCTGGTGCAGGTCAAAGGCAGTAGGCAGTTTAAAGCTTGGCATGGACAAGATGGGCTGAAGGGCCTGGCACTGTGCTGTGCTTCTCTTTGACTCCATTACTCTATGACTCTATAACATGAACTATCGACTGTTTATTCATTTCCATAGATGCCCCCCAACATGCTGAGTTCCTCCAGCATTTTTTGTGAGTTGCTCTGCTCTGGATTTCCAGCATCTGCAGAATCTCTTTTGTTTATGATGGTCGCTATTTCAGGTTGAACCCTGCATTAGGACTGCAGTGTATAGGGAAAACAACCAGAGCAAAGAGGAGAGAGGGAGGAGTGAAACAGGATGGCAAGTGATAGTTGGAAACAATAGTGGAACGAGAATGGGCAAATGGTTCCTGGTTGGAGAGGGGGAACTTTAAGACAAGCAGCTGCTATGTGATGGGTGGATACTGATAGGGTGGAGCCAAGTGTGGGGAGAAGAGGGAAAGGGGAAGGTAGAGATTTACAAGTTTTGTAGACATGAAATGAATTTTGCCAATTACTCAACAATGGTGAGAGGAAACAAAACTTAATTATAGATTAGTACTGCCTTTCAGACATTTCTTCAAAATTATATATTCAATAGAAAGAATTGACATGAGTCCTTTTCACTAACGGATTCAATTGCTAATCATTTTGCTCCTTGTTAAAAGGATACTGACAACATGCAGACTGGGAGTTTGGAGTGCCAACAATCATTTTGGAAACATAAACAGCAGTGCAATCTGAAGCCATTGCTTTGTAATGAATTCTGCCTATACTGTTTTTGTTTCCTAGTGTAAAATTGTTCTGTCACAGGCATAGGCTTGAGTCAACCTAAAGGCTGATTTATACTTGTGCATCGCATTGATGGCATAGGTAATGCGTGCCATATGCAGTACCTATGCCATACCCTGCACCGTAGGGTGACGTGCACCTCTCCAGAAAAGTTTCTCACGCGTTGCGGCGTGCACCGATGCGAAGTAGGTGAACCAAATCATCAAATCTACCTGCCGACATGCAAAAATGTTTGACGTGCATTTCCTCGTCCATGTCTCTCACAAAGAAACTCAACACAGTGGCATAGAAACCCCACTGCTAACTTGCGTTTTGGCACACAGCAACACATGCTTGCTACAGTGTAGAATGACGCAGAAGTGAAAATCAGGGCTACGGCGTAGGCTGCAGCGCAGCCTGTATGCACAAGTATAAATCAGCCTTAACCCTCATTAAACACCATCTGAGGAGAAGACCATCAGGTTGGCGGCGGTGATTTAACAAAGGGAGCTTCGAGAGCGTTTGTCCATTGTATGTGGCCTATCAGCAAGCAGTTATAACTGGAGCACCAATCATGAGTTAGATAGCAAGGAAGGTTCAGGCATAAAAGGGAGACACTGCCCTGTAGAGTGCTCATCAATAGAGTGATCTGGGGCAGAGTGATAGGGCTTTGGCTCATTCAGGCTTCAGCAATAATAGGTTGAGGTGAGTGAAGTTACCTGTGAGGAATAGAAACATGAAGTATGTCTATGGTTGGTGTTCTGTGCTCAGTGTCAGATGTGGGAAGTCTGGGAGACTCCCAGCTTCCCGGACGGCCACATCTGTGCCAGGTGAGTCAAGCTGCAGCTCCTTAGTGACCGCGTTAGCGACCTGGATTTGCAGCTTGATGACCTTCGTCTGGTCTGAGGAGACGATAGAGAGGAGCTATAAGCAAGTAGTCACACTGGGGCCTTGGGAGACAGATAAGTGGCTCAGGAGAGGGAAGGGGAAGAGTCAGATACTAGAGGGTACCCCTATGACTGTCCCCCTTAACAATAAGTACTCCTGTTTATTATTAGTGGGGGCTGGCCTACCGGGGGAAGCTAGTTAGGCCCTGTGGCTCAGAAGGGTAGTGAAAGGAAGAAAGCAGCAGTAATAGGGGACTCTTTAGGGCCTGTGCACACGACAGCGAGTATAGGAATAGAATGGGGTGGAGGATAAATGCCTGGCTGAGAGATTGGAGCAGGGGACAGGGATTCAGATTTCGGGATCACTGGGACCTCTTTTGGGCCAGGCATGACCTGTACAAAAAGGACAGTTGCACTTGAATCCGAGGGGGACCGATATCCTGGCAGGGAGGCTTGCTAAGGCCGTTGTGGAGAGTTTAAATTAGAATTGCTGGGGAGTGGGAACCAAACTGAAGAGATGGAGGAAGGGGCAGTTGGCTCACAAATATGAAAGCTTTGAGACAATGCAAGAGAGAGGATAGGCAAGAGATAGAGAAGGGATATGCTCAGATCAATGGTTTGAGATGTGTCTATTTTAATGCAAGAAGCATCATGAACAAATCGGATGAACTTAGAACCTGGTTCAGTACTTTGAGCTATGATTTTGCAGCCATTACAAAGACTTGGATGGCTCAAAGGCAGGAATAGTTACTTAGAGTGCCAGGCTTTAGATATTTCAGAAAAGACAGAGAGGAAGGCAAAAGAGGTGGGGGTGTGGCACTCCTGATCAGAGATAGTGTCAAGGCTGCAGAAAAGGAGGAAGCCATGGAGGGATTGTCTACTGAGTCTCTGTGGGTGGAAGTTTGAAATACGAAGGGGTCAATAACTCTACTGGGTGTTTTTTATAGACCACCCAATAGTAACAGGGACATCGAGGAGCAGATAGGGAGACAGATTCTAGAAAGGTGTAATAATAACAGGGTTGTCATGGTGGGAGATTTTAATTTCCCAAATACTGATTGGCATCTCCCTAGAGCTAAGGGTTCAGATGGGATGGAGTTTGTCACGTGTGTTCAGGAAGAGTTCCTGACACAATATGTAGATAAGCCTACAAGAGGAGAGGCTGTTCTTGATCTGATATTGGGAAATGAACCTGGTCAGCTGTCATGTCTCTCAGTGGGAGAACATTTTGGAGATAGTGATCACAATTCTATCTCCATTACCAAAACATTGGAGGGGGATATGAACAAACAAGTTAGGAAAGTGTTTAATTAGAATAAGGGGAAATATGAAGCTATCAGGCAGAAACCTGGAAGCATAACTTGGCAACAGATATCCTCAGGGAAATGTGCAGCAAAAATGTGCCAAATATTCAGGGAATATTTGCATGGAGTTCTGCATAGGTATGTTCCAATGAGACAGGGAAAGAATGGTAGGGTACAGGAACCGTGGTGTACAAAGGCTGTTGGAATATCTAGTCAAGAAGGAAAAAAAACCTTATGAAAGGTTCAAAAAACTAGGTAATGATAGATATCTAGAAGATAATAAGGCTAGCAGGAAGGAGCTTAAGAAAAAAATTAGGAGAGCCAGAAGGGGCCATGAGAAGGCCTTGGCGAGCAGAATTAAGGAAACCCCAAGGCATTCTACAAGTATGTGAAGAGCAAGAGGATAAGATGTGAAAGAATAGGACCTGTCAGGTGTGACAGTGGGAAAGTGTGGATGGAACCAAAGGAGATAGCAAAGGTACTTAATGAATACTTTGCTTCAGTATTCACTGCAGAAAAGGATCTTGGTGATTGTAGGGATGACTTACAGTGGACTGAAAAGCTTGAGCATATAGACATTAAGAAAGAGGATGTGCTGGAGCTTTTGGAAAACATCAAGTTGGATAAGTCTCCTGGACCGGATGAGATGTACCACAGGCTAAATGTGGGAGGTGAAGGAGGAGATTGCTGAGACTCTGGCAATGATCTTTGCATCATCAATGGGGAGGGGAGAGGTTCCAGAGAATTGGAGGGTTGCGGATGTTGTTCCCTTATTCAAGAAAGGGAGGAGAGATAGCCAAGGAAATTATAGACCAGTGAGTCTGAATTCAGTGGTTGGTAAGTTGGTACAGAAGATCCTGAGAGGCAGGATTCATGAACACTTGGAGAGGCATAATACGATAAGAATAGTCAACATGGCTTTGTCAAAAGCAGCTCGTGACTTAAGACCCTGATTGAATTTTTTGAGGATGTGACTAAACACATTGATGAAGGTAGAGCAGTAGATGTTGTGTATATGGGTTTCAGCAAGGCATTTGACAAGATACCACATGCAAAGCTTATTCAGAAAGTAAGGAGGCATGGGATCTAAGTGGACCTTGCTTTGTGGATCCAGAATTGGCTTGCCCACAGAAGGCAAAGAGTGGTTATAGATGGTTCACATTCTGCCTGGAGGTCGGTGACCAGTGGTGTGCCTCAGGGATCTGTTCTGGGACCCCTTCTCTTTGTGATTTTTATAAATGACCTGAATGAGTAAGTGGAGGGTTGGGTTAATAAGTTTGTTGATGACACAAAGGTTGGAAGTGTGCAGGTCTGTCAGAGGTTACAGCAGGATATCAATAGGATGCAAAACTGGGCTGAGAAGTGGCAGATGGAGTTCAACCGAGATAAGTGTGAGGTGGTTCATTTTAGTAAGTCAAATATGATGGTAGAATATAGCATTAATGGTAAGAATCTTTGTAGTGTGGAGGATCAGTGGGATCTTGGGGTCAGAGTGCATAGGACACTCAAAACTGCTACACCGATTGACTCTGTGGTTGAGAAGGCATACGGTGCATTGGCTTTCATTATCCATGGGATTCAGTTTAAGAGCCGAGAGGTAATGTTACAGCTATACAGGAGCCCTGTCAGACCCCATTTGGAGCATTGTGCTCAGTTCTGGTAACCTCACTACAGGAAGGTTGTGGAAACTATAGAAAGGGTGTAGAGGAGATTTACAAGGATGTTACGTGGATTGGGGAACATGCCTTACGAGAATAGGTTGAGTGAACTTGGCCTTTCCTCCTTGGAACCACAGAGGATGAGAGGTGACCTGTTAGAGGTGTATAAGATGATGAGAGGCATTGATCGTGTTGATAGTCAGAGGCTTTTTCCAGGGCTGAAATAACTAACACAAAAGGGCACAGTTTTAAGGTGCTTGGAAGAAGGCACAGAGGAGATGTCAGGGGTAAGTTTTTTACACAGAAAGTGGTGAGTGCATGGAATGGGCTGCCGGCAATGGTGGTGGAGGCAGATACAATAGGGTCTTTTAAGAAACTCTTGGATAGGTACATGGAGCTTAGAAAAATAGAGGTCTATGGGTAAGCCTAGGTAATTTCTAAAGTAAGTATATGTTTGGCGCAGTATTGTGGGCTGAAGGGCTTATATTGTGCTGTAGATTTTCTATGTTCTATGTTCCATGAGAATTGATGGGAAGGTGGAGGGGGTTAATAACATGGGATCAATGCAGTTAGCATTTAATGGCTGGCATAAGCTCAGGGGATCAAAAGGCCTGTTTCCATGCTGTATGAATGTTCGACCATCCTCTGGCAAAAAAAAAACTCATGGTGAGATCCTGGAACTAGTGGGCCACTTCTCATATCTTAGCAACCACCTGTTATTGAAGGCACACAGGAATAATAATATTCACTCTCGCTTTCATACATTCTGCACAGACTAACTGAGGAAAGGGTATTGAAGATGATGACCTCAAACCTGGCATAGAGTTCCTTCAACAGGCTTGTCAAAGAATTGGAAAGATACCCATATGGTTGCAAACTCTGACAGATCTGTTGGCAAGATGAACAAATCAATGGCTCTGTCCCCTACCAGGCCAACACCACCAGCACTGAGGTCTTAATTGCATTCATTGACTCAGTGTGACCCACCATACATAAGAAACATACACTCTGTTCTAAGTTTTTTCACAACCAGACATTTCTGGGACAGAGGAAAAGGTTCCAGAGTGTACTCAAAGGTTCCTACTGATTTCTGAAAACCCCTGTCCTGTGACTGCTCAAAATGGAGATGTAGAAGTCAGGGCAAGAGTTTTGACATCAGATGCATGCATAGCCCTGTGTAACTGACAGAATAAATGACATTCCTCTCTAACTCCTCACCATTTTCTGCATCAGGTACCTCCTGCCTCCTGTTATATAGTTAGTGGTCCCCACATTGCCTTCATCAATCTTCTTAGAATTGTTGAAACAAATTCATGGTCCTATATCAGATTCTTTCTTCTCCAGCCTTTTACATTTCCCACCCACCTGGCTTCACTCATCATCCTCAAGCTAGCCTCCTTTCCCTCACTCCATCTTTTTTATTCTGACATCTTCTCCCTTCATTTTGAGTCCTGAAGAAGGGTCTTGGTTCAAAACATCTACTGCTTAATCATTTCCATCAATGCTGCCTGACCTGAGTTTCTCCACCATTTTCAGTGTTGCTTTGGATTCCCAGCAGCTGCAGTCTTTATTATGTTTGGAATCAAAGCAGCTTTGATCTTAATGTACTGTCCCAAAACATCAAACAAAAGGTGTTGGAAGATTGCTGATAGCCAATGGCTAATTAACCTTTGCTCTATAATGTTTTGTATCTTGTTAACCCCACCTGAAGCTTTACAGTTGAAGGACAAGTTGAAGTGTAGACACTGCTGTGTATGGCACTAAAAAGTGACTCAGACACAGGGGGAAATCAATGCCCTGCTACTGAATATCAATTTAGCCTGAAGTGGAGTACTTCTATGCACATTTCCTGTGTCTTATCATTCACTGGAAAAGGTCTCTTCAACTTCTATCGGTGTTTTCATTGTCTCTAGCAGCTTTTTTCAATATAAAGCCCCTCCCCTGAATGATATCAAGCATTGTGCAATATCTAAAGTTCACCCTGCTGTGACATTTTTACCTCAAAAATTAACAAACTTTTGCTAAGCCTTGTTCCATTGAAGTCATCCTCTTTAAAATGACAATGCTCAAAGCATGTTCACTGAGTTCTGTAACCTCAAACCACTTCAAAAACATCTTTGTGTGTTTGCCTTGATTGGTTTGCGGATGATTTTCAAATTGCTCTAGGGTTTTACCACATGTCAGCATTTGCTGGTTACTGGTACATTAAAGAAGGTCACCTGGAACATCCTCACTCGAGTGGAAGAGATTTCATTTACTTGTCTTTCCACCTAAAGAAATAGGCAACACAGGAGTGCACAGGGATTTTTTTTTTTGCATTTTAGTTTCCTCCAAAGAGCAGACATTCATATTCTGCATTCAGGTCCTACAAAAACTCCCTGCCCAGAAGACTCAGCTGTAACCATGCAGAATCCCTCTACATGTCCTCTCGTCACTTTTGCTACTAGTCTGTCCAAGTCCCTCAAACACCATATAAGTGTTCCCTTGCTCCTTCTTCCCACTATTGTGGTAAGTATTCCTTCAGTAACTGTACTCACCTGCAGCTGGACGAAAGTTGCTTCTATTTCAGTGTGTCCCTTTAAGAACTGGCTGCAAAGATCACACCTACTGAACGACATGATGGCAAATTGCAAATGCTACACTGCAGCGGAAAGCACTTCTGTGAACCTCACAATTGAAGTTCTCACATTTTATGCGATTTTCACAAACAGTATTAGAGTGAACTGCATTGCTATTTCAAAGCCAATAATACTCTCTGGAAATTCCTAGGCCAGTGTCTTTGGTGCTGCTGAACGTGAATAAGCTTCTGGGCAAATGAAACAGATTACAAATGGACTGAGAAATATGACAGTGTTTTATTTTGCGGAGCTGTCAAAGAATACATGAATAAAATTGCCCCTACATTGACTTAAATTTGAATTTAGATTTCTGGGTTGTCATATTTCTGAACCAGTTCTTGGTGTTTGTATTGCTTATTCTGGCTATGTAATCCAAGTCTTGTACAAGTTCCTACTTGTAGACACACGTCAACTATTTCTGAAGTTTGCTATCAAGACAGGTAAGATATATGTTAGGAATCCAATACTAAGGAGAGCAAAACCAACACTAGTTTAATTATCCCAAGGAATTTCATAGGACTATAATGAAACAAAAATCATGCAACAATTACTACAGAGCCAAGGAAAGAAAAATTAGGAAAGATTTAGCTTTATCAAAGGGGTTGATTTTAAGGAACATTTTAAAGAAGCAGAGAGATAACAAGAGAGAGAGAAAAAGAAGATGGTTTAGAATGTTGCCTAGATCTTTGTTCTAAGGCAGCTGAAAGCATTGCCACCAGTTATGTGGTCATGAAAATTAGAAGAATGATAAGAACTAGAATTTGAGGGACAAGGAAAGATAGGAATGTAACAATAGAGAAAGTTGCAAACCCCACAGAAAAACACCCTACTATAATGGGCCAGGCAGCATCTATAGGAAGAAGTACAGTCAAGGTTTCGGACCAAGACCCTTCATCAGGATGAAGCGTCTCAGCCTGAAACGTCCACTGTACTTCTTCCTATAGATGCTGCCTGGCCTGCTGCGTTCCTGCTGCATTTTGTGCGTGTTGCTTGAATTTCCAGCATCTGCAGATTTCCTCGTGTTTGCCCAACTATAATGTGGCTCCACAATGATCATTTTATCATATGGTTGGACAGTATTTATCCTGCTCCAAGGAACCAATTTTAAATATATAGTTTCCTTCATTCCACATCAAGAGACTAGGTTGTAACAGCATAATCAGTCTCGACAGTTTATAGAGAAAGACAAAGGTTCACACAGGACACTATACGCAGCCCTGTCATACTTGATGGGCACATATCAACTGCCGATTCCAAGATTATTTGCAAGTCTGACAGTGAATGCTGAACTATGCTTCAGCAATTCAGTACCATACGGGCATTGCAAATGAGCACCTAATCACATGGACATTGCCTGAGACAGTTTTGTATTTGCAAGAAAAGCAAGCTGAACAGTTTCAAACTGTAGATGAAAATGGAAAGGCATGGAAAAAATAGTAAAGGGCAGAAAACTGAAATAGAAATTAGATTTGTTATGAAAAAGGAGTGCCAGCTTGATTTAGTAGTGTTTATGTTATTGCTGCCATTAGTGAGGTAAAGGTTTCTCTGTTATTTCCTGTATTTTTACATCCTGATATGTGGCTTCAAAAATGTAGAAAATTGGGAGGGAATGAATTCAGTACACCAGTTTCATCTGCCTAAAACACCTTCATCTTTTACATCATCCATCAAATCTATTGTTTTGATGAATCTGACCATCTGCCCAGCTCTCAAATGACAGAAATCTTCTCTGGTACAAAAGGAGATAAAAACATTGTTTCAATTTCAATCTTTTCTATATATTTTTAAAATTAGCTTCAGATTTTGTTTCTTTTGTGAACTTTTATACCAGATTATGTTGCAGTAAATTTTTGAGAACTTTTCCAGATGGGATGTTCATGAGAAGCTACAATATGCAATGGTGATGGTGAAATAAATTGATGTTGGTTTGGGTCATCGGTGTTTGTGCTAAATTGGGTGAAATCTTCAGAAAAGAATGAGGGCACCAGCGCAGGTTGATGTGAATGAAATTGCCACAGATTTTGTGCAATTCTCAGTGTTGACCATGGATGGAACTCTGCATCTAAAATTAAATAAACCAGGTCAGTAAGCAATCCACTTTGTTGAAGTGAAAGAGTCTCAAGGAAACTCTGGAGAAGCAATTAGAAATCTTTTCTTCTAAGGGTCAAGGATGACTTGTACCTACTCCAGTCTGTAGGTTCTGAGATAACTGTTGAGACCGATTTGAGACAACTATGATCAATCACAGACGGGCCGAAGATATACAATGGATAAATGGAAGTTATCCATTGCCAGAAAACAGCTTGTCTCAATCCACACTTGCCAGATCATTTCTGATATCATCAAAATTGGACTTCCTTCAATTTAAAATCTCAACTGGCGGACCAGACCTTTTTTTTGCATATTTAAATTGAATTTAATGGCATTATGATTGCGAGATGCAAAGTGTTTCCCGACACAAACTTTTGTCAGCTGTCCTGTCTTATTCACTAATAACAGATCAAAACTTGCACACTCTCTTATCGGAACCTCCACATACTGATTCAAGAAACTTTCCTGAATACATTAGACACACTCAATCCCATCTAGTCCTTTTATGGGAGTCCAAGTCAATATGTGTAAAGTTAAAATCTCCTACTATAATGACCTTATGTCTCTTGCAACAGTTTGTGATCTTTCTACAGATTTGTTCCTCTAAATCAGGGGTGTCAAACTCATTTTAGGTCACGGGCCGGATTGAGCAAAATGCAGCTTCATGCGGGCCGGATCAGTCGGACGCGTGCGAACGCAGCTTTCGTTGCCTCCGTTTTTTCAGCCTGCTCTCATGTGTCTCAGTCTCTGCTATAACTACAAAGTGTTTCACTTTACAAATTCTGTTTCTTATGAAGAAGACTGCCGAGCAAGACTGCCGAATAAACACTAAAAACCCTGAAAACCTGGTACCTGAATAAACTCAGCATTAGCCATATCATACGCCATAGGCGCTTCGATTACTGGGACCAGCTTTAATAGTAATTAGATATTATCTCGCGGGCCAAAGATAATTCCACCGCGGGCCGGATTTGGCCCGCGGGTCTTGGGTTTGACATATATGCTCTAAATCCTTTGGACTTTTGGCTGGTCTGTTATATAGCCCCACTATGATGGTCACTCCTTTATTATTTCTCATTTTCACCCATAACATCTTCAGTCTCTCTTGATTGAGCACTGCCATGACATTTTCCCTGACTAGTAACCTCACTCCTCCTCCTTTAATACCTTCCACTCTGTCGTATATAAAACGATGGAATCCTGGAATAATATGTTTCCGGTCCTGCCCCTCATGCAACCAAGTCTTATTAATGTCTACAATATCATAATTCCATGTGTTGATCCATATCCTGGATCATGGTCTGAATAACAACTGAACCACTTGACCATGACTGCATGATTTTATGCATTGAGTTACTGCCACATGTTTGGCTGATTAGATATTTGCATTAACGAGCAATTGTACACATGTATCCTCTGTATTTTTAGTAGCTGCTGAGTGTAAATGGCATAAGTTAACATGTCTTTGTCCAAAACATGAAACCATCTTTTTTCTACACATTTTACAGAACTGAACACTTCTGATACTTTCTATCATTCTAATTAGCAATCCATATTTATTTACTGTTCAACAATGCTTCTACATCTTTTGGGATGTGCTTTTTCTTATCAATATGTCAGAGGTTGTTTATAGCAAACTTAAATTCTAGACTTATGGCAAATTTCATTTGGCCATGTCAAAATGGGTCAAATTCCAGTGCTAATTGTTTTGCTTAATCTTAATCTGCTTCATGTTATTTTTCCTTCTGCTTACCAACCATAAGTTATTAAATGAAATTAGAAATTTGAAAGCAAACATGGGTTGGTCTTTATTGGAAGTACTCTTGAATGCAATAGAGATGTTTTGCTCAAATTATCTAGGGTCCTGATGAGCTCACATCTAGAATATTATGTGCAGATCTGGTCTTTCTACTGAAGGAAGGATATAAATACAAAAGAGAGAGTGCAACAAAGGTTTACTAGACTGATTCCTAGGATGTCTGGTTTACCCATTGAGTAGAGAATAAGGAAAATTGGTTTGTAATCTCTTGCATTCAGAAGAATAAGGGATGATAAGAAAGTAATTGTGATCCAGAGTGGGACATGACTCATATTTGAACTCAGTGCTACTTCCACCTTTTTGAGACCCTTAATCACCAGAAGTCTGTTGATTGTTGTTTTGAATGTATTTCATGATTGAGCTGCCATAGCCCAGTGAGGTAAGTATCAATGTTTCATCATGCTCTGTAGGAATGATTTTTTTTTCTTTCAGAGTCAGAGGTAGAGTCTTAGAGTCATACAGCATAGAAATGGACACTTAGGTACAACTGGTCGGTATTGACCAAGGTACTCACATAGACACACCACAGTCAAGAAAGCTCACCAATGCATTCATTTGTTCATGAGGCTAAATAAATTTACCCTGTCGCTGGTGACCCTTACCAATTTTTATCAATGCATCATAGTTGCACCATTCCTAACTGAATCTATCATGGCATGTATGCAAATCATAGTTCAAAGTTCAGAGTAAATTTATTATCAAAGAATATATATGTTACCAAATCCAACCCTGAGCTATATCTTATTGCAGGCATTCACAGTAAATACAAAAAAAGGCAATAAAATCAATGAAAGACCCACTCAACAGGACAGACAAATAATGTGCATAAGCAATAAACTGTTCAAATACAAAAAGAAAACAAAATAATAATTACAATAATAATTATGACTTCAGTGTTGGGATGCTGTTTGGTCAAGTATTAATGTATTATAATCACCCTGTCTATTATTAACCAAAATAGAAGTACCACCGTTATCAAAATAAACCAGGGCATTTTCCAGGTTGACTTTCTGTGTCCATTGTGGTTCTGTCCAGCTTTAAATCTGCTCTCTAATTTACTGATTTGGAGGAAAACAGGGTATCAAATCAGTGACTACAAAATAAATTATACCTTGACACACCTATACATGGACAATATGAAATTATACTCTTCTTCATCAGTAAAGCAAAAGCAATTAATTCAAGTAGTAGAACTATTTTCTAAAGATATGACCATGAACTTTGGACTGGATAAATGCAGAACATTAAATATAAAGAAAGGCACAATAGAGATAGTAGAATATAAAACAGAGCAACAGATACAATGGACGAGTATAAAGCATTTAAGTATCTGGGATATCAACAAGCAAATGAAATAGATCATTGTGTGATAAAGGGAAAACATTTAACAGAATCTATTTCATGGCTTAAGAAAATCTACCAAACAGCACTTAATAGTGAAAATATAACAAAGACTCTAAACATTTTTGCTATAGCCATATTAATATATTCTTTTGGCATAAGTATCTTAGTCTAAAACTGAACAGGAAAATTTACAAATAAAAGAGAAATTAAATGACAAATTTTGGAAAAAGCTCCATACACTCAAATGTACATGGATTAAAACTAGTTAGACAGAAGGAGAAAAAGGAATGACAGGCATATAAAAATACACAGCATTCAGGTAAATTTTCTAAGGATATATTTTCATCAATGAAAACAGGATTCACAACTCCACAGAAGCAAATGCAATTCTGCTGAGAAGTACACATCCTTAAACACAAATGAATGAACAACCAAGAAAAATGAAGAAATTATCACTACAGAAGAGAAGTTAACCAATGGAAGATCATGACTCTCCATGGAAGACATCCCCAAGATCTGTGCAGATCAGAATTTGGAAAGGGAGCATTGAATTCCTGGCTCAGAGTTGGAGTCCTTTTCTTTCAACTAGAGGGGTTCCTTGTGGCAATACAGGACCAGGTGGTTAACACCAGAATGATCAAAAATATATAATAAAAGACCACAAAATGCTGACAGACCAACAAGTTGATAAAAGACCAACAAGTTCAAGATGATAAATACAGAAAATGCAAAAAGAAACCAGGAACAATACAGCACAGTAGAGGATCCTGCAGTAGTTTAACTCAATCTGATTACTTACACAAGCTCAATCAAGCAGCAGACCTCTTAGTCCATCTTTAACATGTTCATAACATGTCAACATGTCAGTCTATAGCCTCCTCTATGGCCATGATGAGGCCACCCTCATGTTAGAGAAGAAACACCTAATATTTCACCCGGGTAGCCTCCAACTTGATGCCATGAACAATGATTCCTCAAACTTCCAGTAATTGCTCCCCCTCCCCTTCTCCTTCAGCATTCCCCAACCCCATTTCTCTCTCTCACCTTATTTCCTTACCTACCCATCACCTACCCCTGGTGCTCCTCCCTCTTCCCTTTCTTTCATGATCTTCTGTCCTCTCCTATCAATTCACCCTTCTCCAGCCCTTTTTCTCTTTCACTAATCGACTTCCCAGCTCTTCAACTCCACCCCCACGTCAGTTTCAGCAATCACCTACTAATTTGTCATTCTTCCTCTCTTCCACCACCCTCTTACTCTGACTTCTCATCACTCTTTTTTCAGTCCTGATGAAGGGTCTTAGCTAAAAGCATTAATGGTTTACTCTTTTCCATAGCTGCTGCCCAGCCTGCTGTGTTTCTCCAGGACTTTGATTTCCAGCAACTGCAGATTTTCTCTGTAAGTGGCAAACATTATTCACCAAAATCTTGTTTTAAAATATAAGCTCATAAAAATACACTATACCTTACAAGGCTGATTTAGTTTTAGAGTCAGAGTCCTGCAAATTATATTGCATCTGACCCATTATTACTGATTGGACAATCCATAATATATATCTAGATATAATGTTACAGGATAAACAAGCAAGAACAACTTGCTTAATAGATATAACCATTCAAAACACATAAAATGTACAGAAATCAATAAGTGAAAAATATCAGAAATATGCTGAATTAAAAGAGGAAATTGAACAACTATGGAATATAAACAGAATCTACAGCTGGCATCATCCCAAAGTCACTACGCAGTAGCATTAAACAGTTAGGCCAACACAGCAATATTTATGTAAATCTCCAGAAAGCCACAATACTAAACACCACTAGACTAGTACAAAAGTTAATTGGAATTGAAAAATAAGTGTGCTTGCCTATGCCTGTGCCCTAGGGTTTACTGGCTTAGCAGAGAAAAAAAATACAATAATAATAATAGTTGTTCTGCATTTGCCGCAAGAAACTGCAGAGAGTAGTGACACCATTCAGCATGTCACAGAAACTAGGTAGGTTATGTCAAGTAGGTTACATGGTCAGCACAGCATTGCGGGCTGAAAGGTCTGTAATGTGCTGTCGATTTCTGTGCTTCTATGTTCTATAGAATCTCTCCTTCATAGACTCTGACTATAATTAAACACCCTACCCAACCTGGTTATTCCCTCTTCTCCACACTCCCATCATAAACTGGAACTTGATTGTAAACAAGGTGGGAGAACGGAAACCTGATTAGGTGATAAAGACTATCCAGTCAGGAGAATGCACTATGGGTGTATAAATACCATCAGACTAAACATGCCCAGGCAACATTCCTGAAGAAAACAGCAGAGTTTGTCATCGAGACATTGGTTATAATTGATACCTGTACCCAGATGGAAGCCCCAGAAGAGTTTTATATGCCGGGAAAATAGTCTTATATGCCGGGAAAGCACTAGATTCTTTTTCACTCACCTCATTTTGACTTGCATCTTAATGTTTATCCTCATTAATTTTCTTTGTAGCTATTACACGTCTTCACTCTGTTGTTGTTTTATCTTGTGCTACCTTATTATTGCTATGTAATAATTTTATCTGTATGAACAGAATGCAACTCAAGCTTTTCACTCCACCTCAGTACATGTGTGATGTGACAATAATGTGACAATTACAATTCCATCCAAGCTAGTCCCATTAGCCTTATTTAGCTTATAATCTTTAAGGCTATCCTATCCATGTACCTATCTAACTGTGCTTTGAATTTTGTTATTGGCAGCTTATTCCACATATATACCATTCTTTATGAAAAAGGGAAGTTATAGAGTCATACAAATGTACAGTACAGAAACAGGCCCTTCAGCCCTTCTAGTCTATGCCAAACCAAGTGAACTGCCTAGTCCCATCGACCTGCACATGGACCATAGCCCTCCATCCCCCTGCCACCTATGTACCAATACAAACTTCTCTTAAAAGTTGAAATCGAGCCTGCATGAACCATTTGCACTGGCAACTTATTCCACACTCTCACAACCCTCTGAGTGAAGAGGTTTCCCCTCATGTTCACTTAAACTTTTCACCTTCCACCCTTAACCCATGCTATCTAGTTGTAGTCCACACAACCTCGGTGGTAAAAAGCATGCTTGCACTTACACTATCTATACCCCTCAAAATTTTGTTTACCTCTATCAATTCTCTCCTTAATCTTCTACAGTCCTAATAAAGTCCTAAGCTATTCAATCTTTCCTTAGGTCCTCCAGTTCTAGCAACATCCTTGTAAATTTTCTGCATTCTGTCAACCCTATTTACATCTTTCCCATAGCTAGGTGACCAAAACTTCATAAAATACTCCAAATTAGACTTCACCAATGTCTTATACAACTCCAACATTACACCCCATCTCCGATATTCAATACTTTGATTTTAGGAAAGCCAATGTGCCGAAAGCTTACTTTACTAACCCTATCTACTTGTGACATCACTTTAAATGAATTATGAGCCTATATTCCTAGATCCTTTTGTTCTACAACATTCCTCAGTGCCCTACCTTTCACTGTGTAAGACCTACCTTGGTTGGTCCTACTGAAGTGAAACAAATTGCGCTTGTTTGTATTAAATTCCAGCTGCCATTATTCTGCCCATTTTTCCAGCTGTCCAGATCCTGCTGCAAGCCATGATAGTCTTCCTCGCTGTCCACAACATCCCCAATATTGCTGTCTTTAAGATTGCTTAGGTACGACCTATCATGCTCAAAGCCATGCTGACTATCCCTAATCAGTCCCTGTATATACAAATTCCTCATATACCTGTTACCTTAGAATACTTTCTAATAACCTTCCCACTACTGATGTTAGGCTCAAGAACCTATAATTTCCTGTTTTATTTTAGAGCCTTTCTTAAACAGCAAAACAAAATTAGATATTATCCAATCATCCAGTACCTCACCTGTCGCTAAGGATGATTTATATATCTCTGCTACTGCCCCTGCAATTTCTGCACTTGCCTCCTATAGGGTCCGAGGGAAAACCTTGTCAGGCCCTGGGGATTTATCCATCCTAATATTCCTCAAGTCACTGCCTCCTCTGTAATCTGTATAGTGTCCATGACCTTACTGCTGTTTTGCCTCACTTCAAAAGAATCTGCACCTGTCTCCCAAGTAAATACATTTCTTATACTCCATAAGTACCTAATTTCTTCCCACCTGCCTATCCTTGTTGTGCACCTCCTTTTTGTTCATAACCAGGACCTCAATATCTCTTGAAAATCAAGATTCCCTAAATCTGTTAACTTTACCTTTTATTCTGATGGGCCCTACAAGCTTTGTGCACTCAATATTTCAATGGTGAAGACCTCCTACATACCCATACAGAAAACAATCTGTCCCAATCCACACTTCCCAGATCCTTTCTGATACCATCGAAATTGGACTTTCTGCATTTCAGAATCTCAACCTGCGGACCAGATCTATCTTTTTCATTATCAGCAATGATGAAATGCTAGAGCAGATTCCATGGATCAAATGACGTAATTCTACGCTTATGGTCCAATCTTGCCCCTTTCACCTTTATCTCTGGTTTAACTGGCCTACACCTTATCTGAAACCTGGTTCTGGACTCCTCAGAGGAGACATTTTTCCTGCATCCGGCCAGATAGGATATGTAAGCATTCTTAAATTTAACAAGGTTTTCACTGTTTGTTCTAAGTCTAAGGAATGTTCACAACTACTCAATCTCTGCTCCTATTTCAAGCCATAATATTTCTGAATTATAGATCATATGTGAAGGGTTAAATTGCACACTTAGTGCATGATTAAGCCAACTAGAGAACTTCACTAAAGATGATCTGTTTGCACCATGTGAGCATGAATGAAAGGAAATCCAGTTCACTTTGCCCTGACGTCTATACCGGGCAACCCAAAGAGACCTTTCTAATACGTTATAAGTAAATTCAAATGGAATAGAATCTGGATTTAGATCCAATTTTTTTAAATTTAGAATATAGAATGAGATGTGTCATTTGTGTCAATGACCTACACAATCTGAGGATGTGCTGAGGGTTGCCTACAAGTGTTGCCAGGCTTCTGGTGCCAATATAGCATGCCACAATTTATTAACCCTAATCCATATTCCATATTTCTTTGAAATATGGGAAGAAACACACATAGTCATAGAGGCTCCTTACAGTCCCTATGCACAAACTCCTTACAGATAGTGACAAGAATTGAATCGTGATTGTTGGCGCTAAAAATGCTTTACACTAACCATTGTGCAACCTTTCCAGTTACTTATGACTCCCTTTTACCAGCTTCCTTCATGTTTCTTCCCATTTAACACAAATATGTTGAAGAGACATTGCAAGAGATTCCCCATTGCTCTTTGAAACTCGTTGGGCAGCCTGCGTTTCGGGATCTCCAGAGTGGCTTGGAAGCCATGCCTCTTCAGAGTGCAGCCATTTGGAGACCAAGTTCCTCGCTGATGTCGCCGACTGAATCGTCACAGGAGGTGGGCAGATCAAGACTGCAGGAGCGGCTGTTGGAGGCCTCTGCCCTTGAGTGATTGAGCTATCTTTCTCTTCAATGGTGTGAGAGAGAGTCTGCAGGCTCTCGAGTCGGAAGAACTCAAAATAAGCAATGCTGCAGGCTGTAGCATTGAAACAGCGATCTGCTGGTCTCCCCTCTTGCTGTGGTTGGAGTGATATCTTCCTCACCCTTGTCAGTGAGAGGGCCTGTTGTGATGTCAAAGTGGTAGGATGGACAATGGTTTTTGATAGATTTTAGATCATAGTCTCTGGGTGCTTGCTGTGCATGGTGGGTGGTGGGAGGGCTGATGCCTGCTGAAGTAAGGGGGAAGGGAGAGGGGGAAGGGTGATAGTTTTGCTGTTGCTTGTGCTTGAGAGGGGAGTGGGGACTTTGGGATTCTAACATTTTTCTGTCATTTATTCTTTGGGGTTTTTTTTCTCTCTGGTTTGTGGATATCTGCAAAGAGAAAGGATTTCAGGTTGTATACTGTATACCAGGGGTGTCAAACTCATTTTAGGTCATGGGCCGGATTGAGCAAAATGCAGCTTCATGCGGGCCGGATCAGTCGGTCGTGTGCGAACGCAGCTTTTGTTGCCTCCGTTTTTTCAGCCTGCTCTCATGTGTCTCAGTCTCTGCTACAACTACAAAGTGTTTCACTTTACAAATTCCGTTTCTTATGAAGAAGACTGCCGAATAAACACTAAAAACCCTGAAAACCTGGTACCTGAATAAACTCAGCATTAGCCATATCATATGCTATAGGCGCTTTGATTACTGGGGCCAGCTTTAATAGTAATTAGATATTATCTCGCGGGCCAAAGATAATTCCACCGCGGGCCGGATTTGGCCCGCGGGCCTTGAGTTTGACATATATGCTGTATACATTCTCCGATATTAAGTTGAACCATGGAACTATTGTATTTCTTTTCAAACTTTTACGAGGGCAGATCACATCCGCTCAAATCTCAACATTTTTTATTGAGATGAATCAAGCACTGTGACTTTCTCCAAAGAGAAGACCGCCCTAAGAACCAAGAAACTACCTCAGAATCAGATTAAGAATCTCAATCAGGGTTATTATCACTGACATGCTCTATATTGTTAGATACGTTGTTAAATTTTTGTGGCAGGAATATTGTGCAATACATAAAAACTACAATAAGTTACAAAAATAAATAAATAAATAGGGTCAAAAGAGGAATAACAAGGTAATAATGTTCATGGGTTCATGGACTGTTCGGAAATCTAATGGCTAAGAAGAAGAAGCTAAGTATGGGTTTCGGGCCTATTTATCTCTGT
Organism: Hemitrygon akajei; assembly: GCF_048418815.1. Classification (NCBI taxonomy): domain Eukaryota; kingdom Metazoa; phylum Chordata; class Chondrichthyes; order Myliobatiformes; family Dasyatidae; genus Hemitrygon; species Hemitrygon akajei. Next base: position 61,518,076 of record NC_133133.1, read on the forward strand.
TGTACAATGTTTTAGTAGTTGTTGTCACCTGGGGTAACGAGGAACACAACATCGATTCCTGAATTAGGAAATGGAAACCTAGCTGGGGATTTTGGTCCCAATACCATAAATAAAGCCAAGAAGTAGTCTAAGTGAAACCCAGTCTGAGCTTTGCTTTGATACTACATCTGTATCTCATATGTATATACCAACACACTTGCACACATGAACTCAGACTTCCATGTGCACACGTACACTCATACTCACAATCACACTTGCACAAACAAACATACATGCCTCTCTCAAAGGGTTGCAAATAAATAGCACTTAGACATTAAAACTAATATACAGGAGGTATTTAAAAAGATTGAGAATGCAAATGTTAATTCCTCACAGCTGTTCTTTTCATCAAAATTTGGAGGCGCAATAACAGATTTGGTAGAACTACTGCTTTATATCGCCAGAAACAAGAGTTCAATTCTGAGCTCATGTGCAGTCTGTGTGGAGTTTTCACATTGTCCCTATGACGACCGTGGTTTCCTCCATTTGCTTTGGTTTCCTCACATATCTCAAAACTATGCAAGTCATTCTCTTAATTGGCATCTGTGTATTTCCACTAATGTGTAGATGACTAGTAGAATCTGAGAGGCACTGGTGAGATAGTACGGAGTGGGGCGGTACAGTAGCATAGTGGTTAGCACAACGTTTTACAGTATCAGCAACCAGGGTTCAATTCCTGCCACTGCCTGTAAGGTGTTTGCACCTTCTCCCTGTGACCTGATGGGTTTCCTCCAGGTTCTCCAGTTCCTCCCACAGTCCAAAGATGTATCAGATGGTAGGTTAATTGGTCATTGTAAATTGCCACGTAATTAAGCCAGGATTAAATTTGAGGATTGCTCGGTCCAGAAGAGCTTATTCTGCACTGCATCTCAATAAATAAACAAATAAATAAATAAACAATGGGATTAATGAAAGAACATTCTAAATAAGTAGTTGGTGGTTTGTGTGAACTCAGTGGCCTGAAGGGCCAGTTTCAATGCTGGGTTTCTCTCGGGTAACCTGTGATTCTCCAACAGATTAAATGGCCTGAGTGCTGGGAAGCCTCCATGATGTTGTCCAGTACAGAACCACACTCATTTAATTATCAGTAAAAGGCATTCCACAATTTGGGATCTATGTGTTCATCGATGCTGAACTGACTAATACATACACAGAGAAACAGCAGCAGCTTCATACTAAACTGCTACCATTCTCACATAAAATCTGTCCTCTCTACAACTATTTTAAACTTCAAGTTCAAGTATTTCAATTTTAAATGGTTTATGGGTCAATAGACAACTGGGCTACTGGGAAACTAGTATCATTGCAACCATTGTAAATTATTGTTACAGTTGTTCCTTTAAAGGAAATGCTTTGGGAATGTCACATTGCAAGGACTTTGCCGAGCTATAAATATTTTAAGTAGAACCTAACTTTTCCACACGATCACCCCCATAATATAATTTGCTAAGTCCTTGCAGTATTGCTGAAACTATTGAAAGATTTAAGCATATGTTCAAGAAAAAAAGGATGATTACTTGCACTTATTTTGTGTTTTTAACAATCTCAGATCCTTCCATTGCACTCTATAACAAATTGATTATTGTGGTCACACAGGCAATATAGAAAGATGGTGGCATTGAGAGCATCCAAACCTTTTTTGATTCTCTTGACTCTATTTTATCCTCTTAAGTATGGAAAAATAAACGTTCTCAACTGAATAAAGTTCATCTCCAAAAAGTTAAAAAGAATGGAGGCTTAGCTTTACCAAATTTTAGGTTTTATTATTGGCAGTTAATATATGGAATCTTATATTTTAGTTATATTAATCATGAGGACTGTCCAGGATGGGTTTCTTTAGAAGAGACTCTGTTAATAAATTCTCTATCAACTCTCTTATGGGATCTTCACTTCCTTTATCTTTAAGTAAAATAACTGAAAATGAAAACATACCTTAAGGATCTGGATACAACTTAGAAAACACCGGTTTATTGGGATTTTCTCTTTCTAGTCCCATTTTTCTTAATTATTTTTAAGCTCTCCAGCTTTTTGCTGGAGAGCTAAATGCTCTCCAGTTTTTAAACAATGGGATAGACTGGGTATTAAATATTTCCAGGATCTGTTTGTTGGAGGAAGTTTTTCTTCATTCGAACAACTGTCGACTAAATATAGTTTACCAAAAACCCTCTTTTTTCGATATTTACAAATTAGTGACTTTTTGCAATCTCAATTATATGCATTTCCTAAAAGTCTTGATAAGAACTTATGAGATGAAATTCTTAATTTGAAACCTTTTTATAATGGTTCAATATCCAATATTTATGATATGTTGATGGGAATGAGAAATGATTCTTTAGACAAAATCAAAAATCTTTGGGAACAAGATTTACAGACTTCAATTTCTGAAGAAACTTGGAATGAAATTTTTAAACTGGTTAATACTTCATCGTTATGTGCTTGTCATTCCCTCCTACAACTTAAAGTGGTCCATAGGGCTTATATGATCAAGGATAAGCTATCTTGTTTTTATATGGATATATCTCCGTACTGTGATAGGTGTAACAATGGAGAAGCTTCATTCATTCATATGTTTTGGACATGTCCAAGTATTGAAAAATATTGGAAGGAAGTATTCCAAACTTTTTCTGTACTTTTTAAAGTAAATTTTAAGCCTAATCCTTTGACTGCCTTATTTGGTATTGTTGGAGGGAAAGATATCTTTTTGAAGAACATCTGACTTGCATATTCTGGCTTTTATCTCTCTTATGGCTAGGAGGGCACTCTTGCTTCAATGGAAGGATGCTGCTCCACCTAATCAATCTCAGTGGTTAGGGGATGTTATGGCGTGCTTAAATTTAGAAAAGATTCGTTGTTCGATTTCTGAATCTAACCAAGATTTTCAAAATTTATGGGGACTGTTTTTGAATTATTTTCAAAACCTTTGATTTCCCATTGACCAACAGATGCTGGTTAACGGCATATTTCACTATGTTTTTTTTTCCTTTTTCTCTTTACCAAACAGCTTCAGCTTTTGGTAGTGGGTATAGATTTTTTTTATATATATATAAAAAAATTATTCATATCTCAACATACAAATAAATCTAATCTACATATATATAGTGCAAGGAGTTTGTTAATGTGATTCAGATATAATGTTTTTGTATTATTATATCTTTCTTCTGTTTTATAATATGTATTTTCTTGAACTCTGTATTCTTCTATGTAGAAATTAATAAAAATATTGAAAAGAGAACATCCTGAATTCATACTTCAGGAGTACACAGAAGCCCAGCAAAAGCAGACCACCACCTCACACTCACCCACCCGCTCTCGCAGGCATCTCCTGCTCCATCTGTGCAAGGGTCTATGGTTCTTTCATAGACCTCTCACAACCTACAGGTTCAGAATGGAAGCAATACATCCTCCTTCTCAATTGCTTTTGTGTACTCCAAGGGACTTCGTAAAATGGAAAAGAAGGCAGGAATCACAAAGACAAGTTACAACAAAAAATGGCCAGATCACTTTTGTTTTTCAGAATGTTTATTGAGGATTAAAATGTTTATGACTCTGGACAGCGGAGTTGTGCAGCCAATGGAGCTGCCACCTCACAGCTGTAGCAACTCAGGTTCAAGGTTAACTTCGGGCACTGCCAGTGAGTAATTTGCATATACTCCTTGTGACCACATGGATTTCCTGCAGTTGCTCCGATGTGATTCCATATCCCAATAGACATACTAGATGAAGGTCTTACTGGTCCCTGTAAATTTCCCCAAATATATAGGTGAGTGGGAAAATCTGGGAGTTGTTGCTGAGAATGTGGGAAGAATAATAATGAGATTAATACAAAATGATTGTGAATGAATGGTTGATGGTCAGTGCAGGTACATTGGTTCAAAGAGTCTACTTCCATTCTGTTTGGCTTTCCAACAGTTAGGGCAAATCCTGTAGTGCCATGAGTCTGTTTTCAACTTCCTTAAGTAGGGCCCAATGGGTTCTCTTAAAGAAGCATTGCTGACAGTGCAAACTTCTCTCAATACAGCAAAGAATCATGATCCTATGTCTTTGTGCTCAGAATGGTCATTTTCTGCATCGTTCCAACCCAGACATAAACATGTTGGCAACTGTGCCACAGCCAATGCTTGTAGCTTGTTATTATATGTAATCACTTGTACAAACACATAGCTGGAAATAGAGCATCTTCCCAATTGAAGACCAAAAATCTTCTTTATCTACATTTTTTTTTGTTTTTTTAATTGAGTACAACACAGAATTGGCTCTTCCAACCGCCTTGAGCCACACCGCTCAGCAATCTCCAATTTTAATACCAGCCTAATCATGGGTCAATTTAAAATGACCAATTAACCTACCAACTGGTACATCTTTGGACTCTGGGAAAAAACTGGAGCACCCAGAGGAAACCTACATGGTCATGGGGAGAACATGCAAACTCCTTACAGGCAGCGGCAGGAATTGAACCTGGGTCACCTATACCGTAAGGTGTTGTGTTAACTACTACACTAACATGCTGCACTAACTGAATTACCTTTAAGCGTTTTCTTTTGTTTACATATTATGAACTTTGAGCTTCCAATCGAAGAACTGGCAAAGACTCAACCAAGGTTTGAAGAGACAATCTGCTGCTCAATCTACTTGAAATTCAAAGGTTATTTGCATTGTCCTGGATGTATTGTTTCTTCCCTTTGAACTATAATGTATTAGTGATCAGATTTTTTAACATGCATATAAATATAGAGAGAGGGAGATTTGAACATATAACTTTAGACATTAATTAACATAAAATTGTCATTGGTCCCCATCTTGTAATATTAGTAATTATGAGGACATGATGCTCGTCATCATTTCACAGTTAATCCTAAACTTACAATCAAAGTTGCCTTGCTCATCTGCAGGGTGTTCAGTGGAAATCATCAGCAATAAACATGTTACTGAAATTATTACAACGATGTGAACTTAGTGAAATTGTCCTCTAGTTTCATCTCAAAATGATTGCCTGTAAAGAGTTGAATCAATCAGTTGGGAAAAAATGTGTTTCCTGCTCATACGCTCTCTCCTCCTACATGAGCTTGGATGAGATCCTCCTTTAAAGGTTTTCAAGGCAACAGAGAAAGGAATTAGACAAGGGAAGCTCAAGAGCTGCTCTGCTAAACAGCAGGCAGATAAAAATCTACCGAATGGCCACCTGCTGTAATATAACCATTTTATGATTTTGTGGCTTTCAGTGTTGATGAGTGCACTTGTAGCTAAGGAATAAAAGAAATGGGAGAAGAAATGTAGAGAAGTATAGATGTAAAATTATAATGATGGATTGTTTATTGAAGACATAAACATTCATCGAAATAATAGATGCTGTGGACATTTTGCTGACAGATTGGATAGGACAGAGGAAACTGGACTCAATATCAAAAAATCAGTGAAGGTTTTATGCCTTTGGGTTAAGCCTGAGGTGAAACCTCTGGAGAGGTAAATAGAGTTATGTTGATGTTCAAGAGACTGGCTTTTAATTTTTCTATCTGCTGCTGGAAGATGTTGTGTTTTTTTAAAATCCCTTAAATGAATACATTTCCCATTTTCCACAATGAATTGGAACTAATTCTCCAACTCATTGTTCCTGGCTTCTAGATTATTAGTGCAATAACAAAACTACTTTGTTATGAATTATGCTGGTTCAAATAAAGTAAAGGGTACTCTGGGCCTGAATAAAACTTAGGAACACACCAGGCTCCAGAAAATAAATAGTTGGAAATGAATGAGATGTGGAAAAAAGATGGAACTTAAATTGAAATACACCTGTTAAATTTCACTATACAATTTGCCTATTGACGTAATAACCAATCCCAATAATTGACTAAAATTTAAAACTGAAATAAAAGCAAGATTAGCATTATCCTACAAGTTATGATGCTTTTAAATACTGCCTTGTCACATATGTATTTTTCCAGCAATGTAGCTGTTCTGATTCACCACTCATCACATAATAGGAGCTGCTAGGTACTGTGCAGCAGCCCGCCAGTTCTGAATAGCACAGTGATGGTCAAAATCGAACTACAGCTCCATTTTTGTTGAGATCACTTTGTTAAATGTCTTACTGTGTCACAAAATAGCAGAATGTGATTTCATGCTTATAAATTTACATTGGCAGAAAACTGTTATTAGCAGAAGTGTGGCCACCCTACTGTTGAACATCATCCAACATAAATCAGACAATACCTGCCTTTCTATTAAAGCCCAATGATCAAACTTTCAGAAGGCCAGGGGCATACAAAGCAGATATCCCCTTCAGCTGTACACTCAGAGGCAGAGAAATGAAGAAAGGCACTCTTAAGGGTCTTAGTCTCTGATTAGAGCAACAGAATCAAAACAAAAGTGCTTGTAGTTACCTTGATATACAATAAGTATTGAGAGCTAGTTGAAAGAAGTCTATTGTCTACTTTGATTGTCCACCAGGCACTCTCCTTTGACAAAGAAAGCAAAACAAGAAATAAAGTGAGCTTTAGTGAGCTTTCACAGATTGCTATAGATAAGATGCAAGAAAAAATTAATAAGAAGAGAATTTAAAAAGAACCTTGATGGGATATTGCCAGTTTTCTTGCCTGGATTTTAACCCTTTCCACATCCAACCATCTGATTCCTCCAAACTCTCTTTATTACAATATAAACAAGACAATTATGCTTGAAGATATACTCAATTTATGGATGTATGTCATTAATGTAAATTTACCCTGAAGTTCTTCCCATGAGCATCCAGTAGATTCTTCATGGAGGGGTTAAAGTAGGGTTGGCAGTGCGGTTACAAGGATGGAGGAATGGGCGTTACTGTATAGGACAAAGTCCTTTTGACTAAAATGAGTTGAAACATTAGTGTTAGTTTTTAAAGGAGTTAAACCTATATCTTGGGTGTTACATCTGAGGCTGAGGCTATGGGCCTGATCTGGGCTTCGTTTCTCTGGACACAGTTTCAGGTTCTGATGCTGTTGCTTTCTTTTTCTTGCACAATTTGTGTTTCTCTTCTCTCTCTCTCTCTCTCTCTCTCTCTCTCTCTCTCTCTCTCTGCGCATTGTTCTTTTTTTAATTAGATTCTTTTGTGTTTCTTGTTTTGTGGCTACCTGTAAGCAGGCGAATCTCAAGATTGTATAATTTATACATACTTTGATAATAAATGTACTTTGAACTTTTATTGAACTTGCTATTTGAACTAAACTTCAGAAAGACCATTAAAATTTGACTCCTTTTGTCCCTCTTTGTTCTTGAGCAACAGCCTCCTCCAAATTGAAACCCTGATGTAATGAATACCTATAGCAAATAAGCTGAAAAAAATAGTGGTTTGTCTAAAAATAGTTCACAGGTACATTGTTCTCTGGATTCAGTTTAAGTCCTCATGATTGTATATGAGTTCGAATGTGTGGAGCACTCGTAAAATTGTGCACAAGGCATTTTGCAGAATTTCTATGAATTAGGCATTCAAGCAAAGAACATTATAACAATATTATGCATAAACCATGAGCAATATTTTGTGTAGGTGGCTTAAATATATTGTTGCACGTTGTACAAATTCAGAGAGGTGAACCACGTAAAGAGGATACTAGGGCTTGAGTCAATCCTGGTACATTTATTATTACAGTATAATATGTTTACATTTGTAACTGATAATGCATATAAGATAATAGGTTTTGAGACAGCAAACTTATTAATCTCATGTTTATAATCTTTAAAATATGAACTAGTGTAAGGTGTTCAGGAAAAATAAAATATTTCATACTTTATACAATACTTATATGATTGAGAATTCAATATCAGGCTCCTTGCATGTATCCAGTTGATTATGATGTTAAAACTTCCATCTCTGAAAGTTAGAGATCAAGTTCACTTCAAACAGTATGTGCACTGTCAAAAGCTCCATGGTAGTTAAATGCAAAATGTGGAGTACTGCATATGTACATTAAGCTTGGATATGGGCTACAGTATAATGTATACCTTCAGGTCAAAAATCTGGGTTGGACTCCAATTACATTAACCTGTGTAGACAGTGGGGAGGTTAATATAATCAGAATAAACAAACAAAAATTTTGACTACAATTAAAGTTGACATACAGCATTCATTATTAGAATTAATTTCAAATAGGTATCAGGTTTACTATATAAGATGTTGACTTGAAATTAGAAATTAGAATGAGCTTTGAGTTAATACTGTTTTTTGAGATGACAAGCAATATGTACTTAACAATGTGAGGATCCATGATTGATTTCTGACTATGTAAGTATAGCCTTTTGTATGATAATATTGGTAGGCATGATACTATAAGAAAGCAGGAAAACAGAGCTGTAAAAATCGACTTCAGGAAATTTTTCACCAAAAGGTGAATATGAAAAGCAGGAAAATATGATTACAAACAGACAAAATATAAATGATGCTATCTTTGTGGGACTCAATCAAGGAAAGCAAGTATATAATTAGACAATAGACATGAATAAAAAGACTTTGAGAAAATGGGTCAGAAATAGAAATTTACTTGCAGTGATGAAATACAGAATGAAAACAAATCTGAAATTATGCAATGTGGAATATTATAATTGTACTTTGTTACTTTCTTCAGTTTCCCTCCTTCTTTCACTGCTGCCTGAGACACAGCAGACATGATGAGCAATACATTATTATCATTAAGTTCCTTTGCTTATGCACATGTTCAGAGAATAAATGCTGATAGATGGGAGAAGAGCCACATCAGACCCCAGTTCTGTCTTAACTGGTATCTATGCCAGTAAGATCTATTGAAATGCCATTAATCACAAAATGCTTTGAAACTTCTACTCTCCTTAAGCTAGTGTGTTTTATGCACTACATTGCTCCAATAAACATCCTGATTAAAGTGCAGAAAAGTAGAACCGACTCAAGATCAAAACAGGGTGTTCGTTGCTCCCATCAACTAGAAAATTGTGGAAACATTTTGGGTTAAAAAATAAGTGGTGTAAACTTTAACAAGGCACTCTTTATGTTTTGGAAACTCTTAGTTCTTTGTTTACCAAACACTGAATGTGATGATGTAAACTGTAGTAAAGAACAAACCTCCATCATAAACTCACAAATACATTACTTGAGTTTGAATGTATTGCAAACAAGATAGTTCTGACAATTATGAGAAGTAATATGAAAAGAAATCAATTGGAGTGTAAGGCCTGTTTCAATATACCAGTAACCATTTTGTCTTACTTTCCAAGGTGAAGCTCATTTCTAAGGTATGGTTCCTCTTCTTTACTGGTGAGTATATACCTTCTTTAAGTGACTGGCATAAAAGATTCAATTTTAATTCTGACTATAACAGGTAAGTAAAATGAAACAACTCCATCTAATTTGGCAGTGCCACAACTGAATATACTATGACTTACCTCTCCCCGTTCTCAAGAAGTAAAGCATTACTCTGCATTACGTGCAATGTCTTTAAATTTCACTGGTGCCAGATCTTACATTCCATAAGTAGTTGCTACGAACAAAGCGCAGCCTTTAAAAATGAAATTATTTGGGTACGGTGTATGTATATTCGCACAGGGAAGACAGGTAGGATGTTTAAAAACAAGAGACAATCTGCAGATGCTGAAAATCCAAGCAACACACACAAAAAATGCTGGAGGAACTCAGCAGGCCAGGCAGCATCTATGGAAAAAAGTACAGTCAACGATTCAGGCTGAGACCCTTCGGCAAGACCTTCTGAGTTTCTCTGGCGTATTGTGTGTGATGCTCAGCTCTTTAAAAGTAGAATCGTCTGGATAACCAAAGAGATCAAGAGTGATATAAAGTAGGAAAATAGGACTAATGTCAGATATTAAGTTGAAGAAATATAAAGGAAAGTTCAGAGAAGAAAGATAAATGAAGAAGTGAAAGGAGAGTAAAAGTCGTAAACACAAATAGAAATCCGAAAACAAACACCCACAGGCATGAAACCAGCAAGCGGCTATATAGTAAGTGGAGCTGACCAGAGACCAAACAAAAGAATCTACCCAAAGAAGCAAAAAGAAGGCTGAGATACAAAATGCAGTGATTATTCTTAATCAAGGAAGAAAATAATTCTGGAGTCTTAGCAAAGGAAGATGAAGTAGTAACATTAATTAGGCTAAAATTTGATGAAGTGGATGTATAAAAAAAATACATTATGAGGTAGTGGTCACAGTCTTACAAACATATGTGAATACAGGGATCATGCCTGAAGGATAAAGAAATTCAAATATATGTCCTTGTTCAAAAGAGGATGAAATGTAAAATCAGCAGTTAAAGGCTGCTTAGCTTATCTTTCATGGAAGGAAAACTTCTAGAAACAATCATCAGGACTAGAATCATAGTGATTTGGATCCATGTAGATTAATAACTGAAAGCCAAATTAGATCTGTTCAAAGCAAGCTATGTTCAATATATTCAATAGAGATTTTGATGAGATAACATGGAGAATTGATTAGTCAAATATTGTTGATGTGATCAGTGTGAAACACTGAAGGATATTGCATAAACTGATGGACTATAAAGTGGATAAAATATAAAAAGAAACTGTTCCCATTAGCCAAAAGGTCAACATCTAGAGGTTACAGAACAATGATAACTGCCAAAGGAACCTGAAGTGACATGCAAAGGATGGTCAGAATCTAGAATGCAACAAAGATAAAATAGTCAGCATTTCCTTTAGCTCATATTGTCTGTGCCAACCATGATGCACTTCAAGCTGATTTTATCTGCCTGCACCATGGTCTCTACCCCTCCTTAATCTGCATATTCATTTGCCTGTCTAAATGACTCTTACATGTTGCTATTATATCTGCTTCCCTGGTGCATATCACGTACCTACCACTTTCTTGTGTAAAAAAGAAACTTGCCTCATAAATCTCCTTTTAACTTCCCCCTCTTAACTTAAAGCCATGCCTCTAATATTGCACCTTTCCTCTCTAGGAAAAGGACTATCTGCACTATCTATAATTTTCATAATGTTGTGTACTTCTAACAGGTTGTCCCTCTGTTTTCTGTACTCCAGAGCAAACAATAAAGCTGTAATGCCCTGGTCCATATGTTTGCTGTTATGCTGTAGGTATTTCATTTAGCAGTTCTGTAAGAGCAGTCTCTTCTGTTTTCAGCTTGTTTTGGTTATTGTTGAAAATAAGGGATGGATGAGGAGAAATGAGTGCTATCCAATTAGGATGGGAGAGCTGACAGGAGGTTTCCCTGGTGAGGGACAGTAAGGTGACTGTTTCCCTGGTGACTTCCTGAATTTTATACTTAACACCCAAAACGATGGAAGCAATAATTATGTGGTGGTGTGGGGCTGTAGTTGGTTGAGACAGTTAAAGGGTGGTCCTTGGTTCCTGAAAGAAATTTACTAGCCATGGGGGGTACAGGGGAATAAGACCAACCCAATTTTTTTTTGTAAAGAGACTCTATGAATAATGTGCTGATGGTTTCAAAGCATTATCTCCTGCAAGCAGCAACTATTATTTTACTCATCTCTCCGTCTTCGAATAGATGGGTTCACAATACATCGTCAAGATAGGTCGGTCAAGTCTCGCAAAAGCAGAGGTATATGCCTCAGGATCAACTCCTCGTGTTGGAGACTTCCCGATATTGCTTTTGCACAAGTGCCAGTCGTTTTATTTGTCACAGGAGATTTCTGCGATCATATTGGTAGCGGTGTACATTCCACCTCAGGCTAATGTCAGACTGAGTGATGTAACCAACAGGCATGAAAAAACACATCCTGATGCCTTCCCCAGTCATTTTGGGGGGGTTTTAACCAGACCAGCTTGATAAAGTCAGTAAGTAATTACCATTATCAACAAATCATCTGTAGAACCAGGGAAAATAACACACTGGACTACTGTTAAACTAAGATCAAGAGTGTCTGCCATGCTATTCCATACCCACTCTTCGGAAAGTCTGATAATCTGGCTACTCACTGAGTACAGGCAGAGAGTGAAGACTGTAGAACCAGTAGAGAGGACCGAGAAGATATGAAGCAGAAAAGCACAAGAGGGCTTACAGGACTGCTTTGACTCAGTGGACCGGACTGTATTCAAGGATTCACCTTCAAGACTGGATGAGTATGCCACAGTTGTCACCGACTTCATTAAAACCTGTGTGGATGAGTGTATGCCTACAAAGACTTACTGTACATTCCCAAACGAAAAGGCATGGATAAACCAGGAGGTCTGTAATCTGCTGAGGGCTAGATCTGAGGCATTTAAGTCTATATAAAAAAAACAGGTCTGTATATAAAAAAACAGCTATGACTTGCAGAGGGCTAGTTCAAGAGCTAAGAAACAATTCCAAGAGAGGTCGGTGGCAACATTGGATGCACGTCAGTTCTGGCAGGGTTTTGCAGGCCATTACTTCCTATAAAGTAAAACCCAACATCACGAATGGCAGTGATGCTTCACTACAAGATGAGCTCAAAACATTTGACGCTTGCTTTGAAAGGGAGAATAAATCCACAGGTCTCAGGATCCTTACAGCATCTGGTAACACGGTGGTCTCTGTCTTGGAAGCCAAAGTCAAGCTGCCTTTCAAGAGGGTGAACCCTTACAAGGCAGCTGGGCCCAATGGATTATACCTGGTAAGGTTCTGAAAATCTGTGCCAACCAAATGGTGTGGTATTCAGTCATCTTCAGTCTCTCATTGCTACGGTTGGAAGTTCCCACCTGCTTCAAAAGGGTAATAATTACTATATAACAGAGTGCAAGAAGAGCAGCAGGAGCTGCCTTAATGACTATCATACAGCAGCACTCACATCTACGATGATAAAATGCTTCGAAAGGTTAGTCATGGCTAGTATCAACCGCTGCTTCAGGAAGGACCTAGATCCACACTAATTTGCCTATTGCCACAATAGGTTTATATCAGATGCAATCTCAATGGCTTTCCATGTAGCCTTGGACCACCTGGACAAGATGCTGTTTATTGACTAGAGCTCAGCATTTAACACCATCATTCCTACAGTCCTAAATTGAAAAGCTACAGAACCTAGTCCTCTGTGCCTCCCTCTGTAATTGGATCTTCAACTTCCTAACCAGAAGACCACGAGCTGTACATAACAATCTGGAAGTAATATCTCCACTTTGCTGACAATCAAAACTGGTGCACCACAGGAATGTGTGCTTAGTTCACTACTCTATTCTCTCTACACCCATGACTGTGTAGCTAGGCATACTTCAAATTCATCTATAAATCTGCTGATCATGCGGCTGTTGGCAGAATTTCAGATGGTGATGAAAGTGCATACAGGAACAAGATATACTAGTTAGTTGAGTAGTGCCTCAGCAACAAGTTGGCACTCAGCCTCAGCAAGACCAAAGAGCTGATTGTGGACTTCAGAAACAGTAAGACAAGGAACACAAACTAATCCTCATAGAGGGATCAGAAGTGGAGAGAGTGAGCAATTTCAAGTTCCTGTGTGTCAATATTTCTGAGGACTAAACCTGGATGCAACCTATTGATGCAGCTATAAAGAAAGCAAGACAGTGGCAATATTTCATTAGGAGATTGAGGAGATTTTGTTTTTCAACTAAAATACTCAAAAGCTTCTAAAATGTATCAGGAAGAGCATTCTGATAGGCTGCATCACCATCTGGTATGGAGAAGGGAAGAGCTATTGCACAAGATTGAAGTAAGCTGTAGAAACTTGTAAAATTAGTCAACTCCATCAAGGGTACTAACCACTGTAGTATCAAGACACCTTCAAGGAGTGGTGCCTTAGGAAGGTGACGTCCATCATTAAGGACCCCCACCACCCAGGATATGCTCATTGTTACAGTCGGGAAGGAGGTACAGAAGACTGAAGGCACGCACTCAGCAATTCAGCAACAGCTTCTTCCTCTCTGCCATCCAATTTCTAAAAGGACATTGAACCCATGAACACCACATCACTACTTTTTTTTAATTTCTGTTTGTTTTGCACTACTTATTTTATCTTACATATATATTTACTGTAATTTAGTTTTTTTCTCTATATTTTGCTGCCAACCTCCCTGCACGTGTTGTGTATTGATATAAGCATTTCATTTTTATGAAAATTGCAAGCAGAAAGTCATACAGAAAGTGGTTGGAGTCTATTTCCAATTAACGTGCGCTCAACCTCTTTCATTGTATTCTGCAAAATGCTGAGAAAAGTGTTTGAAACAGCATCAATATCTGATTTTTTTTCTGGAGAGATACCTGTATTTCATAACTCTGATGACAGAGAGGATTATCACGTATTTCACTGTACTGCTGCGTAAAGCTAAGAAATTTCACGACAGATGCCTGTGATATTAAACCTGATTCTGATTCTGGTTCTGAATACACATTTTTTTAAAGAAATATAATGGAAGTATTTTTCAAAACCTTCTTTGACTTTCCTTCCTGCTAATGGCATTTCCAGGCAATTAATTTTAATTCTTGGGCATTCTGGAGCAATCCCCAAAAGGCTGATAGAGGTAGATACAAGATGTGAAAGTAACTTTAACCTGTGAGTATCGTCATGGTACATTGGAAACTGTGCCATTGTGCATTTACAGTGAACTGAAAAGACTTGATGGTAAGTCTGTGGGAGAAAGGTTTCTCAAAGTCACAATCATCTTAATATAAAATGCACAATTCTACATTTAGTGGTCACTTTATAGATACACCAGTATACCTGATCGTTAATACAAATATCTGATTAGCCAATCATGTGGCAACAATTCAATGCATGAAAACACATAGACGTTCTCAAGAGGTTCAGTTGTTGTTCAGACCAAGTATCAGAATGGGAGAGAGACGTGATCTAAGTGAATTTGATCATGGAATGATTGTTGGTGCCAGAAGGAATAGTTTGAGTATCACAGACACTGCTGATCTCCTGGGATTTTCACACAAAACAGTCTCTCTAGAGTTTACAGAGAATGGTGTAAAAAACCAAAAAAAAACACTGTGATCGGCAGTTCTGTGAGCCAAAGTACCTTGCTAATGAGATCGGTAAGAGAAGAATGGCCAGACTGGTTCAAGCTGACAAGAAGGCGGCATAACTCACATAACAACACATTATAACAGAGGTGTGCAGGAAAGTATCTTAGAATGTAAAACATATCAAATCTTGAAGTGGATGGGCTACAGCTGCAGTAGACCACGGATCTTATAAAGTGGCCACTGAATGTATGTTTTAGTTCAAATACTAAAAGTCACATTTTTTGTAACAATGATTGAGCAACATGTTAGTAAATAATTTACTACAATGTGAATGTAAAGTTGTTAATGCATTTTCAGTCCTTATAAAGTATTATCGTTCGTCCTAATTATACACACCAGGCATGAAATTGCTATATATCTAATATACAGTAAAACTAACAGAGAAAATATGGGTATTATACCCCACATGCTAATATGTCTGCATTTGCTGACATGTCATGAAATCTAAATTTCTTGAAATATTACACAGTTAATGGAATACTTCAAACATGCTGCATACAGGGTGTCAAAGGTCAAATTCAACCAATTTATAATATGCAGAGTTAATTACTAAGAATATTCTACAGTTAAGTATATAATTTTACATTTATAGAATCATTCACTTGTGCACAGGAAGAATGCATCTGGCTGTGATTCTCAGCTTTATAAATGCTGATCTCATTATCAGTTTGATTACCACCCCTTATCTTCTTTGTTTTTGGTTGTGGGTTTTTTATGCTTTTTGTTAAGATGCTTTAGGAAACTAAAGCATTTGTCTTGTAACAAAAATGTTATATAAGTCATAATTGTCATGCACAGAATGTCAGCATCACTCCCCAACATAAACTTGTCAAACCTTGTTAAGGATTATGTCTTGTTTAACATTAAAATATTGAGACCTCTGCCTGTGCAGCAGATTACAGCCTTTTGTACCATCAATGATTTGGGTGAACCAACCTCAACTGTGTCCTGAGTCATACATGTGCTGGTAACCCACCAGGATGATAACCTGATGTAGAAAGTTGACTCCACCCACATCCTCAATCAATTACACTCAAAATCCTTTTTAATCATTTATCCAATTCATATTTAGTGGATCTTTCTGCACCCAAACTAGCTGCAGTGCTTGCAAAAAAGCCTCTTCAAAGTGAACCACCACAGATGTTTAATGCCACTCACCAAAACACTCTGATCTCTGATCCCTGTTATTTTTAAATAATTCTATACAACAATGTACAACTCTATTATTTATTCCCTGGACTCCCTACTTTAAGCCACCACTCCTCTTGCCTTAAAGAGCAACTTTTGACTTTTGATCAGTCTTCTTCTGAACACCATTTGACTCCATATCGGTTTATCGCTTTTCCTCTTTACAAAATCTCCCACATGCATTCATCCTGTCATATAATTTATATTATATAAATGTGAAGTATAGAACATAGAACAATACAACACAGAACCATGTCCCTTGGCCTGCAATGTTGTGCCCAATGAATTAAGCCAGTAATTAAGCATCCCTCTGCCTACACAATATCCTTATCCTTCCATTCTCTACATATTCTTCTGCCTATCTAAAAGCTTTTTAAACACCTCTAACATATTTGCCTGTACTCCCTCCCTTGGCAGCACAGTTGATGCATCCAGCACTCTCTCTATATACAAAAACATTGCCCTGCACACCTCCTTTGAACTTCCCTCCTCTCACCTTAAATGCGTGCCCTTTAGTATTAGAAGTTTTGACCCTGGGAGAAATATACTGACTGCCTACTTTATCTCTGCCTGTCATTGTCGTGTAAAGTTCTGTCCGGTCTCGGTACAGCCTCCACTACTGCAGGAAACACAGCTTGAATTTGTCCAACCTCTCCTCATAGCCAAAGCCATGCAGGCAATATCCTGATAAATGTCCTCTGAAACCTGTCGAATTCCTCCACTCCTCTACAACAATGGGGCAGCCAGAACTGAATTTAGATGTAGCCTAATAGTTCTAAAAAGTTGTGACATAACTTCCTGACTCTTGAACTAAATACTTCAACTAATAAAGTCAAGCTTTCTATATGCCTTTACTACCTTGTCATCTTGTGCAGCCACTTTCAGAGAGCTGTGGACTTGGACCCCAAAATCACTCTATGCATCAACACTGTTCAGGGTCCTGCCATTAACCAAGTGTTGTGAAAATTGCTGTTGTAAAGACCATGGATGGTCATAGTCATGCTCCATAGCATTACCTTTCTTCGTCTACTTTTCATAATAACCGTAATGCAATTTCCAGTCTAAGTATCAGGTGAGGATGGGGGAAGGATTGGCAATGATACAGTTGAATAAACCTTGCACTCAAGCAGCCTGCCAATTTTCGCTGAGAAGATTCACACATGAAAAATGGCACTTGGGAAGAGTACCAGATGGTGACTGACCCGCATAGATAAACAAGGGACTGAACAGCTTCAGAATAATAAGGAAGGTGGTGGTTGATAGTGAGGTAGTGGTGGGGAAAAAATTACATGTGAGAAGAAAAATTTTGTTTCTTCCGCCAGGTTGTCTCATTTCAATAAAAACTTGACATTCAAAATCTACCCACTGCAGAGATGAATAATTTAACTCTTAAGTAAAGATAATTCTTTTGTCAGGATTAAACATTTCACCACCATGCAGCCCAAATTACTCTCTTTCTGAGTAATGTGTGTGAGACATGTTATTACAACAATCTGTCAAAAACAAGCATAAATTAATGTAAAAGCTGCTATGGAATGTCAGTGCATTGTACTGCCTATGGATAAAAGATTAGTTAATAGCCATTCAAAATCCTATGGTAATTTATCAATTATAAAAATTTTGCTGTGGGGAATTCTCAGGTAAGGGTAAACAGTTGATCACAGGTACAATAGAGAAAATCAAAGTAGAATCACTCCTAGCAACGTCCCAAGAGCAACTTTCTTTTCTGCATTCCCAGAGAGGAATTGAGTGCATTTCAAATCAGGTATTCCCCTAAATTGAATCAACTCTATCAGAAAGGACACAAGTATACTAATTTGGTCAATGGCATTTGCCAGCCTCTCACTTTTTTTAGCTGTCAGCTTCGCCCCCTGCGAGCGCATGTACCACACGTTTGACCATGAGCTTCGTGGCTTGCACCTGGCAGTGCGACATTTTCATTTTCTCCTAGAGAGCTGTCCACTTACGGCTTTTGTAGATCATCAGCCCCTAACACTCACCACGGTTAAAGTCTCTGAACCTTGGTCAGCTCAACAGCATTGCCATCTTTCTTTATTTCAGAGTCAAAGTCAAAGAGCAGTACAACACAGGCACAGTAATTTTGGTCTAACAAATTCAATTTGACCACAAGGGCCATCTAGTTAGCCTCAATTCCTTTCATTCAGCCCATATCCCTCCAACTGCTGCACCTCCATGTACATATCTAAGTGTTTGAAATGCAACTGTCATACCTGCCTCAACCACTTCCTCTGGCAGGTCTCACCACCCTTTGTATCAAAAAGTTGCCCCCTCACTCCAAACCTATGGCCCTGAGCTTTGGACTCCTTTACTGTGTTACCATCCACCTATCTATGCCTCTCATAATCTTAAGCACTTCCATAAGGTTGTCCCTCATTCTCCTGTGCTCCATGGAACTAAAACCTAACTTGACCTACCACTTCCTATATATCAGATCCGCTAGTATTGGTAACATCCTCATAAATTTTCTTTCCACTCTATCCCATTTAAGCACATTTTCCTATAACAAGGTGACCAAAACTATACACGATCCTGCAAATGTGACCTTATGAATGACTTACACAACTGCAAGATAATGTCCCAACTCCTGTATTCAATGCAGAAGATGGATGTGTTAGTTCCAGAGAGCCCATGTAAGTCAAAGTCAGCAGAAAATGGGGATAATGAATGTGTATGATTTAGTGTAGGAAAAATAACTGAGCTGTTGCTTTTTAGGTAGGTAGTGTTATTGGTAAATGCCAGTGGAAGACCAATAGTAAAGCATAACTGTAGCTTTCCGTGGAAGATAACCAGGGAAAAATCTGAGACAAAGTCAGTGGATAAACGCAAGCACTGTAGATGAAAATTAACTTCTAAATTTCAAAATTATAATGCTCTCATAAAAATTGTAATTCATCTGCCACCAGTCCAAGCTAGATTATTCCATTCAGATTATATCAACATAAATTTTTTTCTTCCAGACATAACTCTCCATCAACATCCGGACACAACTCTCCACCAGCAAAACACACAGCTTATGGCAAGGTCCCCACACCATCGCAGACTTCAAAGCTAAACGTAGTGGTGCTGTCAGCATTGCTGCCTCTCTCCCAGGTGAGCTAAATCTTTTTTACACTCAGTTCAAAGGTGTCAACACTGAGTCCCCAAGGAGAGCCATCGAAGCAACCTGCACCTTTGACATCTCTGAGACTGATGTACACATGTGTTTCCAACGAGTGGGCAGGCTGTGGGACCGGATGGCATCCCAGGGCAGGTACTCAGGATGTGCGTGGCACAACTGGCAGGTGTGATTACAGACATTTTTAATCTCTCCCTCTCCCAGTGTAATATGCCCTCCTGCTTCAAATAATCCACCATTGTTTCTGTACCTAAAAAGACCGAGGTAACATTTCTGAACGACTGGAGTCCTGTCGCACTCACCAAAATTACAAGAAAATGCTTTGAGAGGCTGACCAAGGACTACATCAGCACCATGCTACCACACACACTGGACCCCTTACAATTTACCTACCAACACAACCGATCAACAGCTGACGCAATAACCACAGCTCGACACACTGTACTTACACACTTGGAGAAGAAGGATGCTTATGTAAGAATGCTGTTCTTGGACTACAGTTCAGCGTTCAAGACTATAATTCCCTCCAGACTTGACAAGAATCTCAGAGACCTTGGCCTTCTCCTTGCCTTGTGCAGTTGCATCCTGGTCTTCCAACTGCAGGTGGTAAGAGTGGGCTCCCTCACCTCTGCCCCTCTGACCTTCAACACAGAAACCCCTCAGGGCTGTGTCCTAAGCCCCCTCCTTTACTCTCTGTATACCCATTACTGTGTCGCCATCCACAGCTTCAATCTGCTAATTAAATAATAACGAGACAGCCTACAGAGAAGAAGTCATCACTCTGACTAAGTGTTGTCAAGAGAACAACTTCTCCCTCAATGTTGCAAAAACAAAGGAGCTGGTTGTGGACTACAGAAGGAATGGAGACAGGCTAACATAATCAAAAGGTCTGGGGTTGAGAGGGTAAACAGCTTTAAGTTCCTCGACATAAACAAGGATCTCAAATGGTCTTTACATAACAGTTGTGTGGTGAAAAAAGCATTGCAGCATCTTTCACCTCAGACGGTTGAAGAAGTTTGACATGAGTCTCCAAATCCTAAGGACTTTCTATAGAGGCACAGTTTAGAGCATCCTGACTATCTGCATCACTGCCTGGTATAGGAACTGTAATTCCCTCAACAGCAGGACTCTGCAGAGAATGGCGTGGACAGCCCAGCATATCTGTAAGTGTGAACTTCCCACTGTTCAGAACATTTACAGAGACAGTTGTGTAAAAAGGGCGCAAAGGATCATTGGGGACCCACGTTTCCCCAACCACAAACTGTTCCAGCTGCTACCATCCGGGAAACGGTACCGCAGCACTAAAGCCAGGACAGCTTCTTCCACCAGGCCATCAGACTGATTAATTCACGCTGATCCAAATGTATTTCTACGCTACATTGACTGTCCTGTTGTACATACTATTTATTACAAATTACGATAAATTGCACTTTTAGATGGAAACACAATGTAAAGATTTTTACTTCTCATGTATGAGAAGGATGTCAGAAATAAAGTCAATTCAATCTAGTCATCGAACAAGTAGTCCAAAGGTAATTTTATTTCACACAAGATCCAATACCACTGTATTGAGTAGTGTAAGGATCTTAAACTGGGGTCTTGCTCCACAGGCCCTTAGTGTTCAGTGCACCAAACTACAGCACAGCTCTCAGCAAGTCCTAAGGTGCGGAATATGTCAGTCCATAAAAGTAGCCACAAAATATTCTTGCATTACAAGACAAGTAAATGTTAGCCATCCTTCATCAAACTTCCAACACTAGTGAAGTTTTGTTTCCCAGGGAACAACCTGTTAATATCAAGCAGTAGAAGTCAACAATTCATAGCAAAAATCCTGACACAGTTCGAATTTTTTTTGTACAAACAGGATCAAATGCCTATGGACCCTTAAATAAATAGCCTAGGGTCATTCTCTATACATTAAACAAATGATTAGTTCTGTAAGATACGCATGCTGACCAGTGGCTCTGGCGTGTTAACCAGCAAGGAGTTAACACATTCAGGAGAAACAAGAGAGGAAAAGAAGAACTAAACACAATAAAGCACAGAGAAGCCATGAGGGCTACACCTAGTACATGTCGACGTTGATCAGTTGGATCTGAGTCAGAGAGATACCAAGTGCCTAATCTTGAGCTCACTGAGATAAAATTAAAAAGACAGGAGTGATATGGAAGTATTGAGAGCACAGAAAACTAGTTGCTCAACTCCGAATGACTGTTGGAGAAGAAAATTTTTTATTCATGTATACAGTATTAAGTAGGAATAGGTTTTCATTTTCTATTGAGCATTAGAGAATCATCATGACAATAGAATCAGTATTTTTAGCATACTCTCATTACTACTGATGGAATTGAAACAGTATTTTCAGCTACTTTTGCATTTGCAGAAGAGACAGCGTCCTGATTCTAATCAAAGTAGTGTGGTAGCCAGAGATATGGTGTGGATTTGGGAAGAAGTATATGCAGCATTTATAAGGGTCAAGGGTGTTTTTAAACAGCAATGAATAACCAGAGAGATATCGGAGAGAAATTGGAGCATTGATAATTGCAGAGCTTGGATTAATATTTAAAGTGGAAGTAACTAGCTAGGGGAGATCAGAATGGTAAGTGATAAAAGAGGGAAATGAGAAGTATTTTTAGCATAAGTAAGCAGAAATAAAACTATTGCAGGGAATCAGTGAGTAGCCTCAGGTCTGAAGAGAGCTCTGATGCAAAGTTCCATGTGAAGCATACAAATTTGCCTGACTAAGATTGGACAATTCCAAGGGCTGCACCTTCATCTTTGCATAACTGCATTTGAGACTCCAGATGAAATATTATTTCAAAATGCCTGTACACATCAGATATTCATATTCCTGCTGGTGCAAGAAAATGTTTCATTTATAACAGGAGCAGTAACACCACATGGTACATAAATGAAAGGCCACTATGGCCATACTCCAACTGACCCAGCCTCCCTGTAATTGCTCTTTAATACATTGCTTCAAGCTTCCCACATGAACTGGTGCATGGGACTGGCTGAAGAGCTTCAAACTGAAAGCAAATAGCACAGCACTCTACTGATGGCACACAGTGTGTGGCAATGTAAGTATCGACAACATTTTCTCACAAACTTCTAAATCTTTCATTGCAGTTCATGACAATCTGCAATTAAATATACAGAACTTGGTTGGAAATTTCTGCTTACTTATCAGCCAATAACGTGTTTTCACATCATAGACTCTAAATCATCAAAGAACATGGCCCATTTTCTTCTCTCTCTCTTTCTTTTTCTCTCCCTGCTTGTATAGAAAATTGTTTCCCAAACACTGCTTCATTTCTCTTTATGGAGGCTGTATCTGAATGTTAGATTTGAAAAGCAGGTATCCAGTTTTGGAGAAAATTCAATCAGTTAATATTGTAACCTAGAGGCTTTGCCAATATAAACTAGACTTAAATTATATTTTTATGATCAAGGTCTGAGGTACATTTATTGTCAAAGTATGTAGGCAGTCTACGACTCTGAGATCCATCTTCGCCAGACAGTCCCAAAACAAAACCATGGAAGCCATTTGAAGAAAAACATCAACCCTCCCCCCAGCACAAAAAAAACACGCCAACATCAACAAGAACTTCAACCCCTCCATGCAAAAAAAAAGTGCAAATGACAACAGAAATATTAAACCCCAAATCCACCACCCGCATGAAAAAAGGCAAACAAATCGTGCAAAAGGCAACAAAAAAGAATGGGCATAAACAGAATACTGTATAAAAACATAAAACTTGTGGTGAACTACATATACCTGTCTGGACACGCCCCCCCCCCCCACCCCCACCCGCTGACTGCTCCTGTGGCTCCTTCCACTGACCGTGGCTCCTCCCACAGACCCCGGTATAAAGGCAATTGGGGCCTGAGCCCTGCCTCTCAGTCTCCAGGATGTAGCATGGTGGTCAATTGTTGCTTGTTCTTTCTTCCAGTCAATAAAAGCCGATATCTCGCCTCACGTCTCAGAGAGTTATTGATGGTGCGTCAAAACTGAAAGAGCTCACATCAACTACAGTCCAATAAATCACAGATCCAGAACTTTGGTACCATCCTCTGACAGCATCAAGGGAGAGAGAAAGAGAGACAGACAGAGAGACAGAGTGAGAGAGAGACAGAGAGAGAAAGAGACAGAAAGAGAGAGAGAGAGAGAATTCAAATGCAGGGGCCTTCACTAGGGAGCAGTGAGCAAGACACCTTTACATCAGGCACCTTCTCCAGCAGCAGCAAGCAACAGGCTGGTAGATGGCACTGTACACTCACTCACCTTCCCTACTCACCTCGATGTTTCAATTTTCCTTGATGCTTTAATCAGTAAGACTGTTGAGAAGTGGAGTTGATCATGGGCCTGCACCCCATCTCTAAGTTTCTAGGCCTCAAGGCCACTCACTTCTTGGAATCTTCTCAGGCACAGCAAAGCACCAGATTGCTCAATTGATTGTCAAGCTATAGTTAACAGGCTCCAACTGTACCTTTTTACCAAATAAAAATAAGATGTGAAAGAAACAGTTTGTGGACTACCTGGAAGATGTTGCCTGAGATAGCATCAATGTCACTTTGTTTTAACCCAAGCAACCTGTTCATATTTTATACCTTCACAGTATGGTACGGATCAAATTTGACCCAGCCCAAGAATCCCCTCATAAGAAGTGTCTACACCAAACTTTTGAACTACAGATCTATTTAGAAAGTATAAATAGCCTATCTGACATTATTAAATGAGTGATTAATCCTTAATTAATATTTCAGAGATCTAAAATCCATTTCACTAGATACGGGTCAAATTTGACCCAGAACAGCCTCAATGTACAGAAATTTGTAGCACCTGTACAAAAGTGTAAAATTTTTAAGTATTTTCATTTTTGTGCATTTTGTGTCACTTTAGGAAAAGTCATCAAATTTCAGCTAAAAAAAATGGCATTTAGGGTGTTTTTACTGCTGTCAAGTGTTAAAGCATGTCAAATTTGACCCGAACAGTATGTAAGGGTTAATTAGAACTTGCTTATCAATTCCCATTCTGATGTAGAGACAGCATCAACATTGTGGACCATATTATCTTATTAAAAGAAATAAATGACAATAGTTTAAAGTAGAGAGATACAGTATCCATACAGGCCCATTGGCCCATTGGGTCTGTTTTAGAAGTCTTTTGATATAATTAAATCTGATTCTATTCAACAAACACAACTTACATTTACACAGATCCTTTACTCTAAGAAGACGAGCAATAAATTATACAGGACTGTTATCAGAGTGAGCCACATATGGAAACAAAAGGGTAAATGAACAAAAGCCTGTTCAATAAAGTACATTTTATGACTACTTTAAGGAAAAGAGATAGAAGCTTACTGCATAAAGTACAGCATTTAAAATTGGACAGCTAAATAGAACCTACTCAATGATGATAACAAGGCAGTTGGTTTGAAGTTCAAAAATACAAGGCTATTTGAGTTGTAGGTGGTAGAGAGAGGAAAGAGGCTTGAAAAGTTGGATAGGTTTCTTAAATATCTTGTAAATTGTGTCAAATCTACTGTTAGTGCACATTTAGAATTCTGATTCAAGTTCAGCATCCAGTTTTGGAATTTACATGTGAAATGATAGAATACAGAAAAAGTAAAAAAGCCCCCAATGGAAAGGATTCTTTTTGTTCACTAGAAGCCCTTAGATATTTTAGGGCTACAGCAATAATCAGAATCAGACTGAACATCACCGGCATATGTCGTGAAGTTTGTTAACTTTGCGGTAGTAGTACAATGAAAAACATGATATAGAGAAAAAAGAAAACTGTAAATTACAGTAAGTACATACATATTAAATAGTTAAATTAAATTAGTAGTGCAAAAAATAGGAATTTAAAAAAAGTAGTGAGGTAGTGTTCATAGGTTCAGTTTCCATTCAGAAATCAAATGGTGGAGAGGAAGAAGCTGTTCCTGAATCGTTGAGTGCCTGTGGTCAGGCTTCTGTACCTCCTTCCTGGTGGTAGCAATGAGATGAGGGCATGTCATGGGTGGTGAGAGTCCTTAATAAAGGACACTGCCTTTCTGAGTCACCACTCCTTGAAAATGTCCTGGATATTATGGAGGCTAGTGCCCATGATGGAGCTGACTAATTTTGCAACTCTCTGCAACATACTTCTATCCTATGCTGTAGCCTACCCCCTCCATAGCAGATGGTGATGGAGTCAGTGAAAATGCTCTCCACAGTACACATGTAGAAATTTGCGAGTGTTTTCAGTGACATATCAAATCTCTTCATACTCCTGATGAAATATAGCCGTTGCCTTGTTTTCTTTATAGCTGCATCGATATGATAGGTCCAGATTAGGTCCTCAGAGATATTAACACCCAGTGACTTAAAATTGCTCACACGCTCCACTTCTGATCCCTCTATGAGGACTCATGTGTGTTCCCTCATCTTACCCTTTCTGAAGTCTACAATCAATTCTTTGGTTTTACTGATACTGAGTGCTGAGTTGTTGCTGTGACACCACTCAAATAGTTTGTATATCTTGCTTCTGGAAGCTCTCTCGTCTCCACCCGAGATTCTGCCAACAGTGGTTGGCATGGTTTGCTACCTTGTTCTGATTTAACTTGGATGAAAATGCTGGAAATTCTCATGAGCTCATTCAACATCTGTAGAGAGGGAAATTGTTAACGTTTCAAGTTGAAGACCTTTCATCAGATCTACTTTCTGATGAAACATTTACATTGGTTTTGTGACAGCCAGTTAATTGAAATGTATCTGTGTATTGTTCTTTTTTGCTTGATAGCTCTTCTTTTCAGATAAAGGTAGACTCATTGTAATATTTTGCACACTGTACTCACATGAAATTAAAAGGTATTTGCACGTTTATAGCAATTTTTAACCTTAGAACATCCCGAAATGTCTCACAGCCACTGGAACATTTACTGCGGTTATTCTGATAGCATATGGGAACTGCCTATAGCACACTTCAACCAAAGACAATTTGATTATGGCCAATTAATTTCATTCTTTCTGTGATTTTGCTGAGAAACAAGTGTTTACACAGATACCAGAGGGAACTTATCAGTTCTGCAGAAGGTCACTGCAAGGTCTACTTTATGAAGTGGATGTTGCCTGGGTTTAACATATCATCAAGAAAATGCACAACTATTTCAGCATTTCCTGAGTACAATGAAGCCATTGAATCACAGAGCATGGAAAGAGGCCACTTGATCAACCACACCCACACTACCATTTGGCACTCTTCCACATTAATCCCATCTTCTAGCACTTGGTAAATATCCTTCTATACCTAAGTGATTCATGTGCTCGTCTAGACACTTCTTAAATCCAGTCAGCAATCTTGCTTCCACATTTCTGTCAGGCAGTATACTCCACACACTCACCATGCTTTGGGTGAAAAATATTTAGTTCCAATTCCATCTAAACTTCTCACCCCTTCATCTATGTTTATGCCCTCTACATCTATCTCTGACATACATGCCCACATAGTTTTTTCTAGCTCAAATCACATGACTTGAATCCTAACCTTTGAGACTCCGAGATGAAAGAACAATTAAATAAGACACCAGTTGCATAATTTGACACTGAATTCCAACTCTGCCCTCAAGATTACCAAATAATTAGTCTATCTGCAAACAGATGGATAAGAAAAATGCACAAACTAGCAGTGACAAGTCATCAAACTATTCTAATTTATTTATTTTATGGCCATCAGCTGTGAAAGAACTGTTAAATACAACAAATAACTCGTGGCCAAATTCAAAGCCACTGAAATATCCCAACAGGTTTTAACCAGATAAACTCTTAAACCTCCTTCATTCGTTTGAATGATGACCAAACTGTATGGCTGGAATTGGACAGTAGGGTGCCAAGAAGGTCATTCAATTTCCATAATAGCTTACATTATCTTCCCTCAGATATAATAGGGGAAATAACATAATAATAACCAAACTGCCCTTATTTGATGAAGGTCATCAACATGAAGCAATAACTCAGTTTTTCTCCATATGGGTGCTGCCTGGTCTGCAAAGTATTGATAGTATTTTCTGTTTTAGCCCCTGTGGAAGTCACATGTTTATAAAGGATCTATGGCTACAGGATAGGGTGTTGTTGTGCAGTTCACCATGTCTTCTAGTCTGCCAACACTCGCTGTCTGAGATGACGAGAGTAAGAGGCTGGTAGAATTGAATGAAAACTCCACTGAAATATTTTGAAAAGTGATTGAAAGTGCATTGGGTTTGGATTTAGTAAGTTATCCAATATTCATTTATAGAATGATCAATGGGTTTATCCCACTCACCCCTCCTTGAACTAATTAAATCTGAATGCCATAAGGTAATTTAAAAATGAAAGTAAAGTCATTTAAAAGAGACCAATGCAATTTTACAGGCTTTTGTTCCATCTGCTGTGAATTTAACCTTATAACGACTGCACTGTGTTTGGTCATTTGGGTGGTTCAGATGCATTTCTGTTCCTTTGCTTTGAAGAGATTTCTTTTTACAGATTTCTATTTCACATTATCTGAGCACTCAAAAGAGCTATTAAGGAATGATAAAGATACTGTAAAAAAGGTAAACTGTAGGATATTTAATGAAAGAAAACATGCTTCTGTCACACTGTGGATGACAGATGGGAAGGATTTCTTGAGAAGTAGCAGGATTGGGTAGTGCAGGCTGTCATGGCATATGGAAATTCTGCACAACACAGGATCGCTGTGACAAAAATTCTAATGGTAACTGATACATTGGAGACATCCACTCGATACAGACCATCAGAGGACACGAGTCATTACATTTTCCTGTTTACAAATTAAATCCCAAGCTATAAACACACAATAAATTATTCACATTGCTGCAACATTTGCATCGCATCCTTTTCACCAGCTGCAACAAGTTCCCTTTACTCTTCTGATTTATTCACAAAAGCAAATGCTTCCAGGGATGGGAATCCCATCAATCAAAGAAAATCAGCTAATGGATCTGTCACAATCCCATCACCTCAAGCTGGAGTAAAAAAACTCTCCCGAAACACAACAAGAGTAGTAATCCACTGTCTTGCAATCTATCCTGCCCTGAGGATCCAACAGTCTCTCTTGATTTATGATTTTGTCCATAACCTTCCTCCAGAGGATTCACTGCTGCCCATTGTTAGAAACTATTTCAAATAGGTGCCCTATTAGCATTTAGTTCAATGATTAATTTCCCCAGTGCCAAATGGGATTCACCTTCTTTCCTTCTCACGTTCTCAGCACCTTCACCCCAAGTATCATCTCTGTCACAACCAGTGCTCCCTGCCTTTTCTCAATGACATCTGATTGTGATGTAGTGAAGCTAAAAAGCAGCAAGGTATTTCCAAGGACTGGTCTGTCTTTTGTTACAAGTAAATTGACTCACTGAAATAAATCCCCTATTCACTAGGATAGCTTGCCACCTGTCCCTGACCATGCTTTGTCCTCCAGCAAGATCTCAGGTGTAGTCTTCCAATGGGACCCTGGTACAGTGTCATCCAGTACAGCACAGGAGTTGTCATTGTACAGAGGGCCAGCTATACTCACACAGCAGCTGAGAGACTTCGACATTAATAATCACTGAAAAACACTTCAAAACTTTTCTCTTTGAAGTTAAAACATGAAAAATCTCTCTCACACACACACACACACACACACACACACACACACACACACACACACACACACACACACACACACACACACACACACACACACACACACACACACACACACACACACACACACACACACACCCCCCCCCCCCCCCCCCCCTTGTTTTGATTCTGCCCATTTGTTTGAATTGGGTTCTTGTACTTGATCCGGGTTTAATCCTACTCAGGCTGAGAAGGCATCTCTCTGAACCTGATGACTTTAAACTCTGTGGAAGACTGATCATTTCTGTTGAGCCTCAAGACAAACCCACTGATACAACCTGGGAGTTGCAGGTAATACTGATCTTAGGCCTATGGAAATTGAGATTTACCACAGAGACACTGGGTACATCGGACCTCATTTGCTAATAGCTAATGTATTGTAATTCAAGGTACCACATTAGTTATCTGTGGAGATATGAATCAACAAAGAAAAATATAGAGACATGTTTAAAATAAATAATTATTTCTACAGATCTTAATTTCGGTAGGACAGGCAGTTTTGAGGAAAAGTCATAAAATTTAAACACTAACACTTCATCCTTTTCCAAGGTCCTGACTGACCTTTTGTTTTCATAATTTTCTATTTTCTTTGTTTTCAATTTGAGGCATCCATAACATTTTTTATTATACTATGGATTACTCCTTGATTTTTCATCAACAAAACTCAGGAAGAACTCCAACATATTGTAATATTATCAGGTCATCAGTTCAAGGGTGCAGGACTAAGCAGCTGATCATTAGTGACAATGTATTGTTTCCCTTGAGCTAACAAGACTAATGAACAAATAAACCCCTAGATCGATGGCTGTCAGTCTCCCTATAATGAAATTAACTCTTGCAGCTGAAAGACTAACAAGCACAAAGAACCTTGGAGGCAACTAGGATCAGACTTGTATTCTAGTGTGCAATTAACATCCAGCAGTAAAAGTATAGCATCCATCCAGCATCAGACCAACTGGCAATCAAAACTTTGAAACATGCTCGTCTAGTTGAGTGACATCTTGAAAGAGACACATGTGACAGTGTTAATCCTCTTAATATTCATTATATTTTACAGATTTACTTCTAAGTGTTGGTCCCAATAGTGGGCTTATCTCAATGGAATTAAAGGTGCATATTTTCACTACTTTTAACATGACTTGGAGTTAAGCAAGGAGTGAGATAATCCAAGAAGCTTTCAATTACCCATCTGAAGACATCATAGAAAAAAAAGTAGAAAGTCAAGGGAAATTGCAAATAACCTTTGAGGCGATTTAGTGAAAAAAAGATAATGACTATGTTTAATCAAACAAAATTAAACCTTGTGGGTCTGGTTTTCCTTATTTAAATCCTCCTTTGTGCTCAGTCTCTTCCTGATTGCGCTTAGCTTTAGTAACCAGTTCTACTGCTCCAGGGACCAACTCCCTTGTATATTTAAATTAAGTTTTGGTGACATCATTTAATCTTTTTCTCCCATTTCCTCTGCTCATAAGTTATATGAAGTGGGTATTAGAACTTGCAAAACAGATATATGGAGTTTGGTGTTTATGAAGAATTAAAAAAAATTCCATTTATCAAACAAGTAAGAAGTCTATTTGTGGAGTAAACTTTGATATTCGTTTTAAATTAATCTTGTGCCTAAATTACAAACTCAGAGTTTAGATACAGTAGTCTGAGCTATTGGCCAGACTATTAAACCATGCATTTACTCTTGTGATGCATGTATGCCCTTGTTTCATTGCATGGATGGTTAACACATGCAGCTTCTGGAATCTACCAAACTGAACAGGTGTTCACCAGAATTGTCATGCAATTCCCACAGTGATCTGACCTATCTCCATTTAGTCTTTCATTAAAGCTAAGCCCCAGGGATCTATTTTCCTGATCTTTCCCATTGTGCAAAGAGGCCATCTGCACAAAGGACATTTTCCTGTTCCTGCACCTTCACACAGAGCTGAATCTGCTTTTTTGAGAACTCATTTTCTTCCCTCCCACTAGCTGCAGAACATTGCAGACCACTTGCCTCCATGAGATCTGATTTGACTAGAGCTTCAAAAAGGATTTAATGTTTAAAAAAATCACATTATGCAATGCTATTGACCATATTATTAGAGGAACCAGGTACATTTTTTTAATATATTTCTGACATTGCTACTCTAAGTGCTGGGTAGAAATTACACTATGCTCAAGAACTATTCCCCAGACAGCTGCAAAGGAATTTCAACCCCACTGCCTCCTCTTCAGGTGGGGTGAGCACCAATCATATTTTTCACTTACTATTTTTCAGATGACTGTTGTAATTTTCTTTTGCCTTTAGGGAAGATGAGATATCTGTCCCTCACACTGCAAATATTATTCTGAGCTTTATCCAAGTATTGTTTCAGTGCTCCAATGATTGGGATACAAGTATTTACTTTACATCATTGCTGAACAGGTGCTTAAACAGAGATATCATTTGCAAGACCTATTCAACTGCAAGATGTTTTAATCAGCAATCTCACAGCGCTGTAATCTGATCCATAATAAAAATGAATTGAGTAGGGAGTTGGGGGCAGCAATTCAGAAATTTTGTTAATGTGCAATTGAAAGGAGCAGGGAAGTATGGTAAGTTACTGGCCTACACTTTTTGTTCCTTTATTTGTCTATTTATAATGTTATTTCAATGACTATATCCATGTACACCTGGCATGTCATTATCTACAACCCATGTTTACTTTTGACTGAATCAATGGGTGGGAAATTATAATTCATTGTGAGAAGGTAAAAGAAAAAAAACAAAGTCCAAAAATCAGTTAAAGAATATAAGGACTTGCTTTTACGTGGGTTTTATCGTGACTGGAATGCCAAATGTTTTACATTAACGAACTCTTTTGGATGTGTAACCACTCCAGCAACTTCAGATACGTGCCAGCTAATTTGTATACAAGTTGATATGAACAGATCTATTTGTTTACTTAATGATGTTGGTTAAGCAGAAATTTATAATACGTTTGAATGATTATCTAACCAAACCAACAAGGGCTGAGCAACAAAAGTGTTGTATTCCTTAGAAAAGTAGCTTCTTCTATACGTGTTGGAAGTTTAGTGTAGGGATAGAATGGGAGTTCTAATTATTAAGACATAAATATGTATTTTTCAGCTACTTACATGCATTGTAAATAATTTTAAGACATTTCTGAACATTTCATTAAAAGATAAATGAAGGTGAGGCAGATGATATGGTGATAAGCTGGATGCTATAAGGCTGTTTTTCTGGTTGGTGGAGTCTGGATCTGAAGATATAAGAGAGTCAAAATTTAAGACAGAAAAAAGAGGACCTTCTCCTTTTAGTTGGTTGTTAACCATTGGATTTATCTGTCCCAAAAGGAAAGATACGTGATAAATCTTAGAAATATCTTCTTATGTCTTAGGAATCGCCTGTATGAAGAGATTATGAAATTCACCATCAACTCTTTACGGCACTACCTAAGGTTGTTTGAAGACATCTACTGGACAGCAATGAGTCCTGACATTGTGTATGATTCTGAAACATGAACTACTTACAATTATCACAAGAGAGTTATCACCAGTTTTGCTTCTGCAAAGGTCTCCAAGTCCATTGTTAGGATAAGCAATGTTGGCACCCTATCTCAGAATACATCCCCGGCACTGAAACCCTAATTACACTCAGCATATCCTGTCACCAGCCTCTTGAAATGAACACTCTAATCCAAGCTCATCTTGATTGTAGATTCAAGAATGATATTCTTTCCACTCTTTTCTATAAGTGTATACCCCAGATAAATACTTTGTGGAGATTTTGTGATATATATATATGATTATATGATGTATATGTACAATGTCTGAAATACATCTTATGGAAATGTTTGTTTGATGAACTTCAATAAAAAATAAACTACAAAGAAAAATGTGCAATATATGTACCAATTTATGGGAATTCCTTTCAAAGTGCAGGAGCATATGAAAATGGTCTCGGAAAGAGCATAGAAGGCAGTTATAAATTCATGAGGGGCAGAGATAAGGTAAATGCTCACAGTCTCTTTCCCAGGGTAGGATGGTCTAAAACAAATGGCCATAGGTTTAAGGTGAGAGAAGAAAGTTTTAAAGGGAACCAAACCAGCAACATTTTAACACAGTGAATAGTGGGCACGTGCAAAGAACTGACAGGGGAAATGCTAACAGAGGTGCAATCACAACATTTAAAATGGGTAGGAAAATTTAAGAGTGATATGAGACTTCCCAATGAGTTGAATGCCTTTTATGCATGCTTTGAAAGGGAGAATAAAACTACAGCTATGTGAATCCCTGCAGCATCTGGTGATCCCGTAATAAATGTTTCAGAGGTTGATGTTAGAACGTCTCTCAAGAGGGTAAACCCTCACAAAGTGCCAGGCCCTGATGGTGTACCTGATAGGCCACTAAAAGCCTTGACTAACCAATATGCTGGAGTGTTCAAGGACATGTTCAATCTCTTGCTGCTGCAGACAGATGTTCCCATCTGCTTCATAAGGCCATTAATCACACTGTTTCCCACGAAGAGCAGGGTGAGTTGTCTCAATGACTGTCACCCAGCGGCAATCATACCTACTGTGATGAAGTGCTTTGAATGACTGGTCGTGGCTAGAACTGAATCCTGCCTAAACAAGGAACTAGACTCACAGCAATTTGCCTACCACCACAATAGGTCTACAGCAGATGCAATTTCATTGGCTCTCCACTCTGCCTTGCACCACCTGGGCAACAGCATTACCTATGTCATGCTGATGTTTATTGTTTACAGTTCAGTGTTCAACTCCACCGTCCACTCTATATTAATCAACAAGCCTCAAAGCCTTGGTCTCTGTATCTCTGTCTACAACTGGATCCTTGACTTCCTCAGCAAGAGACTAGAGTCATATCTTCTAGTCAGCATGAACTAAAAATAATATCTTCTACCCTTTGACTATCTGGACAGGAACACCTCAAGGATGCATGCTTAGCATGTTTCTCTAATCTCTCTATACCTATAATTGTATGGCTGGGCACAACCAAAATGCCATCTATAAATTTCCCATGACACAACTGTTGTTGGCAGAATCTCAGATGGAGATGAGGAGGGTTACAGGATGCTTGACTTGTGTCACAACAACAACTATTCGCTCAACATCAGTAAGACCAAGGAATTGATTGTGGATTTCAGGAAAGGGAAGTCAGGAGAAGACACATCAGTCCTCACCAAGGGGTCAGCAATGGAAAGGGCAAACAGTTTCAATTTCCTGGGTGTCAACATCTACCTTGGGCATAATATGCAATATTGAAGAACGCATGCCAGCAGCTATATTCCATAGGCAGTTTAAGGAGATTTGGCATGTCACCCAAGAGTACAGCAAATTTCTATAAATGTATCATGGAGAGAATTCTAACTGGTTGCATCACAGTCTCATAAGGGGGTATAGGTGCACGGATTCAGAAAAAGCTGCAGAAGTTTGCAAAACTCAGCCAGCTGCATCATGGCACTGTCCTCCTCACTATAAGATAAGACCATAAGACATAGGAACATAATTGGGCCATTAGGCCCATCGAGTCTGCTCCACCATCTCATCATGGCTGATCCAATTTTCCTATCAGACCCAATCTCCTGTCTTCTCCCCATTTCCCTTCATGCCCTGACCAATCAAGCGTTTATCAACCTCTGCCTTAAACATACGCAAAGATTCGGCCTCCACAGCTGCCTGTGGCAAAGAATTCCATTGATATCGAGGACATTTTCACGAGCTGATGCCTCAAAATGATCATCCATCATTAAGGACCGCAATACCCAGGACATGCCCTCTACATCAGGAAAGAGACATAGAGCCTGAAGATAAAAACTCAATGTTGAAAAACATTTTCTCCCCTTGGCCATCAGATTTCTGAACAGTCCATGAACCCATGAGTACTACATCTCTAATTTTGCTCTGTTTTAGCACTACTTTTTCTATATTTTTTATTGTAATTTATTTCACATGTTATGTATTGCACCATATTGCTGCCACAAAACAATAAATTTCACAATATCTTTGAGAATAAATATGATACTGCTTCTGACTCTGGAATGTAGGCAAATGGAAATGGCTTAGAAGATTAATATGGTTAGCCTGGATAAGTTGGGCCAAAGTGATTCCATGCTGCATTACTCTATACCAAGCCTTGCACCTATCAGAAAGAATCTTTCCTTTTATTATAAATGAAAGCACAACATTTCCAAGATGGACCTGGATAAGCATATAATTGAAGAGTTCTACTGGAAGGGGTGGGGTATGTTTACTACTCACATTACTGTAGTAACTACATGTCTTTTATTACATCCTGAACCACAAATCAATAGTTTAGGTTGCTGGCAGAGTTGAAATGCCATTCACTTCATTACATGTGAAGAGGTCAATTGTGCAGAGGATAAAACTCAAATTTAAGGACAACCTACTCACCAGTATTACTTGATTTGATATCTGGATAAGTGATGTTCAATTTTAATGCCACTTGGATATAAAATGAAGGAAAATGAACACTTTACTCTATTTAATTGAAATATATATTAGACAAGTCCTTCCATCTTTATCAACTATTGTATTGATTTTGCACACTGTAATGTCTTGAGAGAAGAGAACATTTGAAGCCGGCTTTGTCTGAATCTCTGAAGACTACTCAATATGCCGATGTAAATGTCAATCACGACTTCACTCAATGTCAAAAGATTGCATCAAAAACTGAAGGATGCTTAGGGATTTGGAATATAATGTCAGACCTCATTTTTCAATCTTTCTGTTAGACTCCACCCCATTTTTAATAAGCAGAAATCTCAAATTCACCTGAATGGTTTGTTAATGACAAAACTCTTCCTGATTGTTTCATATCAATTTTTGCCACTTCTCTTCTCAAGGCATTGTTTATATCTAGCTGTAGTTCCATTGGCAAAGTTGGCCTGCGGTCCAATACCCAGTAGCAATTACTCATATGAAAGGTGAAAGGAAATTCTTCTGTGGAGAAAACTGTGCCATTGGTAAGTTTAATAGTTAATCATAATGAACAGGAATCCTTGGGACTGATAGTCTAACCCTAATCTCTAGAATTCTACCTTTTTACATCTGTTACCATCTTTAAAAACTCCATTTTGCTGACATTTATGCTTACCTATCTCTTCCATTTTTGTTTGTCATCTATTTCTTTGTTTGTCCTTGGGTGTTGAGGGAGGTAGATAGAGGCATGCTCACTAATTGACACAATTTTGTTCCACTGAACAAGGAACTCTAATTTAAGATCCTAGCCTAAACTTCATAGATGAGAAAATAAAAAAGAAACAACTTGCATTAATTTAGAATATTTCATGATCTTAAAATATCCCAAAACACTTAAAGTCAAACAAATACTTTTGAAGTCTAGCAGTAGTTGTAATGGCAAAGAATGCAAAGCAAAACTTTTAAGGAACATTAGTTGGAGATGCAGGTGTGGAGGATACTGGAGAGAACTATTCTGTGCCTCTTAAAATTAGTATCAAGTGATCCTTTTAGATCCATGTAAGAAGGTGGATTAGGTTTAACATTTCATCAAAAAGATAACACCTCTGCCACTGACAACGTAGATTTTGTGCTCAAATTTCTGAGCCTTCAATGCATAATGTAACAACTAACTCACTGAGCTGAGATGAGTTGGTAAACTAGGTGGTAATGGTGGACAGTAATGCTAGAGGTGGCTGGGAAGTGGGATGATGGAATCAACAAAATACTTTGTTGTTCATAATTAAAGTACATTAAAATTGAGGAATGTGGCATGCCTGCTACTCAACAACAGAACAGTTTCACAGATAGTCATTCTGTCCACTCTGACACTCAACGTTTCAGTAATGCACAGTGAATTACATGCAAGAGAAAATTTGCAGATGCTGGAAATCCAACCAACACACACAAAATGCTGGAGGATCTCAGAAGGTCAGGCAGCATCTATAGAAAAAAGTACAGTCGACATTTCAGGCCGAGGCCCTTCACCAGAACCCTTTGTTGGTGAATTATATACAAACTTCTGCCTCTTTGGATGTAGGTGCTGTTTCTTAATGTGTTCATGAAAACTTTACATTAGCTTTAATTTTGGTTGCTGTTCATCAGATGGAATATTTTGATGCTTATTAAAGTCTCTTGCTTTAATACTATTTCTCAGTGATCTTACAAACATGGCTTTTCTTAGCTTTACAACATCTTTCTCTCATCTTCTCTGACACTCATTAAGGAGTTTATCTCTTCTCTTCATAATCTTACAATGTGTGCTGTCAGCTCCATGGAATTATTGCTTGGAGTCTCAAAAGATCTGTCTAATACCTCTTCTAAGTGCAATGTCTCATCTTTCATCAGTAACTCACTGAGGTGCTCTCCGATTTCATTGAGCACTTCTATCAGTGTGTCCACATCTTGCTTTCTTTCTCAGATGCTGTAAATGTTTCTGATGAATTACTGATGTACTGCAAGCTCTATCATTATTCTGTAAGAGTAACTTCCTGCCTATTAGACACCATTAACTTGGCAAATTTACAGTATTCTTTAAAGGTGGAAGGTTCCACATATCCAGGGAGAATGGAGACTAAAATTTACAGCAATAAGCTAACAGGAGTACCAAATATCTGTTTTCCTCCCATCTTTCTCTGCAGTCCTGACTGTTCTTTGAATAATTTTCACAACTGAAACTATCAATAAAGGAGGTGAAAATCCGTAGTAAAAGAAACAAAACCTGATTCTGCTAAAAGCAGGTGGGTTGCTTCTTTTTGCCATAGTAATCATCTTTTCTTCTCTCTGTTGCAAGAAATACCCAGCCCACAGCAGGAACATGACAGTTTAACCAATAAAAGACGGCCTTCAGATGCTTAGACCTGCATTCTGAAAGCACTCTCAGCAAAAGTCAAGGATAAGCATGCCAAGAAATTGACTAAAGATGCTGTCAAGCGAATGTGGTATCATTGCCAACTAAGTCCAAGTATCCATTTTTGGATTTCCAGAATAAAGTCATTCATATGGTCCAAAAGGAAACCAAAAACAATTATGGAAAAAGTCAACAAAAAAAGATTATTTGCATTGCAGACTGAACTTTACTCCACAATATACAGTAGTTCACATTTGTTTTTTGTTCTAAAATAAAGTGCTGACTTTCAGTTGTTGGCATTAACATATAATGCATCAGCAAAATAATCTTCTAATCACCTGCTCCTTAAGCAACAGTATCAGAAATTGAAACAGTGCTTGAACAGAACTGTTACAAATCATTATTATTGACCTATTCCAAGCTTGTGTTTCCTGTAATGTACTTTCATGAAGTTCAATGTCTTTCTGCAGGAGATAGATAATGCATTAAATGTTACGGGTTGCTTGACAATAGCCATTCACTTCTGAGATGTGGGGTTAAACGCAGGGCAGACCATAAGAACTAAAAATATCCTTGTTGTCAATTTTGAGAGTCCCATGAAGCAATGCACGGAACAGGAGAGTGACTCAGTGGATCAGGCAGCATCTACAGAGGGGAAATGGACAGTTTACATTTCAGGTCGAAACCTGACCTCAAACAAAGGTCTTGGCCCAAAACATCAACTGTCTAAATTCCCTCTGTAAATGCTGGCTGACCCACTCAGCTTCTCCAGTGTTTTGTGCATTGCTCCAGATTCCAGCATCTGCAGTCTTTTGTGTCCTTTGGAACTGTTTTGCTGGTCGGATGTTACTTATTGCCTAAGAGCTCACAATTCAATTCTATTGGCACTAAAGGTGAATTATTGACCATTGGTGAGGTAGTGTATCAGATTCCCATGTTATTTATTTGAAATTAAAATGAATATCGGATTGGGTTGAAAAAATAAAGGAACAATACTCAGGGTCTGACTTATTGTTCACTTTAGCTAGGATGCTTACTGGTTGTTACAAAATACATAAGTAATTTCTCCTCCAAAAATATACCAGAATCAGAATCAGATTTGTTATCACTGACATATGTCATGAAATGTATTGTTTTGTGGCAGCAGTACAGTAAAATTCATAACATGTACTCTAAATTATAATAAGAAAAACTATAATTAAAACATTAAATAAGTAGCGCATGAAGTGAGCCACAATAGTGAGTCATGCACACTAAACGCTGGAGGAAATCAGCAGGCCACGCAGCATCTATGGAAAAAAGTAAAGAGTCAACATTTCAGACCGAGACCCTTCATCCTGATGAAAGGTCTCGGCCCAAAGCATCAACTATTAGTGCTGCCTGGCCTGCTGAGTTCTTCCAGCATTTTGTGTGAATGCTTTGATTTCCAGCTTCTGCAGATCTTCTCTTGTTTGCAAAAATAGTGACGTAGACTTCGTGGGTTTAATGACTGTTCAGAAATCTAATATCAGAAATGAAGAAGTAGTTCCTAAAACATTGAGTGTGTGTCTTCAGGCTTCTGTACCTCCTCTATGAATGTAACAATCAGAAGAACCATCATTACGGAACCCTATCATCCAGGTCTTGCCTTGTTCTCATTGCTACCATCAGAGAGGAGGTACAGAAGTCTGAAGACACACACTCAATGATTTAGGAACAACTCTTTCCCCTTTTCTGAATGGACATTGGACTCATGAAGACTACCTCACTACTTTTTTGTTTCTATTTTTGCACTATTTATTTAATTTCACTGTTTTTATATATATTTACTGACTACAAATCACATCAGTCACATTTTTGTACTATTATGTATTGCATTATGCTGCTGCCACAAAGACAACATACTTCACAACATCTACCAGTGATATCAAACGGATTCTGATTCTGATTCTGACTATTTGATGGCAATCATGTTATTTTCACATTAATGTTGTTCAGCTATCTTTATCAATGTGATTCCTTTTTTAGTCAAGGTGAATTGCATACACACATTTTTGAATATACAGTTTATGGTATGTATGTATAGCAGACATACACATCTACACATTTACTTTCAATTATGCTCCATTCAATGAAGAATGATGTATAAAGATCTGCTCTCTAAGACAGAGGTTCCCCAACCTTTTTTTATGCCATGGACCAATACCATTAAGCAAGGTGTCTGTAGCCCCCAGTCTGGAACCTCTGTTCTGTAAGGGCATATATAAGAAGCTATCAATAATCTCCATTCTGATAAATTACAATTTGTAGCAGGTTATTATATCTGCAAAAAGTAATACTCTGATTCTCTACAATAAATACCTTGGAATGCAGTAATTATGCTCAGTGATTCTAGAGTTGCTACTGAACCGATAGTTAAAGGTCTTAAAGCTCAGTCTAGAGTACATAATTCAGACTGGTGTTCATGCACTGTATTCACAAGCTGTGGTATTGTCTAATATTCCATCTTGCAGGTGGAAGTGTTAACCCAAGGGTCCACTTGCCCTCTCTTGTATATGTGAGAGATCTCAGAGGACTCTTTGAAGAATGATGTGGTTAACATCAAAGGCCCATCAATATTTACCCTCCACCACCTCAAAAACAAACTATTTCTTTGCTTCTGGAACCCTGGATTGCACAATTAGCTGATGTGTTTTCTCCTTTATGTCAATGAATATACTTCAAAGTATTTAATTGGCTTTTTAAACACTTTGAGATGTCCTGAGTTCAGTGATGCTACATTATAACTGCAAAAACTTTGCTTTTCTTTATATTGTTAAAAGTACCAGCCATTCTCTGACAGCAACTTTACAGACAGGAATAAGATGAATAATCATTCAGATTCAAGAGGAAAACTGTTGAATTAAATTCAAAGAATGGCTCACTTAGAGAATATTGATATTCTAATAAATGCGCTTTGAATGCTGAAAAAAAGTGGAAGACAAATGCTATGAAAGTCAATATATTTTGATATCAATGTTATTACTTTAATGGAGTTCGTCTTTTCACAATTTAACAATCTTCAGTGGCAAGTTCCTGTTGATCTCTTGAGCATATAGGATTAAAATTAAAAGTGCTCTCTAGATTAATATATTTTGATTTGACAAACTATCTTTGCTTTAATAAAAATCAAATTAACATGTAAACAGTTGATATTATTGTGCAAGTATTTTTGTATTAATAGACCTGAACAGTTTGGATATCTTATACCACTCAATAGAATAAACATTAGCTGGATTTATCCAGTAAAATCTTTGTACTATCAAATAGGCAGCAGTTGAGTCAAACCAGAATGGAATGGAATCTCAAGCATCAATCAGATTCTGTATTCTTTTCATTTTGTCAACCTGTATTTACCAACTTGTGATAATGGCTTACCAATCAAGTTATCTTTAGTTTATTTAGATAAACTAAATAAACTAGAAATAACTTGATTAGGTAGCAATTATTGCAAGGATGCACCAGTGCTCAGCTATAGGGAGAATGACAGGGAAAAAATATCTCCACTGGTTTATCACTTTGTAACAACTAAGCTTCACTCAGTCTTTGAACAGGATCTGGGGACAGAAAGTTTATTACCATTAGCAAAAACTGCTTTTTGACTACATGAGGAATGTTCAACTCTAGGGGGAGTCCTGGCTCCTATCAGGCTATAAAAGGAGGCATGAAAGCAAATAAGGCCCCTTGCATTAAGTAAAAGGATAAGAACATTTAACTTTATACAGGTTTTTTCCTGCATTTGTATTTCCCTTTGTTTACAGCTGGTTCTTATACTTCTAATGATCTTGAGCAACATGCAATTATTTTCATTTTTATTACATCCTGCGATTTTTCTTTATGAGGGGCTGGTAATTTCAAAGAAAAAATGCATTAATATACCACCTTTTGTCCTCTGAATGTCTCAGACCACTTTCCAGTCAATTAAATAAGTTTAATGTTTGAGCATTAATATTAAAGTAGTGAACGGGGCATCAAACTGTCACAACGAGCAATATGTGAGTTTTTATTCTGCTAACACAGAACATAGAAAGAAAGCACAGTAAAGGCTCTTTGGCTCATTCACTGTTATTTGATATTAAAGACCTGAAGGATAGCTTACACAGTGAAAGACAGGGCACTGCAGAGTGTGGTAGAACAATAGGATCTGGGAATATAGGTCCAGAATTCATTGGATGTGGTGTCACAGACAGATAGAGTGGTAAAGAAAACTTCTGGCACCTTGGCCTTCATAAGTCTAGGTACTGAGTACAGGAGAAAAGACGTTATGCTGAAATTGCATAAGACATTGGTGAGGTCTAATTTGGAATATTGTGGGCAGTTTTGGTCACCTACCTATAGGAAAGATGTAAGTAAGTTTGAGAGGGTACAGAGAAACTTTACAGGGATGTTCAATCACAAACAAGAGAAAATCTGCAGATGTTGAAAATCCAAGCAACA
The DNA here is from genome assembly GCF_048418815.1 of Hemitrygon akajei. Classification (NCBI taxonomy): domain Eukaryota; kingdom Metazoa; phylum Chordata; class Chondrichthyes; order Myliobatiformes; family Dasyatidae; genus Hemitrygon; species Hemitrygon akajei. Next base: position 61,560,354 of record NC_133133.1, read on the forward strand.
CAAAATGCTGAAGGAACTCAGCGGACAAGGCAGCATCTATGGAAAAGAGTACAGTCGATGTTTTGGGCTAAGCCCCTTTGGCAGGATGTTGCCAGATCTGGAAGGCCTGAATTAGAAGGAACGATTGATTAGGTTAGGACTTTATTCCTTGGAACATAGACGACTGAGAGGAGATTTGATAGAGGTACACAGGGGTATAGATAGGGTAAATGCAAGGAGGCTTTTCCCACTGAGATTGGGTGGGACAACAACCAGAGGTAATGGGTTAAGAGTGAAAGATGAAAAGTTTAATGGCGTGGGGGAAATATCTTTACTCAGAGAATTGTGAGAGTGTGGAGCGAGCTGCCTGCACAAGTGTTGCATGCAAGCTCAATTTTAATGCTTTCAAGAAGTTTGAACAGGTATGTGGATGGCACGGGTATGGAGGGCTATGATCCCTGTGCAATTCGATAGGAGTAGGCAATTTAAGTGATTCAGCAGGGAATATATGGGTTGTAGGGCCTGTTTCTGTGCTAAACTTTTCTATGACTCCAAAATTATCTGCTGTTCTTTGCAAGTTTGTCATAAGATCTCCTAGTTTAAATGGAATCTTGGTGTAACATTCCACTTACACCATCCAACCTCCAACAATGCATATTACCTAAGTATTACAGTTCCACAGCAATATATCTTATTTGTGTTTAAGACTCTGTTGCTGAATTAGAACCCATAACATTCTGCTTCAGAGGCAACTGCGACCAACTGAGCAACAGTTATCATTTTAATGCTAAGATTCTTACAGATGGTATGTTTTAAGGAAAGCTCAACGAGCCAAGAGGTATCTAACTCCCAAACCTCCAATTGCCTTCCATTATCAGATTCTCTGGCTGAGGTTTCCCATACCAATGTCAACTTTCCCAATAGAGTCACAGCAGCTTTGCAGTGAGATATGAATAATTGCAAAAACCCCTAAAGCATGATATTCCAAGAACCAAGGCACAGTAACAATCAGCTAGAATAGCTTATCTGACCACATCTATCAAAATGCTAAGACATTCTATATTAGATATGTACTAAGAACACCAGTGGCTCCATACAACTTAGATTTTAGACATGCCCTAGAACAACATTGATTAGCTGTGCCCTAAAATTTGGTAGCACCTTTAAAATTGATGTTGTTTTAATATTTTCACATGGATTTAAATTACAGTTCCACCACCCCATCATTAGGTATAGATGAACCACACATGGGCTCAGTGCTCCTACTTAGATGAGAGTAAATACTAAACTATAGCTCAGTGACAGTATAACATTGAGCCCCTCATTCCTTGCATTGTGAATGACGTACTAATACTTTCCAAGTGTTGACATATTGGTTAACATGTGCCCTATCGTTTGAAAGCTTCCCAAAATTTTGAACAAGCTGAGGATTCACAAGAATTAAAAAAGTGAAGTATTTCATCTGGACATGCTCTTTTAACATTCAACAGTGCCTTGTCTTCTTTTACAATGATCCACTGTATACTTCCTTCTGTAAATATGCATGGAATGGTCATGAGGCTGGCTAGGCCTATCTCTTAAATTCCCTTGTGATACCGAGGTGCAATTTCTTCCGGTATTATAACACAACTGAGACACAGTGAAGGAATATTCTTCTTTTCCCTTACAATTATAATGTTTGCTGCACAGAGCTGTATCTTAAACCAATTATCTTTATGTCTGGCTGACTGATCTTGGACCAGCCTGATCTTCCCTGACTAGATCCTACTATTATCAGGAGCAACTTGAGGTATTACTCCAAAGCTGAGGCAGATATTTGGTAAAATGTTCAAATTGCTTCTTGTTTGACCATGTTTCATCATGAATTGTGCTCTATGGTTTCTCAGTGTCTCTGCCTATCCTGCATGAATGTGCTGCTTTTAATTGCAAAGTTCTTAGTTGATTTATAGGCAAATGTCTATCCAAATGGAGATTAAGGAGATTATGTTGGCCAGAGAGTGAAAACAGCCATTAAATGAATGTTTTTCTGATAAGAGACACATCTTTAAAAGTGTGGATTGTTCACCATTTTCTGGCTAACTGATTATTATCATGTTTTATATGTACATGCAGGGACAGAAATTGACGTCTGCAGAATTAGCACTCAAGGGCAGATTAGATGCAATTTTCCCTAGGGCTGAATATATAGCCTAAATTCAGCCAATTTTACCAAGAGTTTGTGTGCAAAGATTAAAAGCCAAAGCACACTGTAAGCAGCTAGACTGAAGCAGTGTAAGTGCATTGCAGCTCAAAAGATTATAGTGGAGGAAGCAGTTGTTCTAGTCACAGGGGTGCAGGAGCCCACAAAAATATTTAATATACTTTATTTTATTTCTTTAGAGATAAAGTGTAAAACAGACCCTTTGCCTAATCACAGGACAATTTACAATGATCACAAGACAGAAAAAACCCAGGCACATAGAGGAAAAAATGTACAAACTACCTTACAGAAGATACCAAAGTTGAACTCTGATCTCCGTTGCCCAAAGCTGTAATAGCATTGTGCCAACCGTTTTGCTACCATGTCGCCTCACATGCAACTTTGGGGCAGCTTTCTCTACATACACCAAGAGCAAGAGGGAACAGGTTGGACCACAGAAGAACAAGGAGGGAGCATGTGCTTGGAGGCGGAGAATGTAAGCAAGATGCAAATGAGTACTTTGCATCAGTTATTTGCCAAGGAGGTGAATATGGATGCTAGTGAAATCAATGTGGATCATGAAAATGCTATTACAAAATTAATGCTGTTGCATAGTATGACTCTGTTACAGCTTTGGGTATCAGAGTTTGGAGTTCAATTCCTGTGTTCTCTGTAAGAAAGTTTTTATATTCTTCTAATGCACACATGGATTTCATCTGGGTCGTGGAGACAACATGCACACTCCTTACATACAATGGAAGAAACTGTAACACTACAGTACCATCTCTTACCATGCATCTCCTTCAAAAAGGGATAATCCTAATCCCTGTGGGTCTCCCATCAATGATAGGGAAGCTATTGGAGAGGATTCTTAGGGATAGGATTTATGTGCTTTAGGAAAAGTATGTTTTCATTAGAAAAATCATCATAAGTTTGACCGGAGAAGGTCATGTCTTACTAACGGTTGATTTTTTTGAGGAGGTGATCAAGGTGACTGATGAAAGCAGAGCAGTGGATGTTGTCTGCATGGATTTTAGTAAGATGTTTGATGAGGTCTCTCATGGGAGGCTCATCCAAAAAAAAGAAGATACATAAGATTCATGGTGAAATGGCTACTTGGATTCAGAATTGGTTTTCCCATAGAAGACAATCGGTAGTGATCAATGGGTCCATGACTAATGGTGTTTGGCAGGGATCTCTTCTGAGATCTCTGTTGTTGGTGATGTATATAAATTACCAGGATGAAATTATGGACGGGTGGGTAGTTTTGCTACCTAGCTACTTAGGAAGTTTGCAGATGGCATAAAGATTGGTGTCATGGTGAATAGTGGAGAAAATTGCCAAAAGATACAATGAAAGATATTGTCAGTTGCAAATATGTGCACAGAACAATGGTGGATGGACATTAATCTAGATAAGTGTGAGGTGATGCCCTTTGTCAAAGGAAAGTACACAGTTAATGACAGGACTCTGATCGGTACTGATGTTCAGAGGGATCTTGCAGTCCAAGTCCATAACTCCCTAAAAGTGGCCAAACAAGTTTATAGGGTGGTTTAAAAAAAAATCCTGTTAAGAATCAACTATTGGATATCACTGGGTGTGAAATGGTATGTTGACCAGATACATATTTTCATGCCTGAAGGACATGAGTGAACTGCTGTACATAAGCACTTATAGTAATCCAGTTGTGTCATTTAACTGTTACAGAGACCAATAACCTTATTAAATCCAGAATGATTTAATTATTTGAAGTTAAACTCCCAGGCTGCCATAAGGGAATTTGAACTCATGCTTCTGGATCAATAGTCAAGAATGCTCACTACTAGTCCCATAAGGCAACTGAAATGCTGCTTTCACCCTACACCTACTCTTCCAAAAGAATCTGGCAACTAACAGCTGCCCGCAGAGCTGATCAGTGGAATACGTCCCACCTTATGAAATCATTTCCCTAGAGGAGGCATTGGCGGTTGTAATCGTGTTGGGTAGCAGATGTAATAGCCAGAGACAGAGTGTGAAGCATCTCACCTGGAGGCATATGGTCACTTCAGCTTCCTTACAGCTGCAAATTTTTCCAGATTCCTTTTGTTTCAAAACTGACTTCATTTCAAATATCCATTTAATCTTGTCACTTGCTTTCTCCTCTGAAGTAGGGAAGAGACAAAAACAATGATCTTCTTGTCTCCTTTGATGTTTTGATGTACAAGTGACAAATAAACTAATCTTTAGAACACTTATTTGATAGCCTCGAGGGTAAGCCACATTGAAGAAGATTTAATGTTGTAAACAGTTTTGCTTGTATTGCGACTGGATTAATAGTATGTTGTATCATAGTGGTCCATTTTTATTGTGGTCTTCATGGGAAAGGGCTTTATGATTGTATCTAAATTATGGACTGTTTTATGTTCCCAAGATCAAGGAAGATCAGGAACAGTCCCTTCAGCTCATTATGATGTGCCAACCTAATTACATCAGTAATTAAATACCCAACTAAAGCAATCCCTTCAGCATACACAATGACCATGTCCTTTCATTTCCTGTTCGTTCCTGTGCCTGGCGAAGAGCCTCTTGAACACCTCCATCATACTTGCTTCCACAGCCACACCAGGAAGCGCATTCCACACTCTCATCTCTCTCTGGAAATTTCCCTTAAGCTTGCCCCTCTCACATTACATATATACTCTCTGGTATTCAACATTTCAGGTACTGGATTTCTACTCCATAAGCCTTTATCAGATATCCCCTCAACCACTGCTGCTCTAGAGAGCAAAATTTAAAAAAAAATAAGTTTGTCTTACCTCTCCTTATAGCATGTACCCTGTGATCCAAGAAAAGTCCTAGCAAATCTCTTCAGCATCCTCTCCAAAGCTTCCAGATCCTTCCTTTAATAGGTGGTTGGAACTTAATACAATACCCTTGATGTGGCCTAACTAAGATTATATAAAGCGTCAACATAACTTTCCAAATCTTGAACTTAATTCTTTGACTAATAAAAGCTAACATACTATATGCCTTATTTTTCTCCCTATCAACCTTGTAGCCATTTTCTAGGAGCTATGGACTTGGACCCCAAGATCCTTCTGTACATCAACATTGTTAAGGGTCTTGCCATCAATAGTGTCCTGTCCCTTCACATTTCATTTCCAAAAGTGCAACACTTCATATTTGTCACTTCAATGCCTATATTTGAAATTATTCCATATCCAGCTCTACCCATGCCAGTCTTCCATTCTATGCACAGCAAGACCAATCTCCATACTGTCTGCAAGCTTACTAACAGCCAGGTTATTTAAATATTTATCACAAAGAGCAGATCCCTGCCAAATACCACTAGTCACAGGCCTCCTATCAGAATAAGTACCAGCATCCACTACCCTCTGTCTTCAGTGGACAGGCCTGTTCTGAATCCAAACAGCCAATCCACCATAGAAACCATGAATCTTAATCTTCTGGATGAACCTCCGATAAGGACTTTGTCAAACACTTTATTAAAATCCACATGGACAACATCTACTATTCTAGTTTCTTCAATAACCTCCATCACCTCCTTGAAAAACTCAATCAAGTTAGTAAGTCACACAAAACCTTGCTGGCTGTACCTAGTGAGGCCATCACTTTCCAAAGTTCATGATTGCTATTCAATAACTTCAATAACGCTGAGATGAGATTCACCAGTCTATAATTTCCTGTATTTTCCCTTGATTCCCTTCTTGAATAATCGAACAAAATTAGCTACACGGCAGACCTCTGGGACCTCACTTGCAGGTAAAGTAGACACAAAGATAATGGTCAATGCCCCAAAAATCATATATTTTGCCTCTTTCAGTAAACCTGGGTATATCCCATTAGGCCCTGTAGGCTTATCCAACTTAATCTTCTTTAAGAGGCTCAGTACAACCTCCTTCTTTACTTATTGGCATAGCTTTCATGGTGCACACCCAAGCTGCCCAGGAATTTCCATTAGTTTCACATGCAATATCATCAGTGAACTCTCTTTTTTTGTAGCTCAGGCCTCTAAACCATTTCTATCTACGTACCTGTCCAAGTATCCTTCAAATTATGACATTTAAGAGATTCTTAGATAGGCACACACGTAAAAACATTCAAAATACATTTATTATCAAAGCATATATACAGAATACAGCTCTGAGATTCGTCCTCTCGTAGGCAGCCTCGAAACAAAGAACCACTATGGAACCCATTCAAGGAAACATCAAACACCCAGCACGTGGGGGAAAAAAACAAATTGTTCAAACAGCAAAAAGCAAATGAACAACACATAGAATGTCAAACATCCAACCAGGAGTCCAGTAGTAATCAGGTTAGTTCATTTCAGCGTCATGCCACTAGCCCATTGCAGGCCGCTCGCAGAACCATTCTTCGCTGAAGTGCCCAGTGCATATCGATTGCCTCTGTCAAACTGCTCAAAAGCAGCAAAAGAAAGATAGCCAGAATCCAGTAATAAATGCAACGAGAAACTAAAAGTCCCCCTAAAATGAGTCCACAGCCTCACCAATCAAACTTTGCCGTATGAAACCTAAGGTTCCTGCACTTTCCCCTAACAGCAAATAGCCAGTGGGAGAGGAAGACTAGTCAAATGCAGGCAGATGGCACCGAACACCCACTCATCCTCGGTGACTTCAATCTTGTTCAGTGTATCAATCAGAGAGAAGCAATGGAGCCAATCATGGGCTTGTTCCCTTGATGCCTCAATCAGAGAGAAGCAGGAGGCCTATTTGCCAAGCTCATCAGCAGCTGACTCCTACAGGGGTCCAAGAGGTGCTTTGAGTAAGCTAAACTTCCAACCAATATCCTTACCTCAGCTTCTTGTAAACGTGAGCCAGTCTTCAGTTCGTAAAGTAAACTGCAAGCAATTACCAGTCAGAAGGTAAAGATAGGAACTGGGAGATAGCTACCCCTGAGTTGCAGGAGGCGGGACACTGGGTGCGTGTCATGAGAGGGAAAGAGAATAGGCAGCCAGTACAGAGTACCCCTGTGGCCATTCCTCACTTTCAATACTGTTGAGGAGGATGATCTATGGGAGGGGGGGAGCAGCAGCAATGGGGTCTCTGGCACCGACTCGAGCACCGTGGCTCAGGAGGGAAGGAGGGAGAAGAGAGCTACAGTTGTGACAGTGAATTCCATATCAGAGGAGTAGACACAAGTTTCTATGGATGTGATGGAGACACCCAGATGGTTTGCTGCCTCCCAGATACCAGGGTCAGGGATGTCTCGGATCAGGTCCAGGGCATTTTAAAGGGGGAGGGTGAGCAGCCAGAATTTATGGTACATACTGGTGCCAGTGGCATTGGTACAAAAAGGAAGGAGGTCCTGAGGAGAGAATTTAGGGATCCAGGTAGAAAATTGAAAAACAGGAACACCAGGGTAGTAATTTCTGGATCGCTGCTTGTGCCACATGCCAGTGAGGGTAAGAATGATTTGGCAGATGAACGTGTGGCTGAGGAATTGGTGCAGGGGTAAGATTTCAGATTTCTGGATCCACTGGGATCTCTTCTGGGGAAGGTAAGTCAAGTAAAAAAGTATGGGTTGCACCTGAACATGAGGAGGACCAACTACTCTTCAATTTGAGAGGGAGAAGCTAAAGTCAAATGTATCAGTATAACAATGAATTAAAGGGAATTACAGAGGCATGAGAGAAGAGCTGGCCAAAGTTAATTGGAAGGGGACGCTAGCAGGAATGATGGCAGGGCAGCAATGGCTGGAGTTTCTGGGCACAATTCTGAAGGCACAGGATCGATACAGCCCAAAGAATAAGTGTTCTAAAGGTAGGATGATATAACTATGCTGACAAAGGAAGTCAAAAGCAAAAGTAAAAGTAAAAGAGAGGGCATATAATAGAGTAAAAATTAGTTGGAAATAAGAGGATTGAGAAGCTTTTAAAAACCAACAGCAGGCAACTAAAAAAGCCTGGAAAAGATGAGGGAAAAGATGAAATATGAATTCTAGATAATAATATCAAAGAGGGATACCAAAAAACTTTTTTTGTATATATGAAGAGTAAAAGAGAGGCAAGAGTAGATATCGGACTACTGGAAAATGACACTGGAAAGATAATAATGGGGGACAATGAAATGGCAGATGAACCAAATAAGTGTTGTCCACCCTCACCTGGACCAGGTGGTCTACACCACAGGGTTATGAAAGAGATAGCTGAAGAGATTTTGGAGGCCTTAGTAATGATCTTTCAATAATCAATAGATTGTTTCAGAGAGGACTGGAAAATTGCAAATGTCACTCCACTCTTCAAGAGGCAGAAGAAAGGAAATGATAGACTAGTAGGCCTAACCTCAGTGGTTGGGAAAGTGTTAGAGCAAATTGCTAAGGATGTGCTTTTGGGGTTCATTGAGGCACATAATAAAATAGGCCAAAGTCAGCATGGTTTCCTTAAGGGAAAATCTTGCCTGACAAATCTGTTGAAATTCTTTGAGGAAATAGCAAGCAGGGTAGACAAACAATAATTGATGGATGTTGCGTACTTGGATTTTTGGAATACCTTTGACAAGATGCCACACACAAAGCTGCTTATCAAGATCAAAGCCCATGGTATTACAGGTAAGTTACTAGCATGGATTGTACATTGGCTGATTGACAGGAGGCAAAAAGCAGGAATAAAGGGAGTCTTTTCTGACTAGCTGCCATTGCCTGGTGGTGTTAATGGATGATATGAAGATAGGTGGAGGGGCAGGTAGTGCTGAGGAAGCAGAGAGTCTACGGAAGGACTCAGCCCACAGCATAGGCTGCCTGCTGGAGATAAGCAATGTAAAACAATTGGGTTATGTTAATTGGGTCTCCATCGAACCAGACACTACTGGCGAAATTATTTTGTTCAAGGAAATTTGTAGACTAACCTGATACTATCACTTAGTACATCAAATAGCTGATTTATCAAAAATTAGAAGATTTAACTACTCAGGGAGTCAGCACTCGCTGCATTATTTTTGGGTGCCTGGGATCTCTGTTCCCTGAAGCTTTTAGATCATCTGTGTGAAGTCACCAAGTAGCAAAACCAAACAGTATAAATGTTAGAGAACAGCCAGACTTGTTAGGAATGGTCAAGGATTGACAAGAAAAATTGAAGAAATTGTCTTCAATTCCTGTGATGGACATCTCATTCATTTGTAACTTGTTGGTAAGTCTTTTTAGCTTACAGGAATTGTACCTGTGTTTTGTAAATCCTTTGTGTTTTAGAAATTGCTTAAAATTTGGAAATATTTTATGATAGAAATCCTTTATGTATTTTGAATGTGTTTTAAGATTTTTATCTAAATTTAAACATATATCACAAAACAATTAACTGTGTTTAAACTATTTTGCTAGCTGTAAGTACCTCCTTGCGAGGGAGGGGGGGCTCACCGCTTAAATAGTGGGTATTGGCAGCTAAACACGGTTTGAAGGATAAACAGGGAAGTGATCTAGCCTTGAAGAGTAGCTGACTACAGTATCCTCCACTTAGTGAAGTACCCATAGCTACTTATATTGGATATGGCTTAGATCTTAATTTGAGATCAGAACTTCACAGAGTATAAAACTCAGTATCATTGCATCTGAACACCAATGCCATTCAATAAATTCTAATTTTTAAAAAAAATATTTTGCATTTAAATTCATAAAATTTGTTTAGCAACAAACATATTTCAGAATTCCAAAGTTGTTCAAGTGCAATTGACTAACAATTTCCTACTTGCTCTTCACTTGTTTCATTTGATTTAGAGCTACAGTATCTAGCTACAAGAAACAATTTGTAAGATGGGTGCTTACCCTCAGAAAGCAATCTGCACCATGTCTCTGAAATTTTTAACATATAGCTACTATTACTTGACAAAGTCTGGTCAATAAAAACTCAGTGTTTTTCTTGATGGTGTCTGGTTCTGATATCAGTAGCCAATGAATGACATAATTGAAGAAAATAGTTGAGATTTCATTGTGAAAGATTTGAGAAACTGAAACTTAAGTAATTTTCCACCAAGAACTGAATATGGGACATTCTCATTAGGTGAACAATTTGACAAGTACATTGTTTGCCTTGATGTACTGAAACCAGGCCAATGATAAAATGCAGGATACAGAAGGAAGATAAATTAAATGGAATCACCTGTATCTACTGCAGATCTCTATAAATTCAGTAATCCATCTATGCAAGCTAAATTTGAAACAGTATGATTGAACTCACATCTTTTTCCATCAAGTTTTTGACTCTATAAACTGCACCCTTGGGCTGTTTTTGGTGAATGTAACAGTAATCAATGGATATTTTTTAAGCTTCGTGAAATCATACTCTGCTAAATAAGCATGATTTTGAATGGGCTTTCCAACTGGAAGTTAATAGGGCATATGCACATAAAGGAAAAAAAAACATGCGTGGAAAGTACTTTGATATTGAATTACCCTTATGAGTAAGATTCTGATGAATTTCTAAGATCAATATTGACAGAAGAACATATGCAGTATTTGAAAAAGGATCTAGTACTTCCCAGTGTATATGATGAATAGACTTTTCTCGGGCTTGCAGTTGAGTACAGGAATCGAGTTTATCGTGATTGAAATCGATACCTGTACCCAGTTGAAAGCCCAAGAAGAGTTTATTCATTGTATGAAGTATCTATTGAAATAGTATGCAAGGTACCATCTAATATATATACTATGGTGTATAGTATAGTTTTCTCAGTAGTCAACAATCAGCGCCGGGCCAATAAAAAGAAAGGAGGTGTAAGCGGAGCAACAATTGTTGGAGTGGGCACTGTTAGAGTGGTCTGCCTGTGGTTCAACAGGCTTAGGCAAAAACTATCTAGGGCAAGCACAAGTGGAAGTTCAAAGTAAGTAGGTAAGAATGTTTCTAGTACACTTATTTTTTGTTTGCACATAGCTAGTACACTGAGAATGGATCTGGAGGTTGTGGTATGTTCACTGTGTGAGATGTGGGAAATTTAGGAGACCTCCTGTCTCCCTGATAACTTTATCTGCATGAAGTGCATCAAGCTTCACCTTCTTAGAAACAATGTTAAGGAACTGAAACTGCAGCTCAATGACCTTTGTCACATATGGGAGAATGAGGAGGTAATAGTTAGGGGTGACGGAGAGGTAGTCACCCCGAAGTTGCAGGAGACAGGTCCCTTGGAGACTGTCAGGAGAGAGAAATGGTATAGGCAGTCAGTGCATAGTACCCCTGTGGCCATTCCTCTCAATACTAAGTATACCACTTTGTATACTGTTTGAGGGAATGACCGTCGAGGAAGGACATTAACCATCTAGTCTTTAACATTCCATTCTCCTATCCCAATCTCATTCCTTCTGAATGCTTGCTCTTCACTCCCTCTGCACCAATCCTTTCCTCACCATCAAACCCGCAGATAAGGGAGATACTGTAGTAGTCTGGCATACTGACCTCTACCTTGCTGAGGCCTAGCGCCAACTCTCAGACACCTCCTCTTTCTTACCCCTCAAACAGGACCCCACTAAGGAACACCAGGCCACTGTCTCCCACACCATCACCAACCTTATTGACTCTGGGGATCTCCCATCCACCACCTCCAACCTCATAGTTCCCGCAACCTACACCTCATGTTTCTACTGTTACGAACCCCGTAACTGGGTGTCTTACCAGCAAAGATAGGAGTATCCGTTGAAGTCTGATGATACTATTTTTAACAGTATTTATTAGTAAAAATACACAAAAATAATATCAATGCAAATATACAGATAATATACGTCATCAATACTAAACCTAAAAGTGCGGGTATAATAATAATCAATAAGAAAAAAGCTCTATCGTTGTCTAGGGGATAATGAATTGTCCGATGGAAATATAAAGTTCCGTTCAGTTCATGAAGGCTGCAGTAGTTGTTGGTCGCGGTGTTGAAATTGTTGGAGAGGGAGAGAGAGAGAGAGAGAGAGAGAGAGAGAGAGAGAGAGAGAGAGAGAGAGAGAGAGAGAGAGAGAGAAAGCAGTAACAGCTATTGACTTGCCGACTTTCCTTTTACAATCTTGATCCGTCGATGCGTTGTTGTTGTGGTCATTCACGTATGACCCCTCCGTCCTTTAGCTAGACCGTTCTTCCGTGGCGGACTCGTCACCCAGGCAAGGGTGGACACACACACAAGCCCCCACCGGTCTCGTAGCATCTCTCCTGGTGCGTCTGAGGGGTGTTCCCCAGACCCTACTTTTATCCCCACTCACGGGGTCTCAGGTGTCAATCAGGTTGGGATGATGTAACCCATCAACCAGACCACTCTGGTTGCCTCCTGAGGGGTTTCAATGAATAGAACAGTACTCAATACACAATCCTTCTCCAAGAGACAATAGCAGTAATCAATGGTTCCGTTCCGCTTTTGTTAGGAGGAGACATTCCACTTTTGTGTATCTCTGCGTTGTCTCTCTCTCATTTCCTTGGTATCAGACCCGAAATAGTAGCGATTTTGTGATTCTCAAAAGGGGGGGTGACTTTGCACCTTTCTGCCCATCAGAGTTGCTCCTCATTCATAACACTACCTCCGACCCAAGATCCACAAACCACTTATCCAAATAGACCCATTCTTTCAGCTTGTTCCTGCCCTACCGAACTCAAATCAGCATACCTCGGTTCTGTTTTATCCCCCTAGTTCTGTCCCTTCCTACCTACATCCATGAGTCTTCATATGTTCTTGATCTTTTCAAGGTTTTCTTGTACCCTGGCCCCAATGATTTTATTTTCACTATGGATGTCCAGTCCCTATACACCTCCATCCCCCACCAGGAAGGTCTCAAAGCTCCCAGTTTTTTTCTGGACACCAGACCCAACCAGCTCTCCTCCACCACCACTCTCCTCCGCCTAGCGGAACTTGTCCTCACTCTAAAGAATTTCTTATTTGGCTCCTCCCACTTCCTTCAAACAAAAGGGTAGCCATGGGCCTAGTTATGTCTGCCTGTTTGTCGGCTACATGGAACAGTCTAAGCTACCGTCCCACACTTTCCTATACTACGTCGATGACTGCATTGGTGCTGCTTCCTGCCCACGTGCGGAACTCACTGACTTCATCCACTTTGCCTCCAACTTCCACCCTGCCCTCAAATTCAGCCTGTCCATTTCTGACACCTCCCTTCCCTTTCTTAATCTGATGGTCCCTATCTTGGAGACAGCTTATCCACTGATGTCTATTACAAATCCACGGGCTCTCATAGTCACATGGACTACAACTTATCCCACCCTGCTACTTGTAAAAACACCACCCCTTTTTCTCAATTCCTCCATCTCCACCACATCTGCTCTCAGGATGAGGCTTTTCATTCCAGAACAAAGGAGATGTCCTCCTTTTTAAAAGAAAGGGTGTTCCCTTCCTCCACCATCAACACTGCCATCAACCGAATCTCTTCAATTTCACGCATGTCTACTCTACCCTCATCCTCCCACCATCCTATCAGGGATAGGGTTCCTCTTATCCTCACCTACCACCCCACCAGCCTTCATATCCAACACATAATTCTACAAAACCTCTGCCACCTCCAACAGGATCTCACCACAAATCACATCTTTCCACAGGAATTACGCCCTAACAACTCCCTTGTCCATTCATCCCTCCCCACTGATCTCCTTCCTGGCATTTATCCTTGCAAGAGGAACAAGTGCTACACCTGCCTTTATCACCTTCTCCCTCACTACCATTCAGGGCCCTAAACAGTCCTTCCAAATAAGGTGACATTTCACCTGTGAGTCTGTTGGGGTCATTTACTGTGTATGGTGCTCCCAGTGTGACCTCCTATATATCAGTGAGACCTGATGGATATTGGTAGATGGCATCTATGCTCCATTCACCAGAACAAGTGGAATCTCCCAGTGGCCACCCATTTTAATTCCACTTCCCGTTCCCATTCTGATATATCCATCCATGGCCTTCTCCACTGTTGTGATGAGGTCACAATTTGATTGGAAGTACAACACCTTATATTCCGTTTGGGTAGCCTCCAACCTGATGGCCTGAACATTGATTTCTCAGACTTCTGATAATGCCCCGCACCCTCCCCCCTTCACCATTTCCATTCCCCTTTTCCCTCATTCACCTTATCTCCTTGCCTGCTCATCGCCTCCCTCTGATGCTCCTCCCCCCTTTTCTTCCTTCCATGGCCTGACTCTGGTGCTGTGGCACAGTAGGGAGCAGGGAGGAGAAGAGCAGAGCAGTAGTGATTAAGGATTACATAATTTGAGGAGCAGAAAGCAGATCTGTGTACGTAAGAGACACCTGAGACTCCCAAATGGTATATTGCCTCCCAGGTGACAGGGTCAGAGATATATGGCATTCTAAAGGAGGTGGATGGACAGTCATGGTACAGATTGGTAATAACAGTAAAGGGAGGAGGTTCTGTAGAGAGAATGTAGTGAGTTTGCAGAAAGCTGAGAAGCAGGACTTCCTGCGTAGCAACCTCTGAATTGCTGCTTGTGCTACATGCTATTATGATGGGGATGAATGCATGACTGAAAAAGTAAACGTAGGAGGCAGGGTTTCAGACTGCAGGGTTATTGGGATCTCTTCTGGGGAAGGTATGACATGTACAAAAAGGACGGGTTACACATGAACCCAAGAGGGACCAATATTCTTGAAAGCACGTTTGCTAGATCTGTTGTGGATGGTTTAAAGAAATTTGGTAGGGGAATGGGAACCAGGGTGATAGGGCTGAGGAGGGGGCAGTTGGTATACAAGTAGATGCACTGTGTGGTGAGGCAGTGAGGAAGGACAGGCAGATGATTGGGGAGAACTGCAGTCAGTGGGAAGAGTTGAAGTGAAAAAGGGGAAAACTCAAAAAGGATGATGAGTGCAGGACTAAAGGTGTTATATTTGAATGCACGCAGTATACAGAATAAGGTAGATGATTTTGTAACACAGTTAGAGTATGGCAGATATGATATTGTGGGCATGTAAAAGTCATAGCTGAAAAAAGGTTATAGCTGGGATTTTAGCATCCAAGAATACACATCAAAGGACGGGCCGGTAGGGAGTGGGTGGCTCTATTGGTAAAAATTAAATCAAATCCTTAGGAAGAGGTGACATAGGATCAGAGGATGTAAAGCCCTTCTGGGTAGAGTAAAGAAACTGCAAGAATAAAAGGATTGGGGAAATTTGGCTTGTGCTGGTTCCCAAGAGAGGGAATTTGTAGAATGCTTAAGTGATGGCTTTTTAGAACAACTTGTGGTTTGAGTCCACTAGTGGATTGGGTGTGGTGTAATGATGCAGATTTGCTTAGGAAGTTTAGGAAGAGGAACCCTCAATAATACACACAAAGTGCTGGAGGAACTCAACAGGTTAGACATTATCTATGGAAAGTAATGAACAGTCAAAGTTTTGGACCAAGACCCTTCTTCAGGTCTGGATAGGAAGAATAAAAGAAAGTGGGGGAGGAGAAGGAGGATAGCTAGAAAGTGATAGGTGAACCCAGGTGGGTAGGAAAGGTAAAGGGATGGAGAGGAAGGATCTGATAGGAGGGAAGAGTGGACCATGGGAGAAAGGGAAGGAGGAGAGTACCCAGAGAGATGTGATAGGCAGCTGAGAAAAGCTAAGATCAAGAGTGGGGAATAGAAGAATAAGGGATGGAAAGGAAAATGTATTTACTGGAAGGAGAAATCAATATTTATGCCATCAAGTACCCAAATGGAATATATGGTGTTGCTCCTCCACTCTAAGGGTGGCCTCATAATGGCACAGAGGAGAGAATGGACTGACATCAAATTGAGAATCGGAATCAGATTTAAAATGTTTGGCCACTGGGAAGTTCCACTTTTGACAGATGGAGCGGAGGTGCTCGACAAAACAGTCCTCCAATTTACAATAGGTCACACCAGTATACAGGAGGCCACATTGGGAGTGCTGGACACAATTGACAACCCCAACAGATGTGCAGGAGAAGTGTTGCCTTGCCTAGAAGGATTGTTTGGAGCCCTGAATGGAAGTGAGGGAAGAGCTGAATGGGGAGGTTGTACCATTTTGGCCACCAACAGGGATAAATGCCGGAAGACTGATCATAATTTGATAGAATTTACCCTGCAGTCGAGAAAGAGAAGCTAAAATCAGAGTAGAGGTAATTACAGAGGCATGAGAGAAGAGCTGGCGAAAGTTGATTGGAATGAGACACGAGCAAGCATGGTGACAGATCAACAAAAGCTGCTATTTCTGTGGAAAATTCAGAAGGTGCATGAAAGATACATTCACAAAGATAAAGAAGGATTTGAAAGGGAAGATGAAGCAACCATGGCTGATAAGGGAAGTCAAAGAAACCATAAAATCAAAAGAAAGGGCTCATAATAGAGCAAAAGACAGTGGGAAAGAAGAGGATTTGGGAAGCTTTTAAAAACCAACAAAAGGCAACTAAAAAAGCCGTAAAGAGAGAAAAGTTGCAATATGAAGGTAAGGTAGCCAATAACATAGAAGAGGAGACTAACATTTTTTTCAGATACATAAAGAGTAAAAGAGAGATGACTGAATATCAGACTACTGGAAAATGATGTTGTGGAGATAGTAATGGGGGACAAAGAAATGGCAGACAAGCTTAATAAGTATTTTCTCTTCACAGTGGAAGGCACCAGCAGAATGCCAGAAAAGTGAGAGTGCCAGGGGTAGCAGGGAATGACATTGCTGTTACTAAGGAAAATGTGATTGGGAAGCTGAAAAATCTGAAGGTATATAAATCATCTGGACCAGATGCACTATGCCCCAGTGTTCTGAAAGCAGAAGTTAAATAGACTGTGGAGGCATTAGTAATGATCTTTCAAGAATCACTAGATTCTGGAATGGTTGCTGAGGACGGGAAAACTGCAAACATCACTTCACTAAGGGAGGGGGGCAGAAGTAAGGAAATTATAGGCCAGTTATCCTGACTTCAGTGGTTAAGGTTTTGGGTACTTGGAGGCACATGAGAAAATAGGCCAAAGTCAGCAGCATGGTTTTCTAAAGTAGAATTTTTGACTGCCAAATCTATTGGAATTTATATAGGAAATAAAAGGCAGGAGAGTCAGTGAATGTTGTATATTTGGATTTCCAGATTGCCTTTGACAAGCTGCTGCACACAAGGCCACTTAACAAAATAAAAGCTCATGATGTTATGGGAAATGTACTAGAATGGATAGATTAGCTGACTGGCAGGAAGGGGAATAAAGGGGGATTTTCTGGTTGGTTGGTGGTAACTGGTGCATTGCCACAGTGGTTTGTGTTGGGACCACTTTTTTTTTTCCACATTGTATGTCAATGATTTGGATGAAGGAATTGATGGCTGTGTGACCATGTTTGCGGATGATACCAAAACAGGTGGAAGGATGGATTGTCTTGAGGAGGCAGTGTGATTGCTGAAGGACTTAGACAGATTCGGGGAATGACCAAAGAAGTGGCATATGGTATATAATGTAGGGAAGTGTATATTCATGCACTTCTGCGGAAGGAGTAAAGGCATGACTATTTTGTAACTGGGGAGAAAATTCTAAAATCAGAGGTGCAGAGGGTCTTGGGAGTCCTCATGCAGGACTCCCTAAATGTTAATTTGCAGTTTGAATCAGTAGTAAGGAAGGCAAATGTAATGTTAGAATTCATTTCAAGAGAACTAGAATACAAAAGCAAGACTGTAATTCTGAGGCTTCATAAGGTATTTATCAGGCCACACTTGGAGTATTGTGAGCAGTTTAGGGCCCCTTGTCTAAGAAAGAATGTGCTGGCATTTCCAGAGGAGGTTCAAGAGAAAAATCCCAGGAATTAAAGAGTTAACATATGAGGAATGTTTGATGGCTCTGGGTATGTACTTGCTGGGGTTGAGAAGAATGAGTGGGGTGTATATATACTATACACATCCGCAGCATATGAAATTTTAAATTGTCGCATTCAGGCCCAAAAGTTTTAATCACTGTGGAGGAATTCTTACTCTTGATGGATAACATCTTTCCTGACAAAGTTGGGGGATAGTTTTTTTGCTTGGCAAATGGGTGTAGTGAAACAATATTGGGTTCTGAAACCTCCTCTGAGTTGGAAGAAGTTGACTCGGGAACTGCAGAAAGTGGTTCTGACAGTGCTGAACACTTCACTTCTTGACGTGTTCGCATCCCAAACAGTACATGGCAAGCTTCACTGAATGATATGGATCATAATGTATGAATACAGCATCTGACGTCACCAGTTCCTTTACCTTTTGGAAAGTCACTTCATACTATCCATTGTCATTTCTTCTTGATCTGTAGTAATGAGATCAAGGATGAAGCACAGTCGCCAGGTTTGGCAGGAGCCTATTATTTCTCAGCACACTTGTGTAATTCTTATGCACCGATGGTGTGGCCACAATAAGCAATGCTTGGTTCAAAGACTTCACCACTGCATTGTGCTCTAAGCCCATCATCTTCTTATCCTTTCAACAATGTCTTGAGATTTCAGATATGTTCCCGGTCATCCTTACTGGTAACAATGATGCCTTTCAGGTAATATTGAGTCCCTGAACCGCTTTGCAGCACCTGGTCCATAGTTTTCTGGTAGAGTGCAAGTGCAGATGCTACTCCAAGGATAACTTTATTGTAGTGATAAAGTCCTTTGTGAGTGTTTATAGTGAGAAACAATTTGGGGTTTTCTTCCATCTCCATCTTTAGGCAGGCCTCAGCTAAGTCCACTTTGCTGAAATCTTTTTGTCCAGAAAGGTTTGCAAAGATATTCTCTATCTTGGGCAGAGGATTTTGATCTACTTTAAGTACTGGATTGATGGTTACCTTAAGATCACCACAGATCCTGACAGAATCATTCTTCTTGGCTGCTGAGACCATTGATGTTGCCCAGGGGTTCCACTCAACCTTGAAAAGAATTACTTCAGTCTCCATGTGATTTAGCTCACAGGCTACATTATTATGGATGGTATAAGGAATTGGATGGGGTTTGGAAAAGTTGGGTGTGACATTTTCATTTAACACTATTTTACCCTTGATATGTTTGAGTTTTCCAATGCCATTCTTGAATGCTGCTGTGGCATCATCCAATACCTTTCTTAGTTTACTTTCAGTTGACTCTATAATGCGGCATGCAAATGGTGGATGGATTTCCAATCAAGTTGGAGTTGTCAAAGCGAATCATAAACCATGATACTGACCCTCTCGTTTTTACCACATAAAAGCCCAATGTGGCTTGTTGGTTGTTGTATTTCTTTGCTATGAATGTCATTCCCACAGGAGTTACGTTTCCTCAGGTATAAATTTTTAGTTTCATATCTGCAGACTTCAGTTTAGTATCATTGAAACGCCATTCAAACTCATTTTATGGAATAACTAAAACAGCCAAGCCAGTGTCCAATTCCAATTAATTACTTTGTAATTCACTTCTGGTGTAAGCCATATTGCTGATCTCTTGTTAGTTTTCACATTGTCAATCTCAAGGCTACCCATCCTGTGATAGTCTCATCATTATCAGATTTTTCAACAACAGCATGCAGATAAGTGCTCTCTTTGAAACTACAACTCATATTTTATCTTTTTCTCTTCTGTGTGCAGTCCATTTATTTTTGTTTGCCCGACATGCTCTTTGTATGTGTCCCACTTTCATGCATTTTTGCAATGTCTGCCTTTAAATGTGCATTGGTCTGGTGTATGTGAGCCCCTGTCACAACGGTAATACAATTCATTTGGACAGGTCAATGTCTGTTTAGACATTACAATTTCATTCATGGTCCCTTGCATTATTGAATGTAATTCAATTGATTCTCTGTCTGCTATTTCCATTGATACAGTTATTTCCACTTAACTTTTAAACGTAATTGTGCTTCATTTAGGAGCCATTCTTGAATTTTTTCTTGTAAGATTCTTCAAACTAAATGATCTCTAAGTGCATCATTAAGCCCATTACCAAAATAACAATACTCAGACAACTTCTTCAATTCAGTCACATCTGCTGAAATGGACTTCCTTTCTTTTGGTTCTGGTTATGAAACCTAATGCATTCTGCAATCAACAATGGTTTTGGTTCTGAATGTCCCTACATTGCTGTCACGGTATCAGCAAAGCTTATTTCAGCTGCTTGTTTGTAGCAGTCAAAGTTCCAAGTAAACTGTATGCCTTTAAATCCAATGCACTCGGCAAAATTGGTATATATTTTTTATTGGCTTTTCATTTGCTTAAAAATACTGCTCAATCTGCTCAGCATACAATATCTAGTTATCTGCTGTGTAAACAAATGCATCTAGATTTCCAATGTAGCCAGCCATTTCTGCTTTTGTTAAAGATTATTATCACCCGGTACTTACTGCTTATGAACCTGTGAATTCTTCTGATGTTTGCCTTTCTTTTAAACTGTACCATCTTTGATGAACAAAGCATGCTGCTCTAAAGAAAAAAAAATGTGCTGCGCAGTTTTTTAAACTTGACTGTTAATCATTGTGTTTTTTTTCCAATTTGAACATTTTGCTGTGCTTCAACAGGTAGGTAGTTGTTTTGAGTTCATTTAAAACTTCGTCCTCACCACTGTTATGTTTTGTAACCCCAAAAAATAAAAACTATTTGAAACAAAAACACACGGTGTCCAAAATGTGAGTCTAACTCCGTTTTAACTTTAAGTGAGGCACACATGTATAACATGGTGGTGCAATGACTTATGCCATTTATGTATGTTCATATATAACTTTTAATGCATTGTGTAAAGAGCAAAGAATGTTTAATCAAACAATATATTTACAATATTACTCAAATATTACTTTAATACTAAATACACAACCAAACCTATTAAATATTGAAAGGTCTGGATAAAGTGAATGTGGAGAGGATGTTTCCTATACTGCTAGAGTCTAGGGCCAGGGTCAGAGCCTCAGAATTGAAGGATGGCATTTAGAAAAGGTATGAGGAAATTTATTTTCTAGCCAGAGAGTGATAAATTTGTGAAATTTTTTGCTACGGACAGCATTGCAAGCCAAGTCCTTGGTTGTATTTAAGGGGAAGGTTGATAAGTTTTTGATTAATCAAGGCATCAAAGGTTATGGGGAGAAGGCTGGACAATGGGGTTGAAAGGGTGGAGCAGACTTGATGGACGAATAAACTAACTCTGCTCCTAGGTCTTGTAGTCTAATGGTGTGTGCAATTGATTGAGTTTGAACGACTGGGTAGTAAAGGCAAAGTCTTAATGATTTGCTAAGGTATTTTCTTCCTTCATAGATCATGTATTGGGACAAAATGCCCATGTACCATCTGGCATTGGCTAATAAGCTAGGAGATTTTTCATTAGAAAAGAAAACCTAACATATTGCAGCAAAACAAGATAGAGGAATCAGAATGAACTACCAGAAAAATATCATGCCATTCTAATTATAATCTTTTTGAAACATACCTTAGATATTGTGCTGTGCAATAGAGGCAGTGAAGGTGCTTGCTCATTTTGTTTTTGAATCATGTACTGCTTCAGACTTCGGATGTGACTGTCAACAACCTACTTAAGTAATTGCTGACTGACTGGTTTACTGACACTGTTCCTCAGCAATTGAGTGATCAAACAACAGCAGATGAAATAAAAGTAGCTCTGAGAATACCTGTGTTGCAACCTCGCATGCCAAGTGGCTTATAGGAGTCATGTACTACTTGAATTAATGGAAGGAGACCTACATTTAAAGTTTTTCTGAGAAAGACATAAAAATCTTCATTTAATGAGTACATTGGTTAGTAAAATGTTGATCTATTTGTATCTAAGTGTACAGGAAATGTAAATATTATCTCAACATTAAACACTGGGCATTAATAGTGAAAATATTAAAATTGGGGCATTCTGGAGTTCCAAGTTTAGTTCCGGTGCCATTCTGCAAGGAGTCTCTGTACGTCCTCCCTGTGGGCTTTCCCCAAATGCTCTGGTTTCCCTCTCACAGTCCAAAGACGTACCAGGTAGCTTAATTGGTCATTGTAAATTGCCCCATGATTAGGATAGGGTTAATTGGGTTTATTGGGGGGGGGGGTTTGCTGGGACAGCATGGCTTGAAGGGTCAGAAGCTCTACTCCCCACTGCATTGTTAATTAAATATCTAAACAAATACTTCAAATATTTCTTGTTTTGCTTTATTTAATCTGACTTCTTGATCAATTCCTAATGCTATTAGCTAGTCAAAGTAATCATTACTGAGTTATAAACTTTTCAATTAGTAGCCATGAGAGCATTAACAGTCTAGTTTAAACATCTCCGTGGTATAATCAGGAGCAAGTATACACAAATAAATATTGCGAATGCTGTAACTTCGAAGTCTAGCCAGAAGATGCTGGAAGTACTCAGTCTGCCAACAGTGTCAAAGGAAAGAGAAACAAAGAAACAATTCAGGTCAAAGATACATTGGACGGTTTCAGCTCTATAGATGCTACAGGCCCTCTCCAATGTTTTTTAAAGCAGAAACAACCACTTCAATTGTTTTTCTTCTCTGTAACCTATAGATATTAATCTATTGATACATCTTAAATACAGCCCAAATTGAAACCAGATGGTCACAAGTGGTCAAATGTACTTCCTTCTTTGCTTTAGTAATTGAGTTACTCGGGGAAGAAAATGGTGAAACAGGAGGCTCCAGATACTCAAATCTGGAGAAACACGCTAAGCGCTGGAGGAATTTGGGAGATTAGGCAGCATCTATTCAGGGAAATGGACAATTGATATTTCAGTTTCAGACCCTTCATCCAGTTTTCTAGTCACTTAATATATATTATAGGATAGAGTAACGAAGATTTTTTTTCCTGTATTTTCCTATTTTTATACCACGCTTGGAAGAAAAATAATGGTAAACAATCTATTGGTATGTCTTCATAAGCTGCACATCTTAAAACATCTATTTCATCTGAACAGGTTGATATCTACTAATAAAATAAACATCAGCTGAAGTACATTTTTGAGAAAAGCATTAAGAGTAAAATCCATTTTTACTACAGTGTACAGTCTTCTTTTGTACATTCAAGAAACCTGTCAGCCTTTATATTCCTATGGTGAGATTTTATTTCCTGGTCATTGATTTTAGATCGAAGTTAACTAATGAAGCTCTGTGATTCAACTTGACATTGGCCAATCTTATAGGTTGCCTTCTCTGGAACTGAGATACTCTGGTCCATTCAAATATTTGATTTATATCAAATGTAAGTCAGAAATAAACCTATCATTTTATTTGTCATGTACAGGCATTACTGGATCTAACAAAACAAAGCTGGTGAAATGAACACTGTTTTGCTGGACCCCATGTCTAAGTTACAACCACATCATCCTTCATGAATTCTGCTGAACAATCATTATGTTTCAGCTAGCTGGTATATTCTCCTCAAAATTAGACTCCAAAACTGATGTATGAATATCTTTAGAGTCAAACAAACCAGCTCAGATATTAGAGGATTAGAGTTGAAGAGCATAGCTAGATTTTTTGATAAGAAAAATTGCATTATCTAGCATAGCTGCAGCACTGAATAAAATATATGTCTAAAAACGTAAATGTGGTTCAGAGTCTCTGTGCATAATAAGTGCAATGGTTTCTGATCTTGCCTACAATATTCATCTTTAAACCTGATTTTATATAGTCTTTATGTAATTACAGTTTCACATCTTAAGTACTAATTCTAAGGACAAAAATGCCAGAAATCAGGATTATAATCCAAATCAGAATCACTTTCTTGCCAGTATGTGAAGCATACCAGAATTGATTGTGGTTTGAAGCCAAGCATAAAACACAGGACAATACCATAACAGACAACACAAAAGCAACCAACAATTTACAAGACAATAGTACAAACAGCCATGAGCAATCAACAATTAGCAGAATGGTTACATGCACAAACGTCAATAATCAGACTTAAGTAAATGTGAACATGTAAACAGACTGAATAATTATCAACAGAACAACAAGAGCAGGAAAGACTGTTTAATGGATGTTGTGTAGGGACAGTTAGGGTATTACACCTGAATGAGCTTTGTTGAGAAGCTGGACAGCTAAAGAAAGAAGCTTTGGAGATGACATATGATTTATGATTTTGTTCAATCATGATTGTCATTGTTGTCTGCTTATCTTTTGCAATAGTCACCACAGTGAGATTTCATGTACTAGTGTCCCTTTATGACAATGCTGATGAGATAGCTAAACTTCACAGTAAACTTGTACAGTAACCATGTATATTGCAGAGTCAATGGAGCTGGCACATGATATGCATTTGTCTCTGGAGCTGTTCAAAATGATTTCCAAATGTAACTAACTGCTGTGAACTGGATCACAACTCAGTTTAGAATTCCTTGGTCAGCATCCTGGATCAAACAGAATATACTCAATAAATTGGGATGGATGCTGAATATCAATGTACTGTATACATAGAAATTATTATGCATGATTGCACTGAAGCAGGCAAATAAAATTCTGCTTGCTACAAGGTCCACGTAACAACTGTTAAGAAATTGACCGTACGGTTTAGGATAAATATGTTCTTATTCTAGCTGGTACTCTTTTGTCTATCAGAACAGAGCTTATAGGTAAAAGAATTCCTTATAACTCTGCTTAGATAGGATTTTGTGTTGGTTACTGGCCTCCAAACTTCCTTCATCACATACAAACACTCATTTAATTTCTTTTTATAAGTAGCATATGTGAAAAATATATACTGTGATTGGAATATATAACTGAAAAAAACTTAGAGTGAATGTGTTTGAGTAAATTGAATGAGAACTACAAAGACTGAAATCATCTAGATTATTCAAAGTGGTGATCAAATAGCAGGAAAGAAAATCAATTTATCTGTGTAAAGTGAAGGTAGAGAGTTGGTTATGTCTGATGTTGCTTCTGACTTACGATGCATAATGACTTCTGTCTGAATGTTAAATGAAATATGATTTTCCATTTCCCCAATGTTTCTCTGTGTTTTTGATTTTCTCAATCAAGCTACCAATTGTGAAATGTGGTTTAGGAGATCTGTATCTACAAGTTAGTACCATCATGCTTTTTTGAGATATTTCAGCATTTTCTCTAAGCTGACTGATTACTGTCATGTTGCTGTAGTGTAGGCCTGATACTTGATTTCAGAAGTTTGTCAACATCTAATCTGATCCCATTACATTAGTTTGGAAGGATCTTAGTGTGATTTTCTAAAATAATCTAACCACAATGTAACAGTGATATTTATTCAGCTCATACAAAGTGCCCACAAATACACATTGCCTGAAAAATGATGGGCAAGTTTATCCTCATGATTTGATAGTGATAGGATCTGTGTTTAATCTGATCTAAAAGAAAAGTGTTATGTTTCAGCATATGTAGAACAGGTGACCCTCCCCCACCTTATGGTGGAAAGGCTATCAGAAATTTACCTTTAGAGAATTCATAAGTCAGTACCAAAATAAAAGCCAGTGATATGGAATAAAAATTTGCATGTACAAAAGTTATGTGGATAAAAGTAAATAAATGAACACAATTTTTTCAAATTGCATTGGTTGATGCATGTGCAGATGGTGTGGCTTCACATGACAGAAAATTGCAGTAGGGACAGTTTTGTTTATTTACTTTTACATTTAGAGAAAAGGACCTTCTGTTCCTTGGAGCCACACTGCCTAGCAAACCTTGGTTTAACTCGAACATAATCACCGGACAATTCATAATCATCAATTAACCTATTAACCAGTATACCTTTGGACTGTGGGAGGAAACCAGAGCACCTGGAGAAAACCCATGATTCCATGTGGAGAATTTGCAAACTGCTTACGGGGGATGCAAGTATTGAACTCCAAACTCCAATGCCCCAAGCTGTAACAGCATCACAGTAACTGCTACGTTAGTATGGTTTTCTAGGAAAGCAACACTGCCTGTAACACAGGGATTGGCTGCACTACCTTTTTAATTAAAATGGTTAAATTTGTGTGTTTTGTCCACCATGACCATTCAGGGGATTTATATTTTAGCTGTCAACATACATTCAGTGCCCACTTTATTAGGCTCACCTGTACACCAGCATATTAATGCAAATATCAGCCAATCATGCAAGCATAAAAACATGCAGACATAGTCAGGAGATTCAGTTATTGTACAGACCAAATACCAGAATGGGGAAGAAATTTAATCTAAGTGACTTTGACTGTGGAATGATTGTTGGTGCTAGTTTGGCGGTTTGAATATCTCAGAAACTACTGATCTCCTGAGATTTTCACAACAGTCTTTAAAGTTTACAAAGAACGGTGTAAAAACCGGAAATAAAAAAATTCTGTGAGTAAAAATATCTTGCGAACGTGAGGTCAGAGGAGAATGGCCAGACTGGTTCAAGCCAACAAAAACGCAACAGTAACTCAAGTAACCGCGCATTACAACAGTGATACTTCTCTGAATTACGTACATTGCTGTACCTAATAAAGTGGCCATTCAGTGTATAAAGTCAACACTCACACTCTTAGTCAAGTATATAATTTCAGTCTTCACCCAAGTTAGTCCAATGTGGTATTGAGGAAGTGCAGTATAGTTAGAGATGCATTGTTAAACTGAGAGATACTTTATCCTGCTGGTGGACTCTCATGGTAATCTTCAAAGACAAATAAAGGAACCCTCTCAGTGTTCCAGCTATATTTATTCCCTCAACAAGTAGCTCAAAACAGGTTATGAACCCCCAACCTATGCACACTCCTACATGTCCACAAGATGCAACAATGTTATTAATTTCAGTCTGTTGTATGAACGTGCAATTGTTCCAATGAAAGGCAGAACTAGTTTCCTCTCTCGTTCCACTTGAAGTAATTGTTTTCTTTTTATTAGTCTTCTGTGCTTTTGAAGCCATTCATTACAACA
This sequence comes from Hemitrygon akajei, assembly GCF_048418815.1. NCBI lineage: Eukaryota > Metazoa > Chordata > Chondrichthyes > Myliobatiformes > Dasyatidae > Hemitrygon > Hemitrygon akajei. The sequence continues at coordinate 61,587,256 of NC_133133.1, forward strand.
GTGAGAAGGTATAGTTACAATTTCAAGTGATTTTTGTCGACATAGGGGCAAAGTAGATTTATGGTTATCTGTGAAAACAGAACCTGTCCATTACCCAGGAATGGCCTGTATCCAAAATATTATCTCACTACTATTTTAGGTCTTTGCAATGTGCAATTTGACTGCCACATCTGCATCTTTTATAACAGTGACTCTGCTTCACAAAATACTTAATTGACCTTGAAGTGCTTTGGAATATTGGGAGAATCTTGACAGCAATATATAGATGGAAATATTCCTTTCTTAGAAAATTATGGCACAGAGGAGACCATTTGGTCCATCATGTCTGTGCTGGCTTTATAACAGCTTTTCATCTTAATCCCACCTTCCAGTTTGCAGGTCCCTTAACTGTATAGTTCCATCATTTGTAAACATATTTTCTAGTACTGTTGAAATGTGGTGAGAGTTTGGCGTATTTCTAATAATTTCCACATCCTTGCTTGTGTAAACATTTCCATTATTTTAATCTTGCTGACAATTACTTTAAATTTATCTCCTTAGTTATTAATCCCTCTGTTGAAAGGACTATGGTTTTTCTAGTTACTACTACTAGACTCTTCATAATTTTGTATGCACAGTCTCCCCTCAAACCCCTCTGTTCTGTTATGTTTTGGAACTCCCAACACTAATTGAAAGAAAAACACAGGAGCCGGTGAAACTGGTCTACCTCATTTTACTTTAGTGAGGTGCTCACACGTGACTTGGTGGCAAAATGACGTATGCCATTCATGTACTTTTACATGTAACCCATAATAAATTATGCAAACAAAGAATGCTTAATCATACATTTACAATATTACTGAAATACTAACTACACATATGTTCCACAAAAAAATAGCCTGTACTTATCCACTCATCACTTTTAATTTTGGAAGAGAAAAAAAATCAAGCATTATAAAATTAATGTAAATAAAACAGGTGCTGGCTGAAAAACAAACACATATAGTTAGCAGTAGTAGAATGTAGCCACGATTTTGGCTTTTAATATTTTGAGCATATTCCCTGCCCGATAATCATCAAAGATTTACAGGCATCTTAATATGAGAAGCAACAATGGGCTGGAAATGTGAAATATAATCAAAAATACTGTGACACGTAGCAAATCAGGCAGCATCTGAGGAGAGAACACAATTGAAGTTTCTTGTGTAATTGAATTGTAAAGGAAACTGAGAAGGAATTTACAGAAAACCTCGGAAAGGAATGATGAGCAGATAGCTGTAGCAGATAATCTCGGTCACTGAACAGGAGTTTTAGGACATTGCAGAAATAAAAAGGTGTATGAATAGGTAAAGGAGGGGAAGCGCAGGGAGAGGTGATTTTAATGTATTAGATTCTCTGCATCAAGAATGATATCGAAGCAGGAACTTAAAATCTCCCATTTTTTCGACTAATCGTCTCGGTTTAAATATCTTTAACGTGCTCCTTTTCTTAAAAGCAATCTTTCTTAGGCTTGCTCCGAAACACAAGCCCCGCCTGCAGTGACATCAGGGAATCGGAGAGCGCCATTGGCTTGTGTACGGCAGAGTCCCGCCCTACCTTGCTGACGATTGGATAGTGCTATGGTCGGTGGGCGGGTTCAGGGTGGGGATGCGGCGGGGAAGGAAGCTCAGAAGTGGTGGGCTGAGGTGTCGCTCAGCTGGTGCGGCGCTATCAAGTTGCGGCGTAGCAGAGAGCTGGAGACGAGGCAGGCTGCAACGCAGAAGCCGAGTTCGTGCAGCTCCAACTCAGGAGAGGGAGCGCTGGAGGAGCAAACGACCTGCTGCCAACTTCATCTGGAGCATGTTTCAGCACTCTGCAAGATACAGCGCCATACGCAACGCCGATCGTCTCTGAAAGCAAAACGTTTGCAAAGAAATCAAAGGTGAAGGGAAAAAGGAAAATAAATAATTGCTTGTTTTTTTTCCCCTATTAAAAGTAAGCGGGATGTTATTTGCCCGGGAATTACTGTGCAGTCAATGCAAAGCGATGTGTAATGAATTTTCAGGTCTTTTTTTTTCTCTGGGCGCATCTCAAATCGCTGTTTCAACTATTGCAAATACCCCTATGTTTTAATGTTTTGCTGTGTAAATTGCAGAGCTGCGAATGGCTTATCAATTTGTTGCTTCTGATTGCAGTGCGTGGCATTAGTAATTATTGTAGATTTCAGGCTGCGGTTTTGAACTTGTCATGTATAATTACAAACAGCTTTTAATTAGTTTTTCCTCCTCTTTTTTTCTGCCCTTAACCTCCCCCCCCCCCCCACCCCCCAATATTTCCCTTCTTACCCAACTGTTCCAGAAGTTGACGGCCTTTGGGGAGGGGGAGATGCGATTATTTTCGGTCCAGGATCTGGGCATGGAGTTGTACCTGGTGGCGGCGGTGCTGTTTGCAATCGTAGTCCCGGGGCTGGGGCAGGAGAAGGACTACACGGTGCGGGAGGAGCTGCCCGAGAACGTGCTGATCGGCAACTTAGTACGGGACCTGAATCTCAGCGACGCCAACCTGCCGCTCATCTTCAAGCTGGTGTACAAGACGGGAGACACGCCGCTGATCCGAGTGGAGGACAGCACCGGCGAGCTCTTCACCACCTCGCACCGCATCGACCGGGAGAAACTCTGCGCCAACATCTACAGCGAGACCCGCTGCTTCTACGAGGTCGAGGTGGCCGTGCTGCCCAACGAGGTCTTCAAACTGGTCAAGATGAGGTTCCTGATCGAGGACATCAACGACAACGCTCCCCTCTTCCCTTCCACCGTGATCAACATCTCCATTCCCGAAAACACCGTGGTCAATTCGCGTTACTCCATCCCCTCCGCCGTGGACCCCGACGTGGGAGTCAACGGGATTCAGCACTACGAGCTGTTGAAGGGGCAGAATGTCTTCGGGCTGGACATAATCGAGACTCCCGAGGGCGACAAGTGGCCCCAGCTGATCGTGCAGCAGAACCTGGACAGGGAGCAAAAAGACACTTACGTGATGAAGATCAAAGTGGAAGACGGTGGGGTGCCACCAAGGTCGAGCACTGCCATCCTCCAGATTACTGTGACTGATGTAAATGACAACCGTCCTGTGTTTAAGGAGAGTGAGATTGAAGTCCACATCCCAGAAAATGCTCCTGTGGGCACCTCGGTGATCCAGCTCCACGCCACGGATGCTGACCTTGGCCCTAATGCTATTGTCCGTTTTTTCTTCAGTAACCAGGTGTCTGCTTTGGCCAGGAGGCTCTTCACCATCGACAGCACCAGTGGCCTGATCACAGTGAGGCAGCCCCTGGACCGGGAAGAGTTTCCAGTTCACAAGTTGACTGTCCTGGCCAGCGATGGCAGCTCGACTCCGTCAAGAGCAGTGGTCACCATTAACATCACAGATGTTAACGATAACGTGCCGACCATTGACACCAGGTACATCATTAACCCCGTCAACGGTACTGTCTTGCTGTCTGAAAATGCTCCGCTTAATACCAAAATTGCACTGATCACAGTTACAGACCAGGACTCTGATTTAAATGGGAAAGTCACCTGCTTTACTGATCATGATGTCCCATTTCGTTTGAAGCCTGTGTTTGATAATCAGTTCTTATTAGAAACTGGAGCCCTGCTAGACTATGAGAGCACAAAAGAATACACTATTAAGATAGTGGCATCTGATGCAGGCAAACCACCGTTAAATCAATCAGCCACTGTGGTGATTAAACTGAAGGATGAGAATGATAACGCTCCTGTTTTTAATCAGCCCATAATTGGGCTGTCAATTCCTGAAAATAACACCCCTGGTACACAGTTAACAAAAATCAGTGCTACTGATGCAGACAGTGGGAAGAATGCAGAAATTACTTACCTCTTGGGTCCCAATGCCCCATCCATCTTCAGCGTAGATCGGAGAACCGGAATCCTGTCAGCTATGAGGAGATTAGACAGAGAGAAGCAAGACCGTTATGTCTTTACTGTACTAGCCAGGGATGGTGGCAAGCCCTCTATTCAGAGCAATGCTACTGTGATTTTGACTGTGTTGGATCAAAATGACAACAGTCCTTCCTTCACACACAGTGAATACAATTTCTATGTGCCTGAAAACTTGCCCATGTATGGAACTGTTGGACTTATCACAGTCACTGATGCCGATGCAGGAGGTAATGCAGCTGTTAGCCTTTCTATACTGAATGATAAAGGCTACTTTATAATTGATCCCACCAGTGGGGTTATCAAACCTAATATTACATTTGACAGGGAGCAGCAGAGTTCTTATACGTTTCAAGTCAAAGCTGTCGATGGAGGTAGGCCTCAACGAACTTCAGTGGCGAGAGTGACTATAAATGTTGTTGATGTAAATGATAACAGCCCTGTGTTTGTGTATCCTTCCTCTAACTTTTCGTACGAGCTCGTATCTACTTTTGCTAACCCTGGCTCTGTGGTGGGAAAGGTTTTTGCCATTGACAATGACACAGGGATGAATGCGGAGCTTCGCTACAGCATAGTCAGTGGGAATTCCAGAGGGCTCTTTGCCATTGATCCAATGACTGGCAACATTACCCTGCAGGAAAAAGTCACAACAACAGACCGTGGCTTATACAGGCTGGTAGTGAAGGTCATTGATTTGGGACAGCCAGAATCCCTGCATGCCATAGCACTTGTGCATTTGTTTGTGAATGAAACCATCGATAATTTTACATATGTCCAAGACCTGGTGCGGAAGAGCATGGAGACCCCTTTGGATAAGAATGTTGGGGATAGTCAGATTACCCCTCAGACGAACGATTACATTAAGATTGTTATTGCCATCATAGCCGGGACCATGACCGTCATTCTTGTCATTTTTGTTACTGCTTTGGTGCGATGCCGTCACACGCCGAGACATAAGGCTGCGCAGAAGGGGAAACAGAGTGGGGAGTGGGTTTCCCCCAATCAGGAGAACAGGCAGATTAAGAAAAAGAAACGAAAGAAGAAGAGGTCTCCAAAGAACCTCCTTCTGAATTTTGTTACAATTGAGGAGTCCAAACCAGATGACCCTGCCCACGAGCACATCAATGGTACCTTGGATCTTCCAGTGGAATTGGAGGATCAGACTATGGGGAAGTATAACTGGGGCACCACACCTACCACTTTCAAACCTGATAGCCCAGATCTTGGAAAACACTATAAGTCTGCCTCACCCCAGCCCTCCTTTCAAATCAAGCCTGAGACTCCAGTGCCCATGAAGAAGCACCATGTCATCCAAGAGCTACCGCTGGATAACACGTTTGTGGTGGGCTGTGACTCCCTGTCCAAGTGTTCCTCGAGCAGTTCTGACCCCTACAGCGTTTCAGAGTGCAGTTGTCAGGGTGGCTTCAAGACTGCAGGGCCAATCCACACCAGACAGGTAATGCAGAGATTCTAACTGGCCCTCAAAGAGAGATCTTGTGAAGATTAAAAGCCTGAATGGTCATGCATGGCTGAGGCATTGAAATGTAAACAGCTTGTGATTCATCAATGTTGGAGAGAGAAATTAGAATGAAGTGGCATTTAGCTGGTGGTGATGCTAAGTTGTGTTTCAACCACATGGTCTCTAGGTGGCACTGTAGTACTTCCTTGGGTGTACAGAAAGCTGCAGCATTATTGAAGAGAAGGGCACTGCAAGTATGCTGTGGAGTAGCAGGCACAGGAATCCTGAGATGCGTAGTGCAGGTGCAATGTGAGGCTGTACAAAATCGATCTTTTGGTTTCTGTTCAGAGACGTTGGCACCAGCAGTGAGGAAGGGAGGAACAGACCACACATTACACAGCAAAACAGTATCCCATTATACGGAAGAACAAAGACAGTAATATATTTTAAAAATTGTAATAAAACTGCTGTGACTTGACCATTGCCTTCCTGTTAAATAAATATGCTTCTGTAAGGAATGCTCTGTAATTTCTAATTTAGAGATCTGCAGGGAGCAGGGCAAAAGAGCAGCTTCTCAATTCTGTTTAGTAGTATAAGTAAATGGAAAATCTCAACTGCTTAAACCTTGGAATGTCAAGATTTCAAAAGCATGATTATTTGAGTTTTAATGTTTCTGATATCACTTCTGTCACCCTACTTGCATGCCAGTGACTGGCTGCTTAAAATTGTCCATTTTGAAAAAAATGTTGAACATGCACGTCAAAGAATTTAGGCAGCAGGCATATCGTGTATCTTTGATCTGTTAAGAATTTGACACAGTTTATGGAGCCAGGCCTCTGGATCTTAACTGGGAAATACATTCTCGTTTATCCTGTACTGTTCCATAATATGCACAATTTCTAAGGAAAGGAGGACAGGGCAAATGCAAATTGGGGAGTGGCAGGTTGATTGAAAATGTACGTGAACCAAGGTGTTGAGAATACCAGTGTGGAGAAAGCAAAGGTGTTGCGGGTGCTTTCAAAGATTATTGGTTGACAAGTGTGTTGGGGAAGGATATATTTTATAGTGACAAAATTACTCAATAATATGCAAATGTCTCAGATGAAATAGTACATGTTATTCTGCTATTATTGAACATTGTAGTGTCTGTTGTTTAATGTGTCTTTATGAATCTCCATTATTCTTTACTATCCTAAATTCCTTTGAGACCAGTTTAACACTGGGAGGCAAAGGGAATCTGAGCTGGAGCCAAGAAGCTACCAGCTATAACGGTATATGACTCAATTATTCATATGCTTGGAGGACAATTTGCATGTACTATTTGTCTCAAGAGTTTCCCTGTGAGTAGCCGTTTTTTTTTGTCTGTCACTTTGGCCAATGTACAAGTATATCCAATCACCAAAAAAAAAACCTTGCTGCTAATATGAGTTAATTCTCTGAGCAACTTTGGCCATGATTTACAGAAGAATTTCACTCCAGGAATTACATACTGATTTGGAACCTATTCATTCATCAATGTTTGCCTCTTAACACTAATAAACACTTAATTTGAAGCTAACAATAAATAGGTCTGTGGCTGTTGCATCCATGTGAATTTTAAACTACTTTTGCCTCCCCTCTTTGAATTATTTGCAACATTTTTAGTTTTGCGACACAGGTTGGACCAATTAAGCCACTAGGAGTCAGTAGCTCTACCAGTTTGCTAGATTAGATTGTGGTTTTCTGGGGATTGCACGGTAAATAAGGTTATAACCTGATTTCACAAAGAATGTGAGATAAATTGGTGCAGCAGTCAGCCTCTCCTTCTCTGTGTTTGTTCAGAGCATGTTTGCTGAAACTGTCCATGCATACCAAAATAATTTCACAGATTGACTTTGTAGTATAGTTCAAGCTTCTCACACTTATTGAGGAAATGTCTGTAAACTTACTTGGTGGTGGGGGTTATTATCATGGTGCTGATGGGAGAAAGCATTGCTTCTCAGATAGTTTATGCAGGTTTTCCATAGATGGAGGCCCTTGTTAATTGTAACAGAACTTTCAAGGTATAAACAATATGAGGGCACTTTAAAATAAAGCATACTGTAAATATTTTATGAAAGTAAAGGTGTCATTTCAAACCATGCCAACATTGTTTCTGAAATTCACCCTTAGTTAACAGGACAAAGGGATAATCTGCAATTAAGAATAAACAATATATATATATATATACACACACACACACACACACACACACACACACACACACACACACACACACACACACACACACACACACACACACACACACACACACACACACACACACACACACGCACACAGTATTTAACAATGTTAGACTTATGGCCCTTCTAGGTAACGATGGTTGTGTCATTATGGATGCTGTTGGCCAATTTGATAAGATACATTTGTTGCTAGTTGACCAGTTTGGAGAACCAAGATGTTCTGTTCATTCTTTAAAAAATTATAGTTACAATATTTTCAGAGTTAATATTAGACTTCCATTAGATTTTGATTCATTACCACAGATTGAGGGATATGTGAGAGCAACAGAACAGGCTTGTTTTACAATTCTTAATAATATCCATGGTTAAGTCCAGGATGTAATTTCCAGGCTCTGTGTATTACTTTCTGTGATATTCCACGTAGATCTATGGTAGTACAGATGCTTTATCTGGAACTGTAAATCAAATAAGCACAAAGCATGCAGTAAATCAAATGGGAGCTGAGGTTCCGCAAGATATGTTCTTTTGGAGCTGGCAGATTTTGCTCAGGTCATTTGATTTTGTTCAAAGAAATGTTATGATTTTATAATAAGATTATAGAATAAGTACAACCTGTCTCTCATTTTGAAGTATCAATGGGTGGTGTTAGTGAAACAAGATGAGTGACAGACTTTCATTTGGTGCAACTTGTAACACCCGTCAAGTGACTGAGCAGGGGGAAACAATCAGTATTAAATCTAAATATGTGAGGCAGTGCTTGTTTATTTTGAAATGAGCTGTTCACTTTGAGTTAATGTTCTTTCTCGATGTACAACATGGTGTCTTGATATCAAAATGATTGCAGTGGAACTTCATTATTACAAACTCATCTTTTTAAATAAATCCCTCACCATGGACTTTAGTTTGCACCGATGTTCTTAATAAATTATTGCTCTAGGAAGATCACAAGTTTGATCTGTGGTCTCTACTGCTGTAGCATAGACTCTAACCTCAATGCATATTGTGTTCAGGAGGAACCGTTGCACTACCTGTTGCAGTTGGTCACCTGTGTCTGTACTATCAATCTGAACCATTTGGTGACTTGCTGTAATAAAGTGTGTATCTATGTATGTTGCTTTAGGGGATCAACCTTGACCATGATACCTTCTGCTTGAATATCATGGGAACATGGTAAGGTGCTCGAGGGCATCAATTGTATCTAGAACCCATATCTCAATACAAACTAGCCTTAATCAGTAAAGAGCACAAATTATATAGATCATATTTTAACTTGTTTTAACCACAGTTTTGGTGCAAGATCCATCGGAGTAGATAAACAATGAGACATAGCCAAAGGACCACTTGAGTTTGTAATGATAAGGTTTGACTGCAGACATGCAAAAGTTTGTAAAACGTGCAACATTTTGCAGACTTGTGTATGTTGGCTATTTTTTCAATTTTGAGTAAGCAACTTACTTGCTGCTGTACTTGTTAAAAGCAATAGTTGAGTTCTCTTAAAAGTGCAATGCGGTGTAAAGTAGCTCCATTTCAACATTAGTGATAGACGTACCATTTTTCATTTAAAATTAAAATTTATTTCTGAATTTACACATAATCTGTATTTTTGGTATGGCCTGTGTATTTCATTTTGTATACATGTGTTTTAATGTGCAAAACCCATTTCTTCATTAAACATATTTTGCATTACACTAACACATGAGCAGACTTTTTGGTGTTTCGAGTCCAAGGTTTGTTATGAGAGTTTTTGGTTTTAGTTCTTCAAATCAACTCATATTCTACACTTTTCCATTATTGATTTCCCCTTTTGACAGTTAAAAGAAAACATTTATTAGGAGTAGAACTCCATTAACCAGCTGACTTGTAGATGTAAGACCCTCAGTAGAAGTCATTGAGGCCCATTTGTGTTCTTGCAATTGCCTACCTCAGCATCTGCAAGGGTGATCTCATCAGGCATGAGTATATGAAGTGCTCAAATTTGCCACCTCCTCGATGGGCATGAGCACTTGTCCCAATTGTTGTGAGGTGGATGTGCATTCATCCATAAATCTTATGTTTATTTTTGTTTTGATTTATTGGAAGGGCTTGTCACATCACCTGCACTCCTTCCATCAGAGGCTTCTTCATGCCACCTTCCCGGATGAAACTGCCCCATGTAACTTGGACAACGTAAGAGCCAATGATTAATACTGTTAAAGTAAGCTCCCATTACAAAATTAAACTTAAACTCCTCTATGCAATAAGTCACTGGTTAGCCTGGTTAATTAATAGAAACCCATTTTTGACTTTTCACTATGTGGGAAGAATCCAGCAATTCATGGAAATTGATTTTTGAAGGTTAAATGATCATTCAGAATTTGCTGCTCACATGTACATGGGAGTAATTCACGCTGTTGCTTCTCACACTCTGAAGAACAATTCAATATGCTTTAGTATTTTGCCACAAGTTCAGTGTTAATGGTCAATCTTGTATAAGTGGACATTGTTCTATGTGTCTGGTCAAGACAGTAAGTCTCAATGCTATACTCGTTAATAATAGTCAAACATTTTGCACGAGATTTCTGGACATCAAGCAGAAAACCTAATTTGTTTTCTATCCCTTTCCTCTGGGGAGATTTTTTTAAATTATATGCTAAATGTATACATATAATCATGTAATTTCTACACAACAAATATTAAATGAGGAATTTGTCTTGTCTCTGGAAGAGAGTTTATACCCAATGAACATCTCTATCTATGTTTATCTACTAAATGAAAACAAGTGATTACAAAAGTTAAGGTCTCTTCAACATCATTCCATTATACATGCCAGCCTAATTTTCAGGAACATGGAGCATCATGCTGTAAATAATGGATTCGTGATTGTGCCATTAAACTTTAAGTATTTGCATTGTGTTCCCTAAACAATAGAAATGGATACAGACAGTTTCACCCTGATGGATCACAGTCCATCCATAAAGATGCCTAACCAGAATGAACATAAAAGTGCTGTTTTAAAAAAAAATCATTGCTTGGATAATGTGCCAGAGTGCATTGTACACAATGAGGGAGGATACACCATCACTCTTTTGCTCAGTAAAAGTCAAGATTAAATTTTATTGGGAAAAAATTACAAATCAGAATTAAACAGTACAGATAATACCCTCAATGGTTTAAACCATGTGCCCCCTATCTTTCCATGAAGGTGTTTGTTACTTCTCAGGCAGAATGGTTGCTAAACATTGCTGATGGAATCAGTCAGGTATTGCTTTCCACTATTGACTGTATGCTAATTTAGCCAGAATATATATTTAGTTGGTATGATGCCTAATGAAAGATAAATTTATTTCCATTTGTCTTCCATGGAGATACACCTAATGAGTAACCTGTAACTATGCAGCTTCATAGAAACTTTCTTCCTTCTCATGCCTAGCTGTTTTCTGCCATGGCTTATTAAGTTCCAAGTCTGGTGACAGACAATTTGTTGTGAGATACTGCAGATTTCCATGGTTGAATGAATTAACTAGCTTCATTTGAACGTCCTCCATTAAAACAATGACAGCATTTCAGAAGTAATTTATTGGTCATGAAGTGCCTCGATACATCCTGAAGAAACTTTAAGGTATTATATTTATGTAAGTTTTTTTTGTCACTTGACTAAATAATTGCAAGGGATTGAAAATGGGAAGTGGGGATAGAGTGATGATTAATTTTACTTAATTTCAGAAAAATACATTACTCCCATATATAGCTTTTTTATAACAGTGTATTCATTTAAGGTTTGATAAAGACAGTTGGGCTTTTTGTGGATAAATTGGACTTGCTAATTATGTTTTGTAATTTTGAAAGCTGTTTTCAGTTTGCATGCTCACAGTGGAGGTGTCTGTTACTGTGCAGTAATCAGTGGAAAAGGTAGCACTGATGAAAAGATGTGAGGAGTACCATTATAAATTAGTGACTGTATAATAAAGACTGGATTGGAGGCAGTTAGTCCAGTTACTAAAGCACAAAATTCATTCCCTCATGGCTGAATAACATGCTTAAATGTATTTTTAAAAGAGACTAGAACAATTAATTTATTTCTAAGGTGAAAAGGCACAAAGTTAAAAGGAGACTTACGTACTTTTTACTTGAAGTGTTTTGCACCTTTTAAAATCTAATGATATCACAAAGCATTTCACATCAAAAAGAGGACTATTAGATTGAGATTTACAGCAGCTGTAGATTTTTGATTTTCAATTACTTTAAGGACTTCTAATTTACTTCTACTTGTAATAAAGGATACACAATATCCAAACACACAGCCATAAATAATTTTTGGTCTCCCTGTTACAGTAAAGACATAATTAAACTGGAGAAAGTGCAGAGAAGATTTATAAGGATGTGTCAGGACTTGAAGGCCTGAACTTGAGGGAAATACTGGGCAGGCAAAGAATTTTCCTTGGGGCATAGGAGAGTAAAGGGTATCCATTATAGAGGTATGTAAATCATAAGAGTTATAGGTAAGGTGAATGTACGTGGTCTTTTTGCAAAGGAGGGGGAGCTAAAAACTAGAGAGTATAAACTTGAGAGGTGAAAGAGATTTGAGGGGCGAATTCACACAGAAGGTGGTGTGTATATGGACTGAGCTGCCAGAGAAAATGTGTGAGGTAGGTACAATAACAACTTTCAAAAGACATTAGCATAAATACATAGAATGGATTTACAGGACTTCAGTGAAATACAGGCAAGTGAGATTAGCTTTGTGGGTATTGTCGCCATGCATGAATTGGACTGAAGGGCGCATTTTCATTATGTATTACTCTTAAGTACCGTAGATTCCGGACTACAGAGCGCACCTGATTAAAAGCCGCTGGCTCTAATTTTAGAAATAAAATCATTTTTTTAATTGTAAAGGCCGCATCGGATTTTAGGCCGCACCGGATTTTCGGCCGCAGGTGTCCCACGTTGTAATATGAGATATTTACACAGAAAGATATTACACGTGAGGATTTTTTTAACTTTTAATTAAATCCATATGGTAACAAAAACAAATACATATTGCAAATGCTTTTTTTCGAACCGTGCCCGTACGCGGCTACTTTTAAATATACGTTGCGTATACTTCTTTACTGAACAACATTCCAATATCTCCTAACGACTGGTAAAAAAATATATATATTGCAGCCTACCAGGAAAAGTTATTGATACCTTTAACTTAAAAGCAGAGTTCGCTCAGATCCAAAGCCGCTCGCGTAATGCGCTCCCTCCCTCCGTCCCGTTTCATCGCAAACCGGCATTTTCCCACAAGACACCGCGAAACCGGGTGTGACGTCATAGCATCCCGCGATGTAGTACAGAAAACAAATATAGTTTAAACTAAGTAGGCAGCAAAATGCTTCGAGTGTTTTCCATGTTGATGAGGGTGAGTACAAATGACTGATTTACAATAATTTAATTGTGAAAGTGCGCTTGATTTATCGTACAATTTCATTGGACCTCTGTGAACTACTCATCAATTTTATTGGTCTACTGTTACGAGGCAAAATGTTTACGAGGCGGCATGAAAAAAATCATGCATTAGCCGCTTCGGATTATTGGCCGCAAAGTTCAAAGCTGTTCAAAATGTGGGAAAAAAGTAGCGGCTTAAAATCCGGAATCTACGGTAAATGAGCAGACCATTTTTTGTGATATTGGTTAAATATTAAAGGGGAGAAAAGAGAATGTCACGGCCCTGTTTTAAAAAGAATAGTGGGATCTAACATGGCCTTCATATAATGTAATGCTCCATAATATAAAACAGGCAATTAGACTTGAAATGCCATCAATACTCACTTGATATTTGTCAGAAAGGCTGCTCCCTGCAAATGCTGTCAATACTACCTGTGACAGTAAGTATGTTTTTCACCGTTTAATTAATACTGTTTTTCAATATTATCTTGTTTTTAAAAAAAGAGTTTTTTGAGTGCCTGCCTCAGTGAATGCAATAAAGCAACATTGGATATGTTATTTATTGAACGATATACTGGATGCATGGTCAATCCTCATTGAAACAGGAAATTATAAATTTGTGGAGGCTTTTTATCAGCATCCACAAAATCTCTTGTGACTCCATGGAGGGTGGTTGAAATGATTAGCACATGACAGCTAATTCTCCAGTGTATCTTGATTCATCTATAGTAGTCAAAAATCCACAAATGAGTTTTATCATTTTAATAACAGTGAGGTAAATTAAAGTGATGCAGGCAATTGTAAATATGAGATTTTATTTCAATGACCTTTTCCCAGTGATGGATGCCTCAGGCACTCATTGTTCCCACCATTGCTACCAAATTGGCTTCTGTGAAACTAAGACATATTGGGTGCGGCCACAGGTTATGTGACTGATTGTCCTAATCCTATTTTAGCTCTAATTTAATATATTTATCAGCAGGGTCACTGGATTGGGATCAGCAGTAGGTATCCTGGTTCTATTTCCCTTTTCAACTCGGGCAATTAACTAGTGCTCCACTTGCCAATTTAATTGTGATCTACAAACTGCTCTGACCCAAAGTTAACTTTTATTCTTGTATGAAGAAGGATTTATCTTATTGCTGCCAAAGTACCTTTTCCCCCATGGCACATGTGGCTTTGCCATGCATCGCACTTGTCAATTTGGCCAGGAATTGTGGGATGTAGTGTGTATCATGTAAAATCAGGTGAAGCGGTTAATGAGAATTTTGTACTGGACAAGCTTCTTTAAAACATTTTGACATTTTACTCCCCCATTCTTAGAAATATTGGAAAGTGCTGTTTGTCCTTCAAATGACATTGCAATAGATGAAGTTTTATCTTTGTCACAAACACAAAAAACTCTGCTGATGCTGGACTAAACACACAAAATGTTGGAGGATCTCAGCAAGCGAGGCAGCATCTATGGAAAAGAGTGAACAGTCGACATTTTGGGCCTTCATCAGGACCCGAAATGTCGACTGTTTACTCTCTCCCATAGATGCTGCCTGGCCTGCTAAGTACCTCCAAGTTTTTTTTGTGATTTGTAAGATTTTTCTCTGCTGTTTAATGTAGAAAATTAGTTCTGTTATATCAGTTAACGCCCCTATTAGATGACCTTGAGAACAGGGTTGGCATTTCTGTTAGTACCCTTAATTGGTTTCATACGTATATCTTGGAGAATTTTTTTTCATTGGTCTGTCTTGGAGACCACTTTTCTAAGATATACAATGTATTATCTGTATTTGGTGTTCTGGGAAGCTGTCTTGATCGCCTACTCTTCTCTTTACACATGTTCCCTTTCAGAGACATCGTTAGCAGAAACTTGATTTCCACAATTACTCAGATGACGCACAGTTGTACTTCCCAGTTGAGTGATAAACTTGTGAACTGGGCTGTCCTGTAAAATGTAGCCTGGGTGTTAACCTTGATTCAGATTTGAATTTTAAATCCCACATAAAACAGTGACCATTGCAGCATTTCTATACACCGTAAGACATAGGAGCAGAATTAGACCGTTCAGCCCATTATATCTGCTCCTCCATTTCATCATGGCTGATCCATTTTTTCCTATCAGCTCCATTTTTCTGCCTTCTCCCCATATCCTTTCATGTCCTGATAAAGAACCTATCAACCTCTCTTAAATACATCTAATGACCTGGCCTCCGGCAATGTAGTTCACAGATTCACCACCCTCTTCTTAAAGAAATTCCTCCTCATCCCTGCTCTAAATGGACATCCCTCTATTCTGAGGTGGTGCTCTCTGGTCCTGAACTCCCCAACTATAGGAAACATCCTCTCCACGTCCTATCTGTCTAGGCCTTTCGACATTTGATAGGTTTCAGTTAGATTCCCACTCATTCTTCTAAATTCCAGCAAGTACAGGCCCAGAGCCATCCAATGTTCCCCATTCATTCCCAGAATCATCCTCGTGAATCTCTTTCAAACTCTCTCCAATGTCAGCATATCCTTTTTTAGATGAGTGGACCCAAACAGCTCACGTTCTCCGAGTGTGGTCTTTAATAGTGCCTCATAAAGCCTCAGCATTACACCCTTGCTTTTGTATTTTAGTCCACTTGAATTGAATGATAACATTGCATTTGCCTTCCTCACCACCAACTCAACCTGCAAGTTAACCTTTAAGGAATCCTGCACAATGACTCTCAAATCCCTTAGAACCTCAGTGTTTTGAATTTTCTCCTCAATTACAAAACAGTCTATGCTTTTATTCTTTCTACCAAAGTGCATGGTATTCTATCTGCCAGTTCCTTGCCTGTTCTCCTAATCTGTCTAAGTCATTCTGCAGCCTCCCTGTTCCTCAACATTACTTGCTCCTCCATCTATCTCCGTATTGTATGCATGCTTGGGAAAGCCTTCAATTCTATCAGCCAAATCACTGACATATAACATTAAAAGAAGCAGTCCCAACCCTGACCCCTGTGGAACACCACCAGCAGCCAACAAGTATTCCCCCTCTTTGCCTCATGCCATTAAACCAATATTCTGTCCTTGCTAGTATGTTTCCTGTAATACCTCTTGTTAAGCAGCCGCATGTGTGGCACCTTGTCAAGTCTTCAGAAAATCCAAGGACACAACACCTGCAATTCTCCTTTATCTATCCTGCTTGTTATTTCTTCAAAGAATTCCAACAGATGTGTCAGGGAAGATTTTCCCTTAAGGAAATAATGCTGACTTTGGCCTATCCGTCATATGTGTTCAAATACCTAGAGACCTCATCCTTAAAAATCAATTCCCACATCTTCCCAACCATTGAGGTCTGGCTAACTGGCCTATAATTTCCTTCCTTCTGCCTGCCTCGCTTGAAGGGTGGAGTGACTTTTGCAATTTCCAGACTTCCCATGCTAGTTTATCTGAGTGCTTCCTGCATTCTTTAGGATTGATTTTAAAGTTCTCGCACTTGTTTTTAAAGCTCATAATGGTCTGTGACTGGAGTTCTTTCGATGGTCTCTTACATTTAAACAATCTTCCTCAAAAGATAATTGGCAGGTCTGCTTTTTTTGAACTATGCTCCTAAACTATGGAATTCAATACCTAATATTGAATATTGCAGAGGGTGCAGACTCATTTGACACTTTTATATGCAAGCTCAAAACCTATTTATTTGCCCTTGCTTTTACCTAACATCTTCTTGTCTTTTATTTTTATGCTTTATTTTTATTTTCATGTTTATACTTTTATCCCATTGTAAACCACTTTGAACTACATTATCTGTATAAAAAGTGCTCTATAAATAAAGGTTTTATTATTGCTAAAATCAGGCAACAAAGTGAATAACAGAAACATTGAGTGTTTCTCACGTTACCAGCGGTAGACTTGACTTTGGGTAACACCTGCAATTTAGACTAATGCTTGAGATGAGGAAACTTGACAGTCTGGATAAGTTTTTGCTGGGAGCAGTGGGTTAAACTAGGCTTGCTAATTTCCTTCCTACAAACCTGGCAATGGAATAAATTGCAGCATGAACTTGGCAGCCTAAAGCTTGAAAATTACAGGTGCCAATCTCAAATCAGCATGAAAATATGTTGCTCCGGGGATAGGGTTTATGCCAGTGTAGATTTGGAGGAACTTTACGATGGTCCCTGGGTTTTTTTTTGCAAGAGTATTTTTTTATATATATATATCACTGCATGCACCATGCAGTGGTATTTGTCTCTTTAGAGTTGACCATATGTGCTGTAATGTTCCATAATGTGCAGTATAATGTAATACAGACAATTACAATTATCAGGTATTATTGAAATTGCCATCCTAATCTTACTTGTACTTAAAGCAGTAAATTTTGCATGAACAAATTAAAAGGTAATATTGTGTGATTGTTTGCGTTCTTTGAAATGAAATGTTATTTTGAAAGTAATAGTCATGGAGTCATAGTGAAGTGCAGCACAGAAACAGGCCCTGCGGCCCATCTAGTCTATGCCAAACCATTTAAACAGCCTATTCGCATTGACCTGCACCGGGACCGTAGCCTTCCACATGCCTACCATCCATCTACCTATCCAAACTTCTCTTAAACGTTGAAATTGAGCTTGCATGCACCACTTGCGGTGGCAGCTCGTTCCACACTCTCACGGGGCTCTGAGTGAGGCTCCCCTTCATGTTCCCCTTAAACTGTTCACCTTTTGCTCTTAAACCATGACATCAGTGGAAAA
This sequence comes from Hemitrygon akajei, assembly GCF_048418815.1. Taxonomy (NCBI): domain Eukaryota; kingdom Metazoa; phylum Chordata; class Chondrichthyes; order Myliobatiformes; family Dasyatidae; genus Hemitrygon; species Hemitrygon akajei. The sequence continues at coordinate 61,604,969 of NC_133133.1, forward strand.
AGCCTACTTGCATTTACCCTATCTATACCCCCCATCATTTTGTTTGCCTCTATCAAATCTCCCCTTAATACTTAGATACTTAAGTTTTAAGTACTTAAAATATTTTAAATAAAGACATTATGTCTGTAATCTACTGAATAATGCAATTCATCCTAACGGTTCATGCCAATCATTTCAATCAATACATCATAGGTTCACAAAACTCCCATTCACATTTAATCAGACTAAACAGGGAAGCACAAGTCTTTAGTGATGCAGAGCTGCATTGTAAACAGATTATTAGTTGTCAGTTGACACTTCATGTAAGGAAAGCACAATGGTTTTGATATAAGTAATATTGTTAATTTGGGCTTTTAGCTTAAAACAAAGAAAGAACAATCCATGTAGATGAATAGGCACCATGATACAGGACCAAGCTCTTTTGATGTAAACACTTTGAACACTTCACTTGTTATTCTTTAATTCCAAAGCATTTATCACTGCAGACTATGAAATGATGTAAATTATGGAGGGCTTCTTAATTTAAATATTTTTCTGGAAAACTTACAATTTCAAATAATGGACAAAGTTGACTCTCTGTAAAGATGGAAAATTCCTGGTTCCAAATTCAGTAGTTCCTAATCCACTTAATTCTTGAAGCAAAAATTTTCTTCCGAGCTGGAGGGAGAGGCACTAACCAGGAGTCCCCAAATGGATATTCTAGTGCACAGAGTGGGTCCCTCTGGCCCAGCAGCCCCCAACAATCTGATTAACTTTAACCAAGCCATGGGACAGTTTACAATGACCAGTTATCTGAATTACTGGTACATCTTTGGACTCTGAGAGGAAACTGGAGCACCTGAGGAAAACCCACACATTCCACAGAGAGAATGTACAAACTCCTGATAGAACAGTACTGGAATTGAACACCAGACATGTCCTGAGCTGTAATAGCGTAGCGCTAATCACCATGCTACCACAGCATCCACCAAGGACAGGATCCATATTATAAGTTATTAAGTCCACTTCAGTGAATTCCCAGAGATGCTCTAAACCCATAGCATAGTAATAAAATTGAGGGTATTTCCTTCCCATTCATGTTTTTCTGACACAAGGGAAAGCAGTATATCCATGGGATCCATGCAGTTTTTTCCTCCAGTCTTTCCGAGTAGCTATTTATCATTTGAATAGTGAAGACTTTTAACATCTGAAATGCAATCAACAAAATTTGTCCAGGTCTATTACCAACGTACCCTTTGTGGCCACCTTATAATGTCCTGGGTCTTCTGCTTCTGTAGCCCATCCAGCTCAAGGTTTGACATATTATGCATTCAGAGATGCTTCTTTGCACACCACTGTTGTAAAGCGTGGTTATTTGAGTTACTTTGCTTTGCTGTCAGTTTGAAACAGTCTGACCATTCTCAAAGTTCAAATTTATTAGTGAAGTATGTATATGCTATCCTGAGATTCATTTTCTTGTGAGCATTCACAGTGGACACTGGTAAATAGAATGGAATCAATGAAAAGCTACAAGCAAAGACATATAAACAACCCATGTGCAAAAGAAGACAAACTGTGCAAATACCAAAAGAAATAACAACAGAAAATAAGTGGTAAATAATATTGGGAACATTAGTTTTAGAGTCTTTGAAAGTGAGTCCATCAGCTATGGAATTAGATCACTGTTGAGGTGAGTGAGATTATCCATGCTGGTTCAGAAACCTGAAGGATAATCGCTGTTGCTGAACCTGGTGTTGTGGGACTTAAGGCTCCTATTTCTAATTCCTGATGGCAACAAAGAGAGGAGAGCATGACCAGGATGGTGGACGTTCTAGATGATGGCTGCTATTTCCTTGTCGCTGTGCTTTTTCTGGATGTGTTCATTGTTGGGTGAGCTTTTCCTGTGATGGACTGGGCTGTATTCCCTACTTCTAGACTCTTCTCGCCTCTCATTAACGTTATACCGGAATCAGAGTCAGTTTGTGATTACTGACTCATCTTGAAATCTTTTGCAGCAGCAGTGCAATGTAATATGTAAAATATACTATAAATTATAATAAGAAATATACACTTTATTATGTACCTCCTGTACCTAATAAAGTGGCCACTGAGTGTATATTCATGGACTTCTGCTGCTCTAGCCCATTCACGTCGATCACTGTTGTAACATGTGGTTATTTGAGTTACTGTCACCTTCCTGTCAGATTGAACCAGTCTAGCCATTCTCATCTGACCTTTCTCATTAACAAAGCATTTTCTTCCACAAAACTGCTGCTCACTGGATGTTTTTTTTGTGTGTTTTCACTGTTTTCTGTAAACTCTAGAGACGATTGTGCATGAAAATCCCAGAAGGTCAGCAGTTTCTGAAGTACTCAAATCACCCCGACAAGAATCAACAATCATTCCATGGTCAATTTTGCTTAGATCACATTTCTTTTCCAATCTGATGTTTATTGAACCTCTTGACTATGTCTTCATACTTTTATGCATTGAGTTGCTGGCACATGTTTGGCTGATTAGATATTTGCATTAATGAGCCAGTGTACCTAATAAAGTGCTCACTGAGTGAGTAAGTTCTAGCCTGGTTATTTTGATTCACTTCTCAGTGAAAGCAATTATTAGTTGTTATTTTTCCTTTCGCGTCCCCGGTAAAAATCAGCTAACTTAACAAATACAAGGGTTGTTGATGCACAACTTTATTGAGTCATATATTTTGTTACTTTGTCATATTTGGTAAATCTTCTTACATAACCTATCCAAAAAGCACATTAGTGCAAATAAATATACTGATACATTGTTCTGGTTCACTTCAGACTGCTAAACAGTAAAACTAATTAAAGAATCAGATATCTTAAGAGTTTTTTTGTGTGACATAAGGAAATCGCAAAATACTTTATAGCCAATGGAGTATGAGATTGGTTGGTTAAGTATGAAATTTTAATTTTAGCCGATATGGACAAGTCTGATTGAATTGGCGTATCATCAGTTTTAAAGACATAGAACACCAAAGACGTGTAAATGTCATTTCAATTGCCATAACTTTTATTGGAATAGATCAGAATAGTACCCGTGATAGAACTTTTTAAAAAATCATTCTCAGATATGTTGTGGAGTTTGAATTTTGCTGAGCATGTCCATGATCATTAAAGTGATAAGTAGTGTGTTGCCCTCCATTGGTCGAGGTCAACCACAGATGTTGTGTCCTAGCTATCTATGTTGTTGGTGCAGTGCTGTCTTTAGCTGACGAGACTGATGTGTGAGTGGCAGTCTCTACTGCAGAGGTCGTATGTATAAGTGGTCTCAGCTCTGCTGGAGCTGTAGTGTTACTTTCTATGGGCCTGTTGTCTTCTGCTGCTGTCAGGAATGTTACCTTGCCTAATTTAAGGTGTAGTTTCAGGGTGTTTCTCCACCTGCAAGTTGGAGAAGACTCAATGATGATGTCCAGTGCGTTCATGTCCCATCTTCAGACATCCTTATAGCGCAGTTATAGGTGGCCAGTGGTTCTCTTGCCTGAACCAGCTCACCATAGAGGATGCCTTTTAGGGTGCAGCCATTCTTTATGTGGCAGAGATGGCCTAGCAGGCATAGCCTATGTTTCCTGAGCTTCTGTTGTACTGCACAATCCTCCTCATATTGTATGGAAGGATCTGATCATGCGCTGTAGTCTTGGTGGGCAACTATCTCGGAGAGAATCTGAAAGAGCCCATCTCTGCTGAGCAAGTCAAATGCCTTAGTGAGATCAATAAACATGTGTAGAGGGGCTACTTTTTCTCTCTGCACTTCTCCTGGAGTTGGCAGGAGAGAAAATTATGTCCACATTTGACCTTCCAGCACAGAAACCACTCTAAGGCCCAGGGTAGACACATACAGCTAACTTAAGTAGTTATGCAGGGGAATACAGCATTGGGGAACATGTCCAGTGTTACCATTTTAAATGTGTCAGCTCAGATATAATAGTGTTAAATTTTTCTCTGGTTCCCCCAATCATCCTTGTAACTTTGGCAAAAGAGGTAAGAACATCAAGCAAATGAAGCAGGAGCAACTATTCCATCATTCTTGCCTTCTATCTCTGCAAAAATATAGATAATCTTTTACTTCAGGGCCTTTTTCCTGCATAAGTCCCAGATTCCGTGATTCACTTCATATCTAAAAATATTAATCTCTATCTTGAATGTATGTATTCTTAAATAGAAAATTCTAGAAGTTCACCTCCTCTGGCTGAAAAATCTCCTCATCACTGTCGTGAGAGATCATGGGTGGCTTAGTATACAGTTTGATTGAACTGCAGCCTTACAACACCAGAGATCCCAGTTCAATCCTGACTTTGGGTGCGGACATTAAGAAATTGGCACATACACCCTGTCACTTTTGTGGGTTTTCCCCAGAAGCTCCAGTTTCCTGCCACATCCCAAAGATATTTTGGTTGCTAGGTTAACTGGCTACTGTTAAGTTTTCCCCTGGTGTATAGATGAATAGTAGAATCTGGAGCTATGGATTAAGATGCAGGAAGAATGAAAAGGAAATGGAATTAATGTTGAGTCAGTGTAATTGGATGGTTGATGGTCAGTGCAGAGATGGTGGGCTGCAGCACTCTCTGTGTTGTATCTTTCTTTCACTCTGACTCTTATTTGCAGAAACTACAGAGAAGCATTGTTGATTGGCATATATACCTCTTGCTAGAATGCACCATTAAGTTTGCATCTTGGGAAATCTTTTTTTGAAAAAGTGGTATTTCCTAGTGCCAAATAATTCATTAGGTTGCAGAATTTCGGCATCACTTTTTCAGAGGTGAATAGTTCAGGCATGCTGTGCAGAGATGGTGTGCATAACACAAACTACTCATTAATAAAATGATATTGCATATTTGATAATGTGAATAAATAACATCAATTTTATGGCATTTGGATATAAAATGAACAAAATTAAGTACCTCAATTCAAGTAAATTTTTCCTCATTCATGGTGCTTCAGCTTCAGAAGCAAATACGTATATTGATTTCACACAGTTTTAACACTTTTTAGTTTAAAGTGAAAGCAATATATGATCATTCACTGATCCATTTTTTTTAACACTGTTGTTTGTTCTTGCTACCCAATGATTTCTATAACACCTTCAAAAATCTTTTTTTTCCAAATAAAAGCAATGTTAGTAAAGGGAATCTGCTAGTTTAGCAAATGCATATATTCCATGCCAGGCTATGGTATGTGTGAATTTACTGTCCATTGCCATACTGAGATAGCGAGGGAAGGATGGATAGAGAATCAGATTATACAGTTGAATGGAACCTCTGCAGCTGATGTGGCTGTAGATGTCTCACAAATAAAATGATTCTTTTCTTATGATTATGTAGATGTTAAGAGTATAAACAAAGTTGTGAAGTGTGCAGGTGAAAAGAGAGAACTGGCACTATTGCCTACTGAAAAGAAGCAGTTTACTTTCCACTGGTTATCATCAAATTGTCTTGAGATGCAGAAATGCTGCTGAGATCCTGAAAAGAATAAAAAAAACTGTTCAGGCTAAATCACATGCTTTCTTTCCATATACTGCAAATCTCATCTAAACTTTAAAACCTGTTCTGAAGGACTAGCTCTGCAATGTGAATCCCTGGATAAAAGTATATCCCTTTGGCTGTTGCTTTCAAGAATGATTTCATTATCATTTGTAAGATAAATGCCACCCTGATATCCCATTTGCCTGTCTTCTTTGATCTATACCACACGCTTCCAGGCAACTGGGGAATGCCATTGTGCTGAGATCAAGACTTCAGTACTGCCGTACTTCTGTGACTGGAATTCCAAAGCTGCTAAAGTCTGCATTAATGCAGATACAACATTCCTCAAGAGTGGCACACCGTAAGAACTTGGCCTTGTCAGTCAGCATAGGCATGTAATATTCTGACATTTCAGGCCAGTTTGAGTCCTTTGTTTTTTTTTAAAGACAAGCAGGATAAAGTGGAAGTAGCCAGGAGGTTAATCCAGAGAATATTCTTAGACTGCAGGGGATTTACGTAGTTTTTCGCTGTATTTCGCTGTATTGGTCTCATCCTTGTGAGACCAAATCTTGATGAGCTTTAGAGAATTGTTCAGATACCAAATTACAATACGTATAAAATATTAATCAAAAGTTTCATTGTTGAAAGTATTAGGCACTGTGCTCCAGCAAAAAAAAATAAACTGAAGGGAAATGCTTTCAGAAGGAAAAGATATAATTTTCTGCTAATTCCATTCATGGGACTGAGTGAGATTTATCCTTTGATCCTCCTAGATATAGCAGTGGTTATGCTGCAGAATCCTCTGGAGAACAGGACACCATAGCGATGTTAATAGAGCATGACAGGAAATGTGTGCTGGAGAACAGGGTGGTGTGGGGGTTGGTGTGAGTGAACTGCCATTTCCCCTTGTGTAGTCTCCAGCACAATCTGTCTATTTTGTATGCATATTTAATTAGTAGTAATACTCTTGCAATTCAGCATTTATGGAGAATGTGTAATCATACACAGTACAGTACATTCAATCATGTGCAAACCGAACTATAAGAGTGTAATTAAGCTCCATAATGAGTATTGCTTGGATATTTGGTATCAATTTGGCTCTATTCCTAATGCCTTAACACCTTGCTCTATACTTCAGCAAGGATGGTAGCATGTGCAATTCCTGCTGAAGTCATACAGAAAAGTCAGATTGTGACTTTTGTTGTTTTGATGCCAGTGCTGCCAAATTTTGACCTCGACAAAGCAGCTACCATGATGCATTCAACTAACACAGAGAGAGGTGTCAGTCTTTTACAAAGAGTTTCTTGGTGACTGCTTGGGAGGAGAAAGTAGTGCTGTTTAGTATTTCTGAAATGTGGGAACCTTCAAAGAGTGGCATGTTTGCAGTTTGACCTGGCTTCAGGACCAGGCAGTCTAGGTGAGACAAATGAGAAAGTAGGCAGAGAACATTGTCATAAGGAAGCTCTGAAGACCAAGGTTGTTTAGGGGCTGTTTTTCTACATTTGCTTCTGGTGTGAAGGAGTGTCAGGAGACTTTTTATTCCAGGAGTTGTTCTGTGAATTGCACTACATACTGCATCCATAAAGTAAAGAAAGAGCTATATTTCTAGTGGCAATGAAAGGAATGATAAACATTAACTTTTTTGGGCTTTGCACTTTCCAAGCAGTTAAGCCTCTGCAGAAGATTGCCATTTGTAGCATGACTTAGTACATGGGGTTCCTGCAAGTTGTGGCACAGAGCCTGTGGATTGTGTTATATATTGTGTTAATATGCACCCTTGAGGGTGCCACATGAGAATTATGACATGTTTAGAGATTTCATAGGATTTTTCTTCTTTGAGTATTTGGCTGATTTGTGGCCATGAACGATCATGATGGCATTGCAACATAAACCAGAAAGTAACCAGAGCTTGTTCAGTTTCTCACATCTTCAGAAGATGACTTGGACTGTTGAAGTACAATCCAGAACTAGACTCAGAACTTGTGGTTACCACTTATATGCATATTCCACTAACTTTCATTGATGCAGGCTTGGCCATTGCTTGCAATCATGGAGGAAGAGACCACGTAGTGCAGTGCAGCATGGATACAGGCTCTTTGGCCCATCAGTTCCATGCTGACCATACAGGTAGTCCTAATTTCTGGCATCTGAGCCGTATCCCTTGAAGCCTTGGCCCACCAGGTGCTTTTTGAATGATGCAACTATACCTGCCTCAGCAGTCTATTCCATTTACTTGCCACTGTCTGCATGAAAAAGCTGTCCCCCAGAATCCTTTTTAAATCTTTTTTTCTCTCACCCCAAGTTTTGCCCTCTCCTTTTCTGGGGAAAAAAAGACTGTTACCATCCACCTTCTCTGTGCCTCTCAGAATTTTGAGTATAGTGTTGCTCATTCTCCTGTGTACTGAGGAATAAAGACCTAGCCTGGCCAATTTCTTAAAAAATAAGCCTCTCCTGTTCTGCCACTCTTTCCAGTTTAACCACATCTTTCCTACTAACGGGGATGACCGAAACAGTACATCGTATTGTAAATGCAGCCTCACCAGACTTGTACAACTGCATCATAATGCCCCGACTAGTGTCCTGAGCAATGAAGGTTAGTGTGCTAAACATCTTTTTCACCACCTCGTACACCTGTGATGTTGCGTGCAACAAACTGTGCACCTGTACTCCTAAGTTCCTCTGTTTCATTACACTCCCTGGTGCCTTACCATTCATAGAATATGACCTACACTGGTTTGACTTTCCAAAGTGCATCACTTCACACTTTTCCGTATTGAAATCTATTTGTCACAACTTGGCCTACTTCTCTACCTGACCAAGATCCTCTATAATTTAGAATAGCCTTCTTCACTATTAACAACACCTTCTAATTTCATGTCATCTGCATATTTACCAATCAAGCCTTGTGCATTCATATCCAAATCATTAATCCAAATGTACCACCACTGACCCCTGCGGCACACCACTCATCACTGGTCTGCAATCCAAGAGACAATCTTCAATCATAACTCTCTGCTTCCAACCCCTGAGCCAGTTTACCTTACACAAAGCCATGCTGACTTCTCCTAATCAGACAGTCTATCCAAATGCTGGTTTGCTCTCCCCCCTGCAGGAACATGCTGCTTCAGGATACTTGCTATCAATTTCATAAAAGTTTCTCACTTGCCATTCATTCTATTCCCTTCAAACTGGCTTGCCCATCGATCTGTGCTAAATATCAAATATCAACCCGCCCCCCCCCCCCACTACACACGTAAATGATAGGGCCTGTCCTATCATATTCCATCACTTCCTTAAAAGTAAAATCACTTGGAAAGAGGAAGAGTTTAATATTAATCTCAGAACTGATCTTACCGAGGAAATAAATCCTTCATTATTATTGTAGTAATCTACAAGTTCAAAGTACATCAAACTTTCCAGGTAAATTTATTATTAAGTTACATATATGTCTCCAATAGATTCTGGTTTTTTTGTAGGCATACCCAGTAAATTTAATTACAAACAATAAAATCAATGAAAGGGCTCATCTAGTAGGACAGACAAGCGAAGACAACAAACAGTGTAAATACAAAAGAGAAAAATAAATAAGCAATAAATATTGCGAACATGAGATGAAGAACCTTTGGAGGCGAGCCCATAGGTTGTGAGAACAGTTCAGTGATGGTGCGAGTGAAGTTATCCCCTCTGGTTCAAGAGCCTTATAGTTCCTGAACCTGGTGGTGTGAGCCCTGAGGCTTCTGTACCACCTTCCCAGTGGCAGCAGTGAGAAGAGAGCATTGGGTGGTGGGTTATCGGTAATGGATGCTGTTTTCTTGCAATAGTGCTACATGTAGATGTGCTCAATAGTGGGGAGGGCTTTACCTGTGACAGACTGGACTGTATGCACTATATTTTTGTAGGATTTTTTTCTGTTCGTGTGCATTGGTGTTTCCATACCGAACCGTGATGCAACCAGTCAATATGATCTTCACCACACATCTAAAGATGTTTGTCAAAATTTTAGATACCATGCAGAATCTTCACAAACTTCTAAGGAAGAAGAGGCATGGCTGTCCTTTCTTTGCAACTGCACTTACATGCAAGGCCTGGGAATGATCTTCTGAAATGATAGCACTGAGGAATCTAAAGTTGCTGACCCCCTCCACCTCTGATCTCCCGATGAGGACTGACCCACGGACCACTGGTTTCTTCTTCCGGAAGTTAATAATCGGCTCCTTGATCTTGCTGACATTAGGTGAGAGGTTGTTGTTGTGGCCCACTCTGCCAGATTTTCAATTTCCCTCCTATATACTGATTTGGCCAATGACAGTGATGTCGTCAGCAAACTTAAATATGACATTGGATCTGTACTTATCCTCACAGACATAAGTAAGTAGAAGCACACAGTCTTGTGCTGATGGAGATTGTAGAGGAAATGTTGTTATCAATCCAAACTGGTGTCTGCAAGTGAGGAAATTAAGGGCCCGATTGTGCAAAGGAGCATTGAGGCCTAGATCTTGAAGGTTATTGATTAGTTTTGAGGGGATGATAGTATTGAATGCAGAGCCGTCCGTAGTCAATAATGAACTATGCATCTTTGCTGTCCAGTTGTTCCATTAATGAGTGAAGATCCAATGAAATGCCATGTACTATGGACCTCTTGTGCTGAAAGTCAAAATGGAGCCAAGTGGCTTCTCAGGCAGGTGTTGATATGTTTCGTCTCCATCCTCTCAAACACTTCATTACAGAATCAGAATCAGGTTTATTATCACCAGCATGTGTCATGAAATTTGTTAACTTAGCAGCAGGAGTTCAATGCAATGCATTTATAGAAGGAAAAAAAATTAAATAAGTAAATCAATTACAGTATACATATGTTAAATAGATTAAAAATCATGTAAAAACAAAACTAATATTTTTAAATATTATTTATTAGATTTTAGAGATTACAAAGAATAAATGTGGTGATAAAATAGTGAGAAAAATGATATTAACCCTCCCCCCCTTAACCCTTATCTAAAAAAAGGGAAAAAAAGAAAGAAAAGAAAGATTGCCTGGATATCGGAGGATCCCCACATGCCCCATGGAGTTCAAAATAATTTTGATATTTATTTTCACTTTCCCCAATTACTATAATTTTATCTTCAAAGGACCTATGTATCTAATCCTATCTTTTGTAAGTATGGGGACCAAATTTTCAAAAATATATCATATTCATTTCTTAAGATTATACATAATTTTTTCAAGTGGAATACAACTATGTATTTCATTATTCCAACGATCCATAGTTAAATTTAAATCAGATTTCCAAGTAACTGCGATAACTTTTTTGGCTACTGCCAAAGCAATTTTTATAAATTTTTTCTGATACTTACTCAATTTAAATTTCGTTATTGTCCCTTCAATGTCTCCTAATAAAAATAATAATGGACTATGTGGGAGTTGTACTCCAATAATTTGTTCCAATAAAAGTCTTAAATTAATCCAAAATGGTTGAATTTTAAAACAAGACCAAGTAGTATGTAAAAAAGTACCAATTTCTTGTTTACATCGAAAACATTGGTCAGACATATTTGAATTTAATCTATTTATTTTCTGTGGTGTTATATATAATTGATGTAAAAAATTATATTGTATTAATCTAAGTCAAACATTTATTGTATTTCTCATACTATCAGAACATAATCTTGACCAATTTTTTCCATCAATTTTAACATTCAGATCAGATTCCCATTTTTGTCTTGATTTATGAATTCCTAATTTAATTGTCTGCTTTTGAATCAAATTATACATACAAGATGTAAATTTTTTAATTTTTCCTTTCTGAATTAATATTTCTATTTCACTAGGTTTTGGCATCAACATTGCTTGTCCCAGCTTTTCTCGTAAATAGGCTTTTAATTGAAAATAACAGAAAAGAGTGTTATTTGATATTTGATATTTATTTTTTAATTGATCAAACGACATCAATATACCTCCTTCAAAACAGTCACCTGTATATTTAATCCCCTTTTGAAACCAATTATGTAAAAGTTTATTATCCATTGTAAAAGGAATAAGCCTATTTTGAATTAAAGTCCTTTTTGCTAATAAAGATTTCTTTATCTCATCGTCCATATTTACCTTATTCCATAAATCAATCAAATGTCTTAATATAGGAGATTCTTTTTTTTCCCATATCCATTTGGATTCCCATTTATATATAAAATCTTCTGGTATATTTTCTCCTATCTTATCTAGTTCTATTCTAATCCATGCCGGTTTTTCTTCATCAAAAAAAGACGCAATAAATCTAAGTTGATTTGCTTTATAATAATTCTTAAAGTTTGGGAGTTGTAACCCTCCTAAATCAAATTTACATGTCAATTTTTCCAATGATATTCTTGACATCTTTCTTTTCCAAAGAAATTTCCTTACATATTTATTCAGTTCTTGAAAAAACTTCTGAGGTAATTGTATTGGTAAAGTTTGAAATAAATATTGCAGTCTAGGAAATATATTCATTTTTACAACATTAACTCTACCTATTAATGTTATTGGTAACATCATCCATTTATCAAGATCCTCTTTTATTTTTTTTAATAATGGCAAATAATTTTGTTTATATAAATTTTTTACATCATTATTAACTCTTAATACCTAAATATTTTATCCCATTTATTGACCATCGAAATTGAGTTGCTAATCGACATTGATTATAATTTCCTTTGGTATGGGGTAAAATTTCACTTTTATCCCAATTTACTTTATAACCTGACACTTCCCCATGTTCTTCCAATCTAAAAGATAATCTTTGCAAAGATTGCAATGGGTTTGTTAAGTAAATCAAAACATCATCAGCAAATAAGTTAATCTTATATTCTTCTTGATTAACTCTAAAGCCCCCAATATCTGAATCTGTTCTAATTAATTCAGCTAATGGTTCTATTGCCAATACAAATAAAGCAGGTGATAATGGGCAGCCTTGTCTAGTTGACCTCGTTAAACAAAATGGTGTTGAAATCTGACCATTTGTAACTACTTTAGCTTGAGGATTAGTATTTAAAATTTTGATCCATTGTATAAAAGATTTTCCTAATTCATATTTTTCCAATACCTTAAATAAAAAATCCCATTCCAAACCAACAAATGCTTTTTCTGCATCCAAAGCAACTGCCACACTCATTTCCTCTCTTTTTTATGTCAAATGAATTATACTACCGTAGATTCCGTACTACAGAGCGCACCTGATTAAAAGCCGCAGGCTCTAATTTTAGAAAGAAAATCAATTTTGTATTTGTACAAGCCGCACCGGATTTTAAGCCGCAGGTGTCCCACGTTGTAATATGAGATATTTACACAGAAAGATATTACACGTGAGGATTTTTTAACTTTTAATTAAATCCGAATGGTAACATAAACAAATACATATTGCAAATGCTTTTTTTCGAACCGTGCCTGTAACACGGCTACTTTTAAATATACATACGTATTGGTAACACACAAATTACGTTGCGTATACTTTTTTACTGAACAGTGCACGAACAACATTCCAATATCTCCTAACGACTGGTAAAAAAATATATACTGCAGCCTACCAGGAAAAGTTATTGATCGCCTTTAACTTAAAAGCAGCGTTCTCGCGCAGGTCTAATGCGCTCCCCCCCCCCCCACCTTTCCGTTTATCGCAAACCGGTATTTTCCCACAAGACGCGGCGAAACCGGATGTGGCGTCATAGCATCTCGGGATGTAGTACAGAAAACAAATATACTTAAAACACTTCTAACTTTAACTAGAAAATACTAACAAATGAATTACTAAGCGAAAATATTATAAACTAAATAACTGCCATAAAGGCAGCACAATGCTTTTCTTCGAGTGTTTTCCATGTTGATGAGGGTGAGTACAAATGACTGATTTACAATAATTTAATTGTGAAAGTGCGCTTGATTTATCGTACAATTTCATTGGACCTCTGTGAACTACTCATCAATTTTATTGGTCTACTGTTACGAGGCAAAATGTTTTTGGCGGCATGAAAAAAAACCATGCATTAGCCGCACCGTAGTAAAGGCCGCAGTGTTCAAAGCTGTTCAAAGCGTGGGAAAAAAGTAGCGGCTTATAATCCGGCATCTACGGTAATTAACCGGGTTATATTATCCATTGATTGTCTATTTTTAATAAAACCTGTTTGGTCCATATGTATTAATTTTGGTAAATATTTAGATATTCTATTAGATAAAATTTTTGCTATTATTTTATAATCTGTATTCAACAAAGAAATAGGCCTATATGATGCTGGTTTTAAAGGATCTCTATCTTTTTTTGGCAGTACAGTTATAATCACTGTTAAAAAAGATTGTGGGAGTTTATGCATTCTTTCCACTTGATATATTAATTCCATAAAAGGAGGAATTAATAAATCTTTAAATTTTTTATAAAACTCAGGAGGAAAACCATCTTCTCCTGGAGATTTATTACTCTGAAGTGATCCTAAAGCTTCTTCAACCACTTTTAATGTAAAGGGCATATCTAATCCTTTCTGTTCTTCCAAATTTAATTTTGGAAGGGTTATTTGTGATAAAAATTTATCTATCTCAGCAATCTTATTTTTTGATTCTGATTGATATAGTTCAGTGTAAAAAATTTTAAAAGTTTCATTAATTTCTAAAGGCTTATAAGTAACCTTATTTACACTTGTTCTAATTGCATTTATTGTTTTAGAAACCTGTTCTGTTTTCAACTGCCAAGCAAGAATTTTATGTGATCTTTCACCTAATTCATAATATTTCTGTTTAGTTCTCATAATTACTTTTTCTGTACAATATGTCTGGAGTGTATTATATTGTAGTTTTTTGTTAACAAGTTGTCTTTGTTTTTCTTCTGTCATGCGTCTTTGAGATTCTTTTTCTAACTTTATAATATCTTTTTCCAACTGATCTATTTCTGCTGCGTATTCCTGCTTAATTTTAGATGTATAACTTATAATCTGACCCTTAAATATGCTTTCATCGCTTCCCATAATACAATTTTATCCTCTACTGAATGTAAATTTGTATCCAAAAAAAATTGAATTTTTTTTTCCTTAAAATCACAAAAATCTTGACATTTTAATAGAATTGAATTAAATCCCCATCTATAAATCGATTCCTCCTTATCCATTATTATCATTGTCATTATCAAGGGAGAATGATCTGACAGTATTCTTGCTTTATATTCCACACTTTTCACTCTATCTTGAATATTTTTTGATAATGAAAAAAATCAATCCTTGAGTAAGTTTTATGTCTATTTGAATAAAATGAATAATCTCTTTCTCTTGGATTAATTTTTCTCCATATATCAATCAGGTTTAAATCTTTCATTAATGATAAAGTTAATTTTGTTACTTTTGATTTTGTAGGAACTTTAGTTGACCTATCCAAAACTGGATCCAAACAAAAATAAAAATCTCCACCTATTAATATTTTATCATGTGCATCAGCCAATTTCAAAAAAACTTCTTGTATGAATTTTGCATCGTTTTCATTTGGTGCATAAATATTCATAAAAGTCCATAATTCTGAAAAAAATTGACAATGTATAATTACATATCTCCCCCAGAAACAATTATTACATTTTGTATTTTAATTGGTAAAGATTTATTAACCAAAATTGCAACTCCTCTCGATTTTGAATTAAATGAAGCTGCAATAACATTTCCAACCCAATCTCTCTTTAATTTCTTATGTTCTGTTTCTGTTAAATGTGTTTCTTGTAAAAAAGCTATGTCTCCTTTCATTTTCTTAAAATATGTTAAAAGTCTTTTTCTTTTCACAGGTCCATTAATTCCATTAACATTAAAACTTAATAAATTAAGCAAATTAATCATTCATAGTACCTTGGGAACTCTTTAAAATTCTCCATGTTGCTATGAGTCTCTCCCCAACCATCCAGGCAAAAAAGAAGAAAAATATAAAACAGATAACTAATATATAAGGGCAAAAATGAAATACCCCCCCACTAATGTTGCGAATAAAAAGAACACAACATTACCCCCCCCCCCCCATTTTACGGGTCATGGCAGTCGCCATGATTGTACACGTGAAACTCGCAGCCATCGATCAGGAGCTCCTCCAGCTCCCCCGCAAAAAGAAAAAAAATATATATATATTAATGAAGAAAAAAAAAAGAAAATAATTAATGTCTCTACTCCCAATTAATTCTCCTTGACTATTTTTTCCTTATGAATGTCCATCAAGTCCAACCTTGTTTCAATCTTCATCATTAGTCTATTTCATTTCTATAATTCTTTAGTCTTCTTCATGAACATCAGGTAGTTGTTGTACAAATTTCTCCGCTTTCCAGTAGTCAACAAAAATCTTCTTTCTCCATTTTCCAGGAAAATTATCAATTTTGCTGGGTAGCTCAATAAAAAATTATAGCCCTTTTCCCATAAAGATTTTTTCACTGGATTAAATTCTTTCCGCCTCTTCAGAAGATTGTAACTTATGTCTGGATAAAAAAAACTCTTTTCCCTTTTATTATCAATGGCCCATTTCTCTCTTTAGCACCCTGAGTAGCTGCCTTCAAGATCATTTCTTTATCTTGATACCTTAAGCATTTTATCAAAATTGATCTTGTATTTTGATCTTGTTGAGATCTTGGTCTTAAAGCTCTATGTGCTCTTTCAATTTCAATTACTTGACTTCCTTCTTTCATTTACAAAATTTTTGGAATCCAATCTTGAAAGAATTTTATTGGATTTTCTCCCTCTGCACCTTCCATAAGACCAACAATTTTAATATTATTTCGTCTACTAGAGTTCTCAAGCGCATCCATTTTTTCAAACATCCATTTTCTTTCTGCTGTCCAGACAAGATTATCATTTTCTATTTTTTCTATTTTTTCAGTATTTTCTTCCACTTTTACTTCCATCTCTTTAACTTCCTTCTCCATCTTCTTTTGTTTTTCCACCACATTATCAAGTGTATTCTGCATCCTTCTTACAGCTTTTAATTCATTCGTCATATATATCAGGATATCTTTTATGTCTCCTTTAATCTCTTTCTTCTTTTCCTCTTCTTCTTCCTCCGAATTTCCCAAAGAGTCTGTTTCTACTTCCGATCCAGATCCAATTTCACTTCCAGCCGTAGTTGGGATTTGTAGTTTTGTTGATATCTTTTCATACATACTTCCGCGCATGCGTTCCTGCCGTTTCTTCTCAGAGACCGCCGACATTGCTGCAACTTCCTTCCCCGTATCATCAGAAGTGCCATGCACTTCGCCGGAAGGAGATCCAAATTGAGTCCGATGCTTTGCCGAAACGGTTAGGCCTTTTTCTCCACTGACTTGCGCAGTCTTCGAAGTAGTAGCTTTCTTCTGTTTCAATTTAGGAGCCATATCAAAAGATAATCCCGAGTTGCTTATAAATAGTTTCTAATAGATATTTGTTAACTCTTCTTCATTTAAACCCTATTTCATTACTTTTTACGAGGGAGCTGGATTCCCAACGTCTCGACCCTACGTCATCACGTGATGCCCCCTCAAAACTAATATATATTTTTTAAAAAGTGAGATAGTATTCACTGATTCAATGTCCAATTAGGAATTGGATGGCAAAGCGGAAGAAGCTGTTCCTGAATCTCTGAGTGTCTTCAGGCTTCTGTATCTCCTAACCGATGGTACCAGTGAGAAAGGGGCATGCCCTGGGTGCTGGAAGTCCTTAATAATGGACGCTGCCTTTCTGAGACAGTGCTCCTTGAAGATATTCTGGGTATTTTGTATGCTAGTTCCCAAGACAGAGCCAACTAAATTCACAACATTCTGCAGCTGCTTTTAGTCCTGTGCAGTAGCCTTCCCATACCAGACAGTGATGCTGCCTGTCATCTCTGTTATCACAGTGGATTTAAGTGCTACTGGATGATAGTCATTGAGGCCGATTAGCACATTCTTCTTAGGCACCAGTGTAATTGAAGCCTGCTTGAAGCAGGTTACCTCAGACTGCCGAAGTGAGAGATTAAAGATATTGGTGAACACTCCAGGCAGTTGGTCAGTACAGGTTTTTAGTGCTCAGCCAGGTACCCCATCTAGGCTGTATGCTTTCTGTAGGTTCACCCTCCTGAAGAAAGCTCTCACATCGACCTCAGAGACTGAAATCACAGGGGTCATCAGGGCCTGTGAGATTTTGTGATGCTTCCTTCATATTTTGTTGGAGCAAGCGAGCATAGAAGGCATTGAGGTAATCAGGGAATGAAGCCTTGTTGTCATCCATGGCACTTAGTTTCACTCTGTAGGAGGTAACAGCATTCAGACCCTGCCATAGATGTCCAGCATCCTTCAGTGATTCAAGTTTGGTCCAAAATTGCCACTTCACACATGAGACGGCTTTCCGGAGATTATACTTGGACCTCTTGTTCCTTACTTAGTTTCCAGACCTGAATGCCAGTAATCTGACCCTCAGCAGCTTTATGAGTCTCATGGCACATACAAAGGTTCTGGTTAGTACATGCAGTAAGAAACTTAAATTACTTATAGCAAAACCAGAAACTGTTTATTAAAGTACTGTAGGGCAATAAACATCTGAAAGGGTGATTACTTACAGTATGTCTCAGAAACAATAGTGTTCAGAACTTGTGTACCAATTTTTCTTTTCTCTTTAATTGATGGGGACTGTTGTGAACTTGTAGCATGCATTTGTTTTTATTTTGAAGTCCTTTACATTCTTTGAAACCAATTTGCCCTTATAGTTGTTGAAGTTTAAAGACTGCTGAGTATTCGATTCATCAGTCACTCTTCTGTTTGATTGCATAAATGTATATGACAAATGCAGATATGGGTTTGTGGTGGTGGTGGATGGAGTTTCCTTCCTGACTGGAGAAGGAAGTGTTTTAATCATTCACACTTAATGGAGTAATAAGACCAGAAGATATAGGAGCAGAACTAAGCCATTTGGCTTAATTTTTCATCATGACTGATCCAAATTTTTCCCAAACTCCTCCCTTCTCCCTGTATCCCTTCATGCCCTGGCCAATCAAGAATCTATCAATCTCTGCCTTAAATATACATAAAGACTTGGCCTCCACAGCTGCCAGTGGCAAAGAATTCCACAGTTCTAATAATCTTAGAACATATTCCTTTTCTAGGGTTTTATTCCATCTATTTCTAAGAACTACATCAGTTTCACAAATGTACTACTGCAGGGTTCTAGGATGATAGTTTTAAGCTGACTGTGCACCCTACTCCAAATTGGAGAGGCTTTGTAGCCTAATGATGGAATTACTCCTAATTAGGCTCCATGGTATCTCTGGCTTGGAATTAAATGTTAATGTGACAGATCAGGATCAAGCTTAGTGCTAATGCTGTCCCACAAATGAATAATGTGTCAACAGGTCTGGAAGTGGTACCTGAGTAAATTACTGAATGACCATTGGCACTTGGGAAGGTATACCTCAGAAAGGAGTGAAAGAGGATTGAGGTTGATTTTTCAATAAAATATTCATCACTAAATATGGTTCTGCTTCTATAGTCCAGTGTATAAACATATTGAAGGATAGCCATATTACATAAATTAATAGAATTAGAGCTTAGTCAACCTTGGACACGGGCATATTATAATATAGCTAATGAGTAACAGAACAATTTATTCATTGAACTTAGAGGAAATGATCTGTTGAATTATATTATTGTCAATTTCATCCTGAAAAATTGAAGACTTAACACAATGATAGAATGTTTGGGCATGTATTGAAACTTTTGTAGATAACAGCGTTTACCAGGATTTGAATCTGCAACTTGTCTATCAACCGACATATCAGGTTACTTGTTCTACTGAAATAAGTTAGTTCACCAAATAAATGATATTTGATCTGTTTGCAATTTGGTATTCATGAAGTATGAAGGCTCTCTCCCTCTCCCCCCCCCCCTCCCCTTCTCTCCCTCTCCCCCCCTCCCCTCTCCTTTTTTGTGTTCTAAAGGTTGAATATAAGCATTCTAGGAAGGAAGGCGCTAGGTTTAGTTCTTCTGCTAATGGAAGAATGGGTATGCAGAATTTGAAAATTACCACAATATTAAATATAGAATTAGCTATTTGTGCAATCGTAGTCTTCAATGAATACATGGACCAGTATTTAAATTTTATAAAAAGCTGACAACAATGATGTTGTATCTAAATATAGAGCATATCTAAAATTAAATTTAATTGGCTTCAAAAATATTACTTTAATCACTAATTATTGTTTATTTTTAGATGTTTTTTCAGAAGTACAACTACAGAAAATCTGTGAACATGTAATGTTTTAAAACAAAATGACTTAAGATATTCTGGTGGTGTTTTTAATATTGATTTTGAGGTACTGCACATCCATTACACATTGACAGAATAAACTTCTCTTCACCATTGCTCACAATCTGAAAGTACTGAGTACAAAGCAACAAATTAGAGCAGCTATTTGTCTATACTGTTAACCAAATTCTGTGTCGACGATCCCAATGTATTATAAAATTGTTCACAAAAATTTTAATTCTCCTTTTGCTAATTTATGTTTTAACTCTGAGGTGTTCACTGAGATGCATTTTGAGAATACAGAGCAGCTGCTCATAAGATATTTAGTTTTTTAAGTGAAAGTATAAGGTAAATAAATGTTTTTGTAACACATAGCATAATGATGGTAGTGATTACATATCTCAGTTACTGTTGAATGAACTGAAACTGTAAAAAACTCTGTGATGTTACAATTACAGGAGTGATAATACTGTGATTGCACAACCAACAATGTGCTTCCATTTCCCAAACTAATTATACAAATAATTCTACTGCCAGTAACCATGTGACAGTTTCATACAATGATTAATTTTTTAAAATATATTCTGGTAAAATGCTCATTGAAGCTAAAGCATTGAAAAAAAAAGTGAGGCAGACTCATGTAACACATGAGAAGAAGGTAGCCAAACAATAATATTAGATAAGGTGGAGGTTAGGAACAGAAAGGGGTCAATACCTTTACTGGGTGTTTTTTATAGGCCTCCCAACAGTTACAGGGATATTGATGAGCAGATAGGGAAACAGATCCTGGAAGGTGTGTAATAATAACACAGTTGTCGTGATGGGAAATTTTAAGTTCCCAAGTATCGATTGGCATCTCCCTAGAGCCCTAGAGCAAGAGGTTTAGATGGGGTGGAGTTTGTTAGGTGTGTTCAGGAAGGTTTCTTGACACAATATGTAAATAAGCCTACAAGAGGAGAGACTATACTTGATCTGGTATTGGGAAATGAACCTGGTCAGTGTCAGATCTCTCAGTGGGAGAGCATTTTGGAGATAGTGATCATAATTCTATCTCCTTTGCAATAGCATTGGAGAGAGATAGGAACAGACAAGTTAGAAAAGCGTTTAATTGGACTAAGGGGAATTATGAGGCTATCAAGCAGGAACTTGGAAGCTTAAATTGGAAACAGATGTTCTCAGGGAAAAATATGGAAGAAATGTGGCAAATGTTCAGGGGATATTTGTGTGGAGTTCTACATAGGTACGTTCCAATGAGACAGGGAAGTTATGGTAGGGTACAGGAACCATGGTGTACAAAGTCTGTAATAAATCTAGTCAAGAAGAAAAGAAAAGCTTACAAAAGGGTCAGAGAGCTAGGTAATGTTAGAGATCTAGAAGATTATAAGGCTAACAGGAAGGAGCTTAAGAAGGAAATTAGGAGAGCCAGAAGGGGCCATGAGAAGGCCTTGGTGGGCAGGATTAAGGAAAACTCCAAGGTACTCTACAAGTATGTGAAGAGCAAGAGGATAAGACGTGAAAGAATAGGACCTATCAAGTGTGACAATGGGAAAGTGGATATGGAACCAGAGGAAATAGCAGAGGTACTTAATGAATACTTTACTTCAGTATTCACTATGGAAAAGGATTTTGGTGATTGTCGTGATGACTTGCAGTGGTCTGAAAAGCTTGAGCATGTAGATATTAAGAAAGAGGATGTGCTGGAAGTTTTGGAAAGCATCAAGTTGTATAAATCGCTGGGACTGGATGAGCTGTACCCCAGGCTACTGTGGGAGGCAAGGGAGGAGATTTCTGAGCCTCTAGCAATGATCTTTGCATCATCAATGGGGACAGGAGAGGTTCTGGAGGATTGGAGGTTTGTGGATGTTGTTTCTTTATTCAAGAAAGGGAGTAGAGATAGCCCAGCAAATTATACACCAGTGAGTCTTACTTCAGTGGCTGGTAAGATGTTGGAGAAGATCCTGAAAGGCAGGATTTATGAACATTTGAAGAGGGATAATATGATTAGGAATAGTCAGCATGGCTTTGTCAAGGGCAGTTCATGCCTTATGAGCCTGATTAAATTTTTTGAGAATGTGACTAAACACATTGATGAAGGAAGAGCAGTAGATGTAGTTTATATGGATTTTAGCAAGGTATTTGATAAGGTACCCCATGCAAGGCTTATTGAGAAAGTAAGGAGGCATAGGATCCAAGTGGACATTGCTTTGTGGATCCAGACCTGGCATGCCCACAGAAGGCAAAGAATGGTTGTAGACGGGTCATATTCTGCATGGAGGTCAGTGACCAGTGGTGTACCTCAGGGATCTGTTCTGGGACCCCTTCTCTTTGTAATTTTTATAAATGACCTGCATGAGGAAGTGGAGGGATGGATTAGTAAGTTTGCTGATGACACAAAGGTTGGAGGTGTTGTGGATAGTGTGGAGGGCTGTCAGAGGTTACAGTGGGATGTTGATAGGATGCAAAACTGGGCTGAGAAGTGGCAGATGGAGTTCAACCCAGATAAGTGTGAAGTGGTTCATTTTAGTAGGTCAAATATGATGGCAGAATATAGTATTAATGGTAAAACTCTTGGCATTGTGGAAAATCAGAGGGATCTTGGGGTCTGAGTCTATAGGACGCCCAAAGCAGCTGCACAGGTTGACTCTGTGGTTAAGAACGCATACGGTGTATTGGTCTTCATTAATCGTGGAATTGAATTTAGGAGCCGAGAGGTAATGTTGCAGCTATATAGGACCCTGGTCAGACCCCACTTGGAGTACTATGCTCAGTTCTGGTCACCTCACTACAGGAAGGATGTGGAAGCCACAGTAAGGGTGCAGAGGAGATTTACAAGGATGTTGCCTAGATTGGGGAGCAAGCCTTATGAATATGGGTTGAGTGAACTTGGCCTTTTCTCCTTGGAGCGACTGAGGATGAGAGGTGACCTGATAGAGGTGTATAAGATGAGAGGCATTGATCATGTGGATATTCAGAGGCTTTTTCCCAGGGCTGAAATTGTTGCCACAGGAGGACATAGGTTTAAGGTGCTGGGGAGTAGATACAGAGGAGATGTCAGGGGTAAGTTTTTAACGCAGAGATTGGTGAGTGCATGGAATGGGCTGCTGGCAATGGAGGTGGAGGCAGATACATTAGGGTCTTTTAAGAGACTTTTGGATAGGTACATGGATTTAGGAAAATCGAGGGTTATGGGTAAGCCTAGTAATTTCTAAGGTAGGGACTTGTTCGGCACAACTTTGTCGGCTGAAGGGCCTGTATTGTGCTGTAGGTTTTCTATGTTTCTAAGGTATTTAGTGAGCCAAATACACGAGTGATATATACCCAAGTCCAGATGGTCCTTGACATGGAGAGGAACAATGAGGTGATGTATTCCCTTTCATCACCTTATTTGGTCCTCCGGATGATGGAATTGGTCTATAAAGGGCTATTGTTGAAGTGCCTCAGCAATATAATCATTTGGATAGTACTTAATTAATAAAAGAAGACAGAGATGGTGGCACGGTAGCTTAGCTATTAATGCATCATTTTACAGTGCCAGCTGAAAGATCAGAATTTTTATTCCTGTTGTTTTCTTTAAGGAGTTTGTAGGTTCTCGCCCTGACCATGTGGGTTTCCTTTAGATTTCTGTGGAGGTATCAACAGCGGTTGGTTTGACCCCAATACTTGATTATACCTTTGCTCTAATACATGTTTTAGATGTTACCTGTAATTAAATAAACTCAAAGCTGCCAGGTTCAACTTTAATGGTGCAGTAAGATAAGGAGAAGGTTGAGTTTTCTATCTGAAAATTTGGCATGTATGCTACTCAGTAAGAATTTCTGCATAAAGGCAAAGTGTATTTCTGTTCCAGGCAATGAAAGTAGAAAACTCAATGAAGTCCATGAAGACTGAGTTTTCACTGCAGGTCTGAAAGTCTCATTGCCTCAGGTAATTTATCCAGATTTCACTAGGCGACATGATTGCAATTGCAATCTCTCCTGACGTTACTCAAACCTGGCCTTGTATCCAGCAGTATTTCTCTTGGAACTGGAATTTTAAAAATCATTATTAGAGCAAAAATATTGGGGTCAAACCAACCACTGCTCATCCTTCCACACAGACTCGAAATATAAAGTATGCAAATTTGCATTATTTTATTGGGTATTGCTTTTATTTTTATAAAATTATAGTTTTGTAATTTTAACTTTCATTTGAGGAATATAAGTTGCTCAGTTGAAAGTAATCTGAATAAACTAGAAGTCTGTGGTCATTGATCGGTCTGTGGTGTTACAAGCCCCAAAGGGTAATTTGAACTATCAGCAACAACACTAATTCATTTGACATGAAAAAAAAATCATTAATGCAGTTCATAGATTGGAAAACATGCAGTTTTGCTGGGCTAGAGCTTTACAGATGTCTAAGGGTCTGTGATAAAGATTCGGTTCTGAAGTAGTTTTTGAAGGTAAGGGTTTTGAAGGGAAATAAGTAGGAACTGCGCAGGTAAACTGAGCCCATCTTCTGAGACCACAGATGGTGGAGGGTGCTCTTTGTAGAGAGGATTATTTATCGGAAAGCAGCAGCATTGTTGCCAGGGCAAGCAAGGGTTCCAGAACTTTTGGACAAATGTTAATATCCATGAAATGTTGTTAAATCATCAAAATACAGGAGATTAATCTCTTTAACAGAGGAGAAAAAAAGGTTGAATTGCTAGACTATCAATACACCAACATCAATCTGTGCTAGTGTCTAAAACCTGCTTCACCCTTTGTGTACCTTTATAAGTATCACTGTCCCAAGTAAGGTAATGATTCTGTGAGGAAGTAAAATATCTCTTGTGTGGTACGAAATCTTCCAGGTCTTCCATACTTCACATTGTCATTTTCTGCGCTGATTCACCTGGTGCTGAAGAAAGTGGTGGACAGATCCTTTTTTTTTCTTGTCCTATTCTCTCCTCCATTTGAATCTTGACAGTTTGCTAGGACATTGACATTTTCGGGGAAGTAGTGGAATCCAGGGGAAGTGGTAGAATCAGACAAAATAGCAACAGTTAACAGACACTTTGGCAGGTACATGAGCTGGGGGAGGCAAGAGACTGCAGGTACTGGAATCTAGAGATAATGAACAATATGCTGGAGGAACTCAGTGGGTCATACAGCATCTGTGAGGGGAAATGGACAATTAACGGTTTGTGTCGAGACCCTTTATGGAGAGATATAAATAATCTACAGTAAAATGGGATTTGCTTAGATTGGTATCATGGTTAGCACAGACATCATGTGCTGAAAGGCATGCTCGTGTGCTGTATGTTCTAAGATACCTTGTACAAGTAGACATTATTCAGGAATGATTATCATTAGTCAGGTTTTATGACATTGAATAAAAAACATCAAAGTCAGCTCTCATGCCACACTTTCTACTTGTTCACACAATATTTGCTTCCACCAGAGACTCGTGGATACTGCAGGAACACAGAAGATTTCCACCCCCACACCCTCACACCCTTCTGTGAATCAGACAGAGCTGAGTCCAGCTGAGATTACAAAACTTGATGCTTATAAGGGATTGAAAGGAGGATCTTAATGGCTTAGTTATTTCTTGAATAAACTTACTGAACCATCGGTAGAGCTCTTAATCTCCTTCTAAAGGGACTGCACTGAATAAATACTGCAGGTTCTGGAGCCTGCTCATCATTTAGTCTTGCATCAGGTTTAAAAGTCTTTTTTCTATGTTAGCATCTTACAGAGCAGATGGCACAATTTTGGCAAGTTGTCTAAAATGAGATGATGTGGTAAGGCCAACCGATTATTATCAATGCCATTTATTTCACTACTTGGCTTCCTAATTGCTTCTGGAGGATTAAGAGATTTTGATGGATATTCATGAGGAATGCAGAAATACCTCATTACCTTCCACTCACTCCTCCATTATTGCAAGTGAAGTAAAAATTTGCAAAGTAAATCCAGTGGCTACAGTTAAAGACATTTGTAATTTCAAGCATTTTTTTTCTGTTTGGGGGGAACAAAATCTTTTTAAGGAAGTGAAGATGTTTAGCAACAAATCCAGATTTAAGATATAAAGGTCAGATGCTGATGGTTTACACAGTGTGGATCTCATTTTCTGTCCTGGTGCAGCTTCATATTGATCCTGGAGCATTTCCCGTTTCCCCTGGCTGGAGACTTGCACACAAACTATGCTGAAATGCTCTGACTGTGCCAGCCTGTTATCTTCTAGGGAGCAGCTATGCCAGAATGATTAAAAACAAGAATTGTCAATTTCGTACAGCCAGTTTCTGTCGTGACTGTTATATGTGCATAGAATGCAAATGATTATAAAACTGCTCAGGGCTGAATGTACTATCTAGGTCCAAACATCCTGTCATCGCTAATTTAGAATGTTGGTCACACAGTTCTTATTAAAGGGGAAGATGGCAAAAGAAGGGAAATATTGTTAAGGTTGGGAAATGATAAGACTGCTGACCAAAACATTTATACTTTTCCCCTCACCTAGCTTCTCCTAACACCCTCCTTCTTGCACTCCTTCTCTTACCCCACTTTAAGCTCTGGCTTCTTCCTTCCTTTCCAGTCCTGATAAGGAGTCTCGACCTAAAACATCGACCCTATATTCCTCTCCATAGATGCTGCCTGACCTGCTGAATCCCTCCAGTATTTTATGTATGTCGCTCTGGATTTCCAGCATCTGCAGAATATCTGCTGTTGATGAATATATTTTTAATGGAGTTGTGATCAAGCAGCCAATATATAACATGGATGGAGCATAAAGTTCCTTTGCGTGCTCTGTAAACCCTGCAGGGGATGCAACCAAGAAAATGCTTGTTTATCACCTGCGGCAGTGAAACTTCCCATTCCTGCACAGCTAAAGCTCTCAATTTGATGTCATTTGGTAGGATTATGGATTCAGAGACCACTGGATCTACTTCATTTATCTAGTCGATGAATGAGATGTGCAAGCATCAATTTATTCAACTCAGTCTGTGAAGGAAACATCCAGAGACTCAGTCAATCAATTGTGTAAATCAGCAAAGCAAGGGTTGACACATAATCATTACGAAAGAGCTGAGAAAAACTACTGACTCCACCCACGCTAGCAGTCACCTATTCACCAAATTGCCATCTGCGAGAAGCCGCAAGTGCATCACCACCAGGACTATGCATCATCTCCAAAGTCTCTTTCCTGTAGCTAAACAACATCTCAACAAAACTCACTTAAGAGTAACACACTAACTGTCCCCGCACAGTATCAGTTAAATGGTCTTTCCTACTCTTCTGTTGGTAAATACTTAGTCTGTTCATAGGTTCACTTTTATTTAATTTTGATTATTGATCTTTGCATATCTGACTGTTCTGCTAGTTTTTGATTGCTCATGGTTATTCGCACTTTTATCTCATAAATTGTTGGTTGCTATTGTGTTGCCTGTTGTGGTATTATTCTGTGTTCTATGCTTGCTTGGCACTGAACCACCGTCAATTCTGATATGCTTCACATACTGGCAATAAAGTGATTTTGATTCTGAAAGTTGCAATGTTAAAACAAGCCAAGGACCTCAATCTTGTGTGCAAATAAAATTTTAAAATATTTAGACATGGTAAAATGACAGAAACTTTAAGTTATTCAAGATAGTAAATTTTAATGGAATATAACATGTATTAGTTGATAACTTAATAATTCAATTATGCCAAGTTAACAAAAGTGAGAATGACTGAGCAAAATTACAAACATTTGTTTACACTTCCAGGTTTGGAATATTAATTTAAGAAATTGTAGTTAATTTAAATTAACTCACCAGACATGCAGATGAATTACAGAACAACTAAATGCTTGGAGTTGCAGAATTCCATCTCAGGAAGAAGCCCATGCTTTCAGGGAAGGAAAGAATAGCCTTGGAATATTGATGAAAGAAAAAGTAGAATAGGAAATCTCAACCTCAAGGGAACAATTTGATGAACAGACAGCCTAGTGGCATGTTACATTAATGTATCAATACAACATACCATAAAATTATAAGGCTTGAAGTTAATTATTGATTCCAGTGAGTGAATTTTAAGTCTTAGCTAACCCATATTAAGAAGGTAACAAATTTTATTTCTTTGGTGGATAAAAATTAGATAATTTCCCCGAATGCACTGGTTTTGACTCACAGTCCAAAGACCTACTGAGTAAGTTGATTGGTCATTGTAAATTGTCCTGTGGTTACATTGGGGTTAATCAGGGTGGTGAGGTTGCTAGGATAGCAAGGCTTGAAGGGCCTACTCCATGCTGTGTCACTAAATAAATAAATCATTTTATTGTTTCATCTTCTATTGACCAGTTGCAACATTCATCGAAGCCTTGACTAGGTTACATATTTCTCTTCTTAATTGACAAGTGTGACAATGAAATCGCAATGCAAAATTAATAAAACAAGAATATAAAAAGGAACAAGGCATGAAATATTAAGTGTATATGGCAAACTTTGCAGCTAATTAAACATAGTATTATGTAAATTAAGATAATATATGGTTGAACATTGTCATTAATTTAATATGAGATATTAGTTTTCGGATATCACTTCAAGTGCCACTTCTTTTCTCCCATCTGTATCTAAATTACACAGCAATAATTCGACTAATTAAAATGAGTGGGTTGGGATTTACACTTAAAGATAGAGATCCATGCTTTAGGGGAGGTTTGGCAGAAAGAACAACTGTAGTCAAAATTTCATCTCACTTGGAAGTATTCCTAACACCTACCATTTCAAGGCGAAGGGCAACCATGTGAAATACGTGAGGAAGGTCCCAGATTTGATACCGTGTCCAGACTGCACTAATTTACTCCATCCATTGAGATCAAAACTATTGCCTCGAGTTAGGGTGGTGAAAATTAGTTGGGATTACCACTAAGCGATATCCAGAAAATGGTGCTTATACTGTATGACTATATCAGAAGAGAACATATTTTGGGAAGATTTCCATTCTATTCACACTCAAATAACTTAGCAACTCCTTTGATTCTATCTGGTTGACGTGCTTGCATGTTCTTATCTATCTCTGGGCACTCTCCAAGTGATCTTTTATCACACTCCCATCCCTCTATCTTTGATCTATTAACTTCATGTCCTTCTTTTGTTTTTAGTATTCTGCTAAATCTGTGCCTTGTTTCATGTGCAAAAATGTAGTAACAATTGCAACCACTATTTAAGCTCTACTGTATGTGCTTTATTTGGAAATTATTTGAACCTATCAAGTAAATCTTAAATATTATTTTTTTCATACCCCACAGCAATCTTCCTCCTCAGTGGCAGTGCCCACCCCTACTCCTTGAAATTGCCACTCACTGCTTTAACATTCTCTTCCAGTTCATTAATCAGGAGGGGCCACTGGATTTTGAACTCTAGTCTCCCATGAGCTCCATCTCATCACTGTCCATTGATTGGTTGTTTGACTCTCTGGACTTGTTAAAGGCAGCAGCTCACTGATTCAAAGCCTTGAAAATGGTTTGGTTCTCTTGCTAGAGCTATCAAAGTCCCAGTCTCTCCTGGCTGCTGCATTTCTACTTGAGTGGCAACGGTGCTATTGATATGCATGAATGCAATAGAACAGTATGGAAAACCTTGATTGTAAATGTAAAGAATGCAGAGGTATTGAAGTTTATTCATGTAAATACTTTTTATTATTAATAAAGTGTATTCTGTTAAGAAAAATCTGGACTTAAATTCAGCCCCAGGATCTCTTACAGGTAGATTTAGTGGCAGAAACATGGAATTGATATTGATTTATTATTATTGGCACATGTACCAAGACTCAGTGAAAAGCTTCTCCTACGTGCTGTTCATAAATCATTACATAGTGCATTGAGGTAGAACAAGTAAAACAGAAACAGAACACAGAATGAAGTGTAGCAGCTACAGAGAAAATGCAATGCTGATAAAATAATAAGGTGCAAAATCATAACGACTTAGTGATGTGTGCTCAAAAATCCATCTTCTTGTACTAGAGCATCCAGGACATCTTCAAGGAGCAATACTTCAGTAAGACAGCATCCATCGTTAAGGACTCCCATTACCCAGGACATGCACTCTTCTCATTGCTACTATCAGAAAGGAGATGCAGGAGCCTGTGAGCAGGCCCTTAATGATTCAGGAACAGCTTTTTCCCCTCTGCCATCTGATTTCTGAATGGACATTGATTCCATGAACTTTGTCTCACTGATTTTTATTTCTATTTTTGCACTGCTTATTTAATTTACACATAGAAATGTACAAACGTTTGTAGAAAACCTACAGCACGATACAGGTCTTTCAGCCCATGATGTTGTGTTGAACATGTACTGATTTTGAGAAATACCTAGGGTAACCCATAGGCTTCTATTTAGCTAAGCACAATGTACCTATCCAGGAGTCTCTTAAAATATCCTATCATGTCCGCCTCCACCACCGTCGCCGGCAGCCTATTCCACGCACTCACCACTCTCTGCGTAAAAAAACCAAAACAACAACAACAACAACAACTTGCCCCGGACATCATCTCTGTACCTACTTCCAAGCACCTTAAAACTGTGCCGTCTCGTGTTAGCCATTTCAACCCTGGGAAAAAGCCTCTGACTATCCACGTGATCAATGCCTCTCATCATCTTATACACCTCTATCCCGTCACCTCTCATCCTCCGTTGCTCCAAGGAGAAAAGGCCAAGTTCACTCAACCTATTCTCATAGGGCATGCTCCCCAATCCAGGCAATATCCTTGTAAACCTCCTCTGCACCCTTTCTATAGTTCCCACATTCTTCCTGTAGTGAGGTGACCAGAACTGAGTACAGTGCTCCAAGTGGGGTCTGACCAGACTAGCTATAACATTACCTCGCAGCTCTTAAACTCCGTCCCATGGTTGATGAAGGCCAATGCACCGTATGTCTTCTTAACCACACAGTCCATCTGTGCTGCAGATTTGAGTGTCCATATTTAATATATACATATATTAATGTATATATATTTAATGTATGTATATTTACTGTAATTCAATCTTTTTTCTCTGTTATGTATTGCATTGTATTGTTGCCACAAAAACAAGTAATTTAATGAAAAATGCCAGTTATATTAAACCTGATTCTGATTCTGAGAAGAATTCAATAGCAAGGTACAAACTATTGTTAAGTCTGGTGGTACATGCTTTCAGGCTTTTGTATCTTGTGCCTGATGAAATGAGGGAAAAGAGAGAATGCCCGTGATGCTGA
Source organism: Hemitrygon akajei (assembly GCF_048418815.1). Classification (NCBI taxonomy): domain Eukaryota; kingdom Metazoa; phylum Chordata; class Chondrichthyes; order Myliobatiformes; family Dasyatidae; genus Hemitrygon; species Hemitrygon akajei. The sequence goes on from NC_133133.1 coordinate 61,635,861, forward strand.
GCTTGTTAGAAGAGAGCACAGTTATCAAGGTAAAAGGCCCCAAATTGCCTTTATAGTCACAGGTTCTAGCTATTAGTATGCTGATGATTTTTCAGTCGTGGCCTGACCTTGGTTCCTGCCTTTGCAGACCTTGCACATTCGTTCCATGGATGTGCAGGTTCCCTTTGAGCATTCTGGTTTACTCCCACATCTGAAGCTTATGTAGGTAGGTTAATTGGAAAATGTAAAAACTACTGTTTAGTGTAGCATGATGACATTAAGAGTTAATGGACACATGGGAGAGAATTAAGTTGTAGGAATACAGTTAAAGCGGTTTCAGATAATGCGATTGCTCTTTGTAGCTGGCAAGGATTAGTTGAGCTGATTGGCCTCCTCTTATGTTATTATATGTATGTTCTTTGATCTTCAGAAGCACCCAAAGCCAAGGCTTCAAACACTACTAGAAATTCTTAGTGAAAATACGTTGGTTTGAACCAGAGCTGAATGTTGGAATCACAATGAGTGCTGGGGTTACTGACCTGAGAATGGAGGTCTTGTGGGTTAGAACCACTAGACGACCAGTGCCACTTGAGACAGGTTTGTCAGTAATGGTATTTATGGCCTTCATTACGTTATTGGTGCCAATACTGTCAAGATTGCTTAGTTGTTGCTTAGAAAAGGTGTTATAATATGTGTACAACATAGTACTCAAGAAATGCGTCAGAGTGACATGAAGTGACCTACAGATGTTTATAATGTTTTTCCTACTGCTTGTATTGCATTTTCACTCGTACTAAAATAAACAGCAAGAACATATTGAAGTTCCAGGCAATAGTTTTTATCCACTGTTGTGACAGGGCTGAAAAAAAGCAAATCTTCTCGAAGTGGGACACAACAACATTAGTTTGAATAAAATTTGAACTCCCTGTCCTCATAGCTGAGTGACAAAGTTTAGACAAAACGGGGGAATAAAATGAAATTTAATAATCACTGTTAACATTGGGACTGTCCTTATACATTAAAGATGATCTTATTAAATGTTTAGAGACTGAGAAAAGTTATGTAACACAAATTATACTATCAAGGATAAAAGTTAATCCATTCTTAGTTCCACTTGCAAATTCTCTTTAAATTTACTTGTTCTGTAATTTTTATTATTTTTACTTATAAAACAAAACAAAATTCAAATATTGGGAGCATAGTTTGAATGTGATTTTGTAAGAAACTTGGCAACTACTTGAGCAGTTTCTATGAAAAATACTTTTTCTTTGCATTAAGCTTCCCAATAGCTTCACTCTTCAAAGATGTATAAGAAGATAAGAGGTCGAAGCTTGAGGAGGCCCCTGTGCTCATTGTGCTATGCTTGATGTTTCATCTCAATGCTGTGGTCCTGAAATAAGCACAACTTCCTATCTTGTAAACTATCCAACTATCAACCATTTTCTTGAGCCACCGCATTTGTTAGATTATATACATTTTTTTAATTTTATTATTAATTGTCCATCTTCTTTTGTGCACTGCATACATTCAGAAGTCTTATCTTTAAATTGCTAAATTTCTCCTCAACGGAAGCATCTGTCCGTCTTCCACACTACATTCCTCCCTCCCTCCCTCCCTCCAAATGTGTTAGAGTTTAAAGAAAGTCAATTTATATGGACCATTGTTCCCAAGCCAATTCAAGTAAAGGCTGTTTCATCAGAATGCTCCAACTTTCCTCAACACTGACATCAGTGTCCCATGAATTGAAACCCAGTTACCTCATGCCAATCCTTGGCCCGTGCATTTAATTCTATCCTTTTGACCCTCTGCTAATTTGCACTAGACTTGTATGGTATTTCAGAGATTATTATCTTAGTGCTTTTTTTAATTCCAGTTTCCCCTTTTTCTTCAGCAGAAATACCCCCTTTGTCCTCTTTATATTATTGCTTCCCTCATAGAACATGATAACTGGATCGTTTCCATCAATCTAAATTCCTCCAGCCTTCAAGAGATGTCCTTATCCCTGTCACTGGGTAGGTGTGGTGAACTACATATACCTGTCTGGACACGCCCCCCCCCCCCCCCCGGCTGACTGCTCCTGTGGCCCCTCCCACGGACCCCAGTATAAAGGGGATTGGAGACACTGCCCCAGCCTCAGTCTCCAGGATGCAGTGTGGTAGTCAATTGCTGCTTGTTCTTTCTTCTAGCCAATAAAAGCCTATACCTCGCCTCACATCTCCAAGTGTTATTGCTGGTGCATCAGTAGGTTATACAGCCCCAGGACTCACTCTTGCAGCTTCAGAGAAAATGAGCTTATCACTGCTACATTCCTTTTCTCATGTTAGTACAGTGCTACAGTCCTCTTCCTTGTCCTTGCTTTCATTCATCCAAACTTCATGAGCTTGAGCTTTGTGCATCATGGATATTTATTTATTTAATTATGGAGGTAGTGTGGAATAGGCCCTTTTTGCACTTTGACCCGCACCGCCCAGCAACTCTTGATTTAACCCCAAGACTAATGACGGGACAATTTACAATGATCAATTAGTTTACCAGCCAGTATGACTTTGGACTGTGGGAAGAAACCGGAGCATCCAAAGGAAACCAACATGGTCATGGGAAGAACATAGCCAAACATAGAGACAGCAGTGGGAATTGAACCCAGGTCGCTAGTACTGTAAAGCTTTGAGCTGACCACTTTGCTATCGTGCCGATACAACAGCTGAAGTTTCTCTAATGGTACTTCAACCATCTCCACCATTTGTGCAGTATTTAATCAAAGGAGTGCAACTTTCTGCTAGAGCAAAGTGTCTGGGGTAACCTCCACACCCCCTGTTACTTCCTGTTCCAGATCTCGAACTCTCATTCATCATCTCTGAAACTCAGTTCTTGAAGCTGCAATCACTTACTAATTCACTTTTTCCTCCAGCAGTTTTTGCTTTCTTGCCCTTCTGGGTGCTTTTTGTGAATCTGATCAAGAGGTTGTAGCAGGAGCCAGTTTATTGAAAACCCTAGCATTTGCCCCAAGCTTCACGACATTGTGCAAAGCACTTTGCTACCATTTTGATGTGCACTCATTGTATACATGCAAGAATTTTAAACTCCCTTTTGCTGCTCGAGCACATTTCTCAATGAGGTGGAGTTTCATGGTCATTGGCAGCTCTTAATATAAGAAACCCACTTGAACCCTTAATTAGCTCAAGTTGTCTTCATACAGTATATCATCAAATCATAGAGCAACAAATTATAATTTTACTGAGCTCAGCAATGTGATATGGCATCTTTATTTCATGAAATCCCACTCAACAAAAAAGGCTGCTTCTTTCTGACCTCCCATGTAAGTAAATATGGGACCATTGGCAAAGGGGAAAAGAAAACAGCCATTTGTCATACAGCAGATACCATGAACAACAGTTACATGAACTTGAGCCTCCAACCTGATGGCATGAACATCGACTTCTCTAACTTCCGTTAATGCCCCTCCTCCCGTTCTTACCCCATCCCTGACATATTTAGTTGTTTGCCTGTTCTCTATCTCCCTCTGGTGCTCCCCCCTCCTTTCTTTCTCCCGAGGCCTCCCGTCCCATGATCCTTTCCCTTCTCTAGCTCTGTATCACTTTCGCCAATCACCTTTCCAGCTCTTAGCTTCATCCCACCCCCCCCCCCGGTCTTCTCCTATCATTTCGCATTTCCCCCTCCCCCACTACTTTCAAATCTCTTACTATCTGTCCTTTCAGTTAGTCCTGACGAAGGGTCTCGGCCCGAAATGTCGACAGTGCTTCTCCTTATAGATGCTGCCTGGCCTGCTGTGTTCCACCAGCATTTTGTGTGTGTTGTTTGAATTTCCAGCATCTGCAGATTTTCTCGTGTTTTAACTTGACCATTTAATTGTTTTCTGGTGACTTTACTTAATGAAGTAAAGTTTGTCAGGTCATCTCCCTATCACTTGAACAACTAGAACAAACATTCTCTGGTTTGATGCAGACGTAACACTGGAATATTAGTGTGGATTATTCATGGCCCAGGAGCAAATAACATTCTGAATCAAGTAGGAATTCTACCTACTGAGGTGAGCTACAATATGCAATGCAATATTGCTAAATATGCATTTAGCTGCATTTGCAACAGTTCACCGTGTTATGCTATGGTATGTTTAGAACTCATTTAGCCAAGTTTAAAATTCTATGCTCTTGTTTTAATTTTCAAAATTTTTTGGAACATCTGTAAATGTATTTTATCTGTTTTAATTAAGCTGCCAGGGGATGTAATGTCAAGTTAATTCTGAACAGCTGCTAGGGAGGTGGTTTTGACTTGATTAATTCTTATTAATATTGCAAAGAATTTTACCTTATTGTTATAATTTGGTTTGGGAATTGCATAATAGGGAGAAAGAAATGTTGAAATGGTTGTTGCAAGGTTATATTGTTGTATATGAGATGATGATTACGAGAGATAGTGAGTACAGCTCATTCATTTTAAGGGTTTAGAACATGAAAGCTCTGAATTAATCCTTTCTTAATACTACATGAAATCTTTGCATATTTTACAAATGTAGTTATGAAACTAATCCAGCTTTGTAGGCTGATAACATAAGGTCATTAAAAACTTGGAATAAGCAGCTAAATAGCCACCATCCTACAGTACCAAACCCTAACAAAGCCCCCAAATGAGGCTTATTTGCCGATATTATGGGGGGTTTTGTGATGGTATTAGGTTCCCTGTCTGCAAAAACCTGAACTCGAAAGAAGATTTTAAGTCCTATCTGATATAGGTATCTATAGAGACCCTCAATGTAGGCAGGTTATACTTTTTTCCACCTACTCTTCAAGGACTAGAGCTGTTGGGAGTGGTTTAAGCTAATATGGTAGGGGGATAAGAACCAGTATGATAGAGCTGAGGATGAGCCAACAGGTTTACAAGTAGATGATGGATGTAACAGGAATGTAGGAAAGGACAAGCCAATGATTGGGTACAAGTGCAGAGTGAAGAGCAAAGAGTTAAATTGTATCACAGAGGCAAAATTCAAAAGGGCAAAGAATGCAGGACTGAAGGTGCTGTATTTAAATGTGCTTAGCATTCAATTAGGTGGATGAACACATGGCGCAATTAGAGATTGGTCAATATGACATCGTAACTGAAAGAAGGCCATCGTTGGGAACTTAAGGTCAAAAGATAATCTTTCTATCGAGGACAGGCAGGAAAGCATAGGTGGTCGGTTAAGTGGCTCTGTTGGTGAGAGATGAAATTACATCTTTAGAAAGAGGTAGAGTCAAAGAATGTTGAATCTTTGTGGGTGGAGTTAAAAAATTGCAAAGGTATAATCAACCATTGTGGGAGCCATATACAGACCTCCATATAGTAGCCAGGATGTTGGGTTAAGATTGCTAAGGGAGCTGGAAAAAGCATGTAATATGGGAAATGGCACAGTTGTAACAGGGTATTTCAATATGCAAGGGCACTGGGAAAATCAAGTTGGCACTGGATCGCAAGAGAGGGAGTTTGTTGAATGCCTACAAGATGGCTTTTTAGAGCAGCTTGTGTTTGAGCCTACTCAGAGAAAGTTGGGTGTTGTGTAATAACCCAGATCTTATTAGGGAGTTTAACATAAAGGAACCATTGGGAGGCAGTGATCATAAAATACTTGAATTCATACTGCAATTTGAGAGGGAGAAGCATAACTCACATGTATCAATATCGCATTGGAATAAAGGGAATTACAGATGCATGAGAGAGGAGCTTGCCCAGGTAGATCTGAGGGGGATACTGGTGGGGATGATGGCAGAGTAGAGATGGCTGAAGTTTCTGGATATAGTTCACAAGGTGCAGTATAGATACGTCGCACAGAGGAAGAAGTTCTCAAATGGTAGGGATAGGCCACTGTGGCTGACAAGGGAAGTTAAGGACTGCATAAAAGTCAAGGAAATGGCACTTAAGGTAGCAAAAGTGAGTGGGAAGTTGGATGATTGGGAAATTGTTAAAATCCAACAGAAGGCAACTAAAAAAGCTATAAGAAGGAAAAAGATGAAATATGAGGGCAAACTAGCCAATATTAAAAAGCAGGATACCAAAATTTTTTCAGTTATATAAAGCGTAAAAGGGAGGTTAGAATTGATATTGGACCACTGGAAAAAAATTGCTGGTGAGGGAGTAGTGGGGGACAAAGAACTGGCAGTTGAACTTAATGGGTACTTTGCATCTGTCTTCACTGTGGAAGACACTTGCAGTGTGCCAGAGGTCCATGAGTGTCGGGGGCAGGAGTGAGTATCATTGCTATTACAAAGGAAAAAGTGCTGGGCAAACTCAAAGGTTTTAAGGTGTATAAGTCACTTGGACCAGGTTCAAATGTTAGACATGCACAGGGACTTAGGATTCCTCTTGCAAGATTCCCGAAAGGTTAATTTACAGGTTGCATGTGTGGTAAAGAAGACAAATGCAGTGTTGGCACTTATTTCAAGGGGAATAGAATATAAAAGCAAGGTGATAATGCTGAGCATTTATAAGATACCCGTCAGGCCACATTTGGAGTAGTGTCAATAGTTTTGGGCCCCATATCTCAGAAAGAATGCGTTGTCATTGGAGAGTGTCCAGACGAGGCTCGCTAGAATGATTCTGGGAATGAAGGAGTTAACATATGAGGAGTGGTTGGCAGCTTTGGACCTGTACTCACTTGAAAATAGAAGAATGTGTGGGGATCTCATTGAAACCTACTGAATGTTGAATGGACTAAGATAGGGTGGATGTGGAGAAGATCTTTCCTATGGTGGGGATATCCAGAACTAGAGGGCATAGCCTCAAAACTGAGGCAAGATCTTTTAGAACAGAGGTAAGGAGAATACATATTTAGCCAGAGAGTAGTAAATCTGTGGAATGCTCTGCCACAGAATGCGGTTGAGGCCAAGTCTGTGGGTATATTTAAGGTGGGAAGTTGATCGTTTCCTGATCAGTCAGGGCATCAAATGATGTAGGCAGGTGAATGGGGTTGATTGGGATCTGGGATCAGCCATGATGGAATGGCGGTTCAGACTTGATGGACTGAATGGCTTAATTCTGCTCCTATGTCTTATGGTCTTGTGGTATTATGGACTAGCTTACTTTCCTGTCTGGCCTCTGCAGAGTTTTATCTGCCAATACCCAATTGTTGAGTAGTAGGGACACCCTCCCTACCAAAGAGGAGATACTTTCAGCTAATGAAATAGTTTAAACACTGTTATTTATTTTTAATGATACATGTTTAAATTTAGACAAGTAACTCTTTACACTCACGGAGGATTTCTCATTGATAAAAGATTTCAAAATTACACAAGGTTTACAAACTATTTAGGATTTCCAAATGCAGTAACATAACCCCATTGTCTTGTGTTAGGCTAATATAGACAAGTCTCCTGGTAACTTTACCTTGTGCAGCCAACATGAAACTGTTGTTTGCAATTTATATTAAGAACTTCAGACTAGTTCTTGTTTGCAACAAAAAGACACATAAGGAATATTTATTAACACAAACACGAGGAAATCTGCAGATGCTGGAAATTCAAGAAAATGCTGGTGGAACGCAGCAGAACCAGGCAGCATCCATAGGAAGAAGTGCAGTCGACGTTTCAGGCCGAGACACTTCGTTAGGACTAACTGAAAGAAAAGTAAGTATGAGATTTGAAAGTGGGAGTGGGAGGGAGACATCCAAAATGCTCAAAAACGGATCCTAAAGCCCACTGGAGTAAGTTGACAGCAGAGACACGTTCCAAGGAAAGATATATGGCTGTAGGAACTGCTCTGGGTCAAAATGTGATCGAAAAGTTGAAGGACCGAAGAAATTCTCGATGGGGAGCAGCGAGTGAGGGTTTCACTGAACTCCCGTCGAAGAGAGACTCTCACAGCTACCTGGACTATTCCTCTTCCCACCCTGTCTCTTGCAAAAATGACATCCCCTTCTCACAATTCCTCCATCTCTGCCACATCTGCTCTCAGGATTAAGCTTTTCATTCTAGGACGAAGGAGATGTCTTCCTTTTTTAAACAAAGGGACTTCTCTTCCTCCACCATCAACTGTGCTCTCAACCGCATCTCTCCCATTTCACGCACATCTGCTCTCACCCCACCCGCCCGCCACCCCACTCGGGATAAGGTTCCCCTTGTCCTCACCTACCACCCCACCAGCCTCTGGTTCCAACATATAATTCTCCGTAACTTCCGCCACCTGCAACGGGATCCCACAACCAAGCACATCTTTCCCTCCCACCCCTTTCTGATTTTTGCAGGGATCACTCCCTACAGGACTCCCTTATCCATTCGTTCCCCCCATCCCTTCCCACCAATGTCCCTCCTGGCACTTATCCTTGTAAGTGGAAGAAGTGCTACACCTGTCCTTACACTTCCTCCCTCACAACCATTCAGGGCCCCAGACAGTCCTTCCAGATGAGGCGACACATCACCTGTGAGTTGGCTGGTGTGGTATACTGCGTCCGGTGCTCCCGGAGCAGCCTTCTATATATTGGTGAGACCCAATGCAGACTGGAAGACCGTTTCGTTGAACACCTGTGCTCTGTCCGCCAGAGAAAGCAGGATCTCCCATTGGCCACACATTTTAATTCCATGTCCCATTCCCATTCTGATATGTCTATCCATGCCCTCCTATACTGTCAAGATGAAGCCACACTCAGGTTGGAGGAACAACATCTTATATACTGGCTGGGTGGCCTCCAACCTGATGGCATGAACATTGATTTCTCTAACTTCCACTAATGCCTCTCCTCCCCTTCTTACCCCATCCCTTATTTATTTATTTATCTATCTATCTATCTATCTTTATTTATTTATTCCCCCCCCCTTTTTTTTTCTCTCTGCCTGTCTCACAATCACTCCTTGCCTGTTCTCCATCTCCCTCTGATGCTCCCCTCCCCCTTTCTTTCTCCCTCGGCCTTCCGTCACATGATCTTTTCCCTTCTCCAGCTGTGTATCCCTTTTGGCAATCAACTTTCCAGTTCTTAGCTTTATCCCTCCCCCTCCTGTCTTCTCCTATCATTTCAGATCTCCCCCTCCCCCTCCCACTTACAAATTCCTTACTATCTTTTCTTCCAGTTAGTCCTGACGAAGGTTCTCGGCCCAAAACGTCGACTGTACTTCCTCCTATAGATGCTGCCTGGCCTGCTGCGTTCCACCAGCATTTTGTGTGTGTTGCAAGAATATTTATTAAAAGTTTAGTGTTATCACCAGCATCTTTTTACCCTCTGGAAAGCTCACGCAGCTGTGCTGGAAAGCAGAGCTTGGCAATGAGTGTCTCGGGCCCTGGGAAGTGAATATCCATCATAGTTTAGGATCTAAGTTCCAAGAAAAAAACTATTAACCTCAGCATTGAAATACTGATAGACCTTGAGTTATAAGTGTTCTGTTTATTAATTTTCACTACAGCACCATTGCCTCTTGATGTAAGGTGTATGTGATTTACAATTTTTTAAATAATAATGAATAATGCTCTCTACCCAAAAGAGTATGCTGTGCCAAAGTTCCCAGATTGTGAGTTGCACAGCCTTATTGATTTAAGAAATTTTATTGGACAGTTTGTATTTTGAGAAACCTCTGCAGTCAACATCTGTGCTTTCTGGGCTAGAGAACCCCCAAACTTTCTCAGCGACCAGTGTGACCTTGGCCTGAAATGGCCAGTTGAGTTGTAGAGTTTCAAACTGCAAGAAACAATATCTGTTAGATAATCTTTCATGCTCTGACAAACTCTTAATGAGATCTTTCATTTTTGTGAACTTCAGAGAATATTGAAAATCGGAAAGAAAATCAGAAAAAAGGCTGAAAGATTATTAACCAAGTATTAACTCTGTGTCTGATTCCACTGATGTTGCCTAGTCTGCTCGTTGCTTCCAGCATTTTCTCCTATCACAGTTCCTGCATCAGTAGTTACCAAGATTTTCCTTATTCTCACCACACTTACACTCGAAGACTATGTACCATTTAGTTCATAATTGTTTCATTTCTCTTCTGTTTTTATGTCATTGTACATGGCAACAATGACATAAATTCTTCTGCTCAAGAATATTTAACAGTGTTCCATTTATGGTATCCCGTGCTCAGATTGGTTAACTTGTAGCAACTATTGTGGCCCTTCCTCTGTCAACAATGTGAAATATGAATGAATGATGACTCCAGCAATGAACTAACAACAATCTCCAAACCTGCTAAAAGCCCACTTATTTCTACCCTATAACTGGTCTACAATATATTTGGGTCAGAAGTAATTCAAATCTAACAAGTGAGATAGTAATGCAGAAATGGTCCACTTAATTAAGTTGAAAAGTATTCTCAGGAAGAAGTAGTGCTTTGAGATCACAGAGTTTTGTATTGTTTTAACTACATTTATGAAAAAATTGCACACTATTCACCAGTATTCACAGGAATAGAGAGAATTGAACAATACTTTGTTCAGTAGACACAAAATGCTGGTGGAACGCAGAAGGCCAGGCAGCATCTATAGGAAGAAGCACTGTCGATGTTTCAGGGTCTTGGCACGAAACGTCGACTGTACTTCTCCCTATAGATGCTGCCTGGCCTGCTGCGTTCTACCAGCATTTTGTGTGTGTTGCTTGAATTTCCAGCATCTGCAAATTTCCTTATGACTTCGTTCAGTAGCATGGCTCTTACTGAAATTTTGAAATGGTTAATGTGAAGTTCAGAATATCCAGTCATAATTATTTTAATACCAATCAGTCACATTAAGGTGGCTTTGTTCACAATCCTTCTGCAAATTTTGCATAAAAATGGTGTGCAATTATACCCCTCTGGAAACAGGCTCAGGTATTTTTATGCATGAATTAACTCTTGTGTGGCTGATATTTTCCCCACTTCACTCAGGTACCAAATGATCTCACGGTTTTACATTCCACATTATTGTCACTGCTAGCTGAATCTTTAGCTCATGAGATCAATACGTTGAGCATGGATTGGCGGTCAGACATTTGCGATGTGACATTAATGTCTTGTGAGTCCTTTAGACATAGTTTCCAATGGTCAGTATTAAGGAAAACTTATTCCATAACAGTCCATTTACCATTCTCAAACTTTCTGGGAAAACCTTCAAGATTTTAATGAGTATAATGTGGGGATCACTAATTTATAAGCATTTTCACCCTTCCCATAGCTTTAAAAAAAAGCCCACTGTTAAGATCCTCACATGAGGACTGATCATGAGGAATGTACAGAATTAATCTGCTAGCTTCCACAAAAATGTCCTTAATATCAGTCATTGCCTTCAGAAGATAGAATGGGAACAAAAACATTTGGCATTTCTCAATACAGAATCATCTTGTCTTTTTTTTCCCAGACCAAGGCAATAGTTTTATGAACTTTCTGCAGATCATCATGTGACTTGATAGTTCATAAAATATAAACTTATTTCGTTTTAATTCATCCAACTAGTGCAGAATATGGTAAAGTACTCTATTTGATTAATTCTTATTAAATTATGGCAGAACGGTTAGGTTTTAGAATCCTCAGTAATTACAGTTCAGGGGTATTATACAAAACAAATGGTTTTCATTGTTATTTTCTGATGAAATTCCAGTAATTCAACAAAGATCAGGGACTGAAGCTGCTCCACTGGTATCTTCCATTCATCAGGGAAGAATTCATACATTGAGTTTTCTGTCAGGACACTGGAGCAGGGATCCAATCGCAGACCCAGTACTGTGCACAGTGACACTAATTGAGTAACAAATCCTGAGGTGCAAACAAAGTCAGCATCAAAGTTCAGTCAGAGATTAAAACATCCAGAGAAATTCAAAGAACCATAATCAGGAAACAGGCAGAGTCGAAATTCAGACGGCCAGAGTACAGATACAAATGCAAAAAAAAAAGGCTCAGGAAAACTCACTAGCACAAACAGGTGAAAACACAGCACTGAAATACACTGAGCAATAAACAGAGAGGCAGATGATAGGTGGAGCACAATGAGACACAGGTGGCAGCAATACAGGTAATAAAGAGAAACAGGTGAGAGACAGAGTACTCAGTAATACAGGGGCCGGAGTAGAGCAGGAGTGGGGACAGGATCACATGGCAATACAAAACCACAGACTGACAGCTAGGGGGAAACACACAAAAAGACAGTTCAATTGGAGGTATTGACAGTTTTCACTCCATAAGCCTTAAGTGCATTATAATTCTTTTCATTCTGACAACAGGTATAAAGGATTTAGTTACAAAGCAATAACTCATTTCAGATATATCATAAATTATAATAGCAAATCTTGAAAATTTTGCACGAGTAGCTGTCTTTCACCATACTTATACCACTTCCTTTTCTAATCACTCAACATGGTCGTTATCAAAGGCTTATCATATTAAAGGTATCCTTCAAGTAAGCACATGCAGATTATCAGCAGAAAACAGTATGTGTGTGCAATATTATTAATCATCTGACAGGCAATGTTACATGAGCTGAAAATGTTTAATCACGTGATTCAATGCGTCATCCTCTAATTAATTGGGATACAATTCACCATCATCTCATTAATACATAATTTATTATTTTGGAGTCTTGCATTAATAAAATAAATTGCATTACTCCACAAACATAACAGTGGAGAAGGAAGCTATTGCAAAGGAGATAATCCTCTCTGGCAAACTACTAACAGCTTAATCCCTCGCCAGAAATCCAGTTGGATTTACAATTTGCTGTGTAGAATCTTATTAAGGTTTGCAAGAACCAGGAACAAAGATAACTACAGGATTTATATATTGTCTTACTGAAGCCAAAATGATTTATACAGAAAAGTCTAACATTATGAAAGTGCGGCATTTTATTGGGAGTACAGGAATGAGATAGATTAGTTGGTTGAGTGGGGTCACAGCAACCTTACGCTCAACATTGGTAAAATCAAGGAATTGATTGTGAATGTCATGAAGGGAAATTCAGGGAGTCTGAGAAGATTTAGTATGTCACCAAAGACCAACAAATTTCTACAGATGTACTATAGAGAGCATCCTGAGAGGCTGCATCACTGCTTGGTTTGGATTGAACAAAACTACAGAGGGTTGTAGACTGGCCTCCCCACTATTGAGAACATCTTCAAAAGGTGTTGCCTCAAGGAGGCGGTATCCATTATTAAGGACCCTCTTCTCATTACTACTGTCACGAATGAGGTACAGGGGCTTGAAGATATACACTCAATGTTTTAAGAACACTTTCAGATTCAGATTCAGTTTATTGTCATTTAGAAACTACAAATGCAATGCAGTTAAAAAATGAGACAACGTTCCTCCAGAATGATATCACAAAAGCATATGACAAAACAGACTACACTAGAAAATCCACATAACGTTTGGCAATCCCCAATCCAGAGTCCGGAGAGGCTGCTGCGTATTAATATCAAGCTACCGTGTTAACGCATTCCCCGGAAAGGAGCTCCAAATCCACCAGACAAACAAGACCAAAAACTAAAGCTACAAGACCTGCACAAAACCACATAGTTACAACATATAGTTACAACAGTGCAAACAATAGCATAATTGATAAAAAAAAAACAGACTATGGGCACAGTAAAAATAGTCCAAAGATGTTGAAGGACTATAAGTTCAAAAGAAATCAATACACAGTTTCCACGAATCCCCAGGGTCCCGACAGACTCGCCATCCCACGCCAGCAGCAGAAGGGAATACCCCCACTATGGACTTCCACGGCAGCACCCGACTCAGCCTCGCAGACGCAGCACACACCGAAAGCGACCTGACCACAGCGGACTCCCCTTTGCCATCAGAATTCTGAAGAGTACATGAACCTATGAACACTACCTCACTATTGTCCTCTCTTGGTTCACAAATTATTTATATTTTTATATTGCAACTTAAGAGTAATTTTAAATGTATTGCACTATGCTGCTGTCAAAAAGCAACAAATTTCATGACTTACTGTATTCCTAGTCATGGGTCAATTTACAATGACCAATTAACCCAGCAACCGGAGCACCTGGAGGAAACCCTTGCGGTTACAGGGAGAACATACAAGCTCTTTACAGGCAGTCAGTCAATAAACTAGATTTTGATTCTGACTACGATGCCATTGTGTTAAGCTATAATATCATGGCACACAAGGCTTAGGAAGGCAGTTTTGTGTACTGATTAGAGATGAGGATAAGCTCACCACCTGTTTATAAACACCAAAACACTGAGGAGGTTAGAGATCGAGCTTGACTAGATCAAGTACAATCTTACAAAAGTTGGCCACCAATAAAGTAAGTTGAAACCCCACATTGATCAAGGACTAAACTTGCATCTCTCAGAGACATATTTAGACTTAAGAACCATGCTAATGCTTGGTAATTTACTGCATTTGTTGGTAAATTCTGTAGGTATGTTATTTTCAGTCTTATAGTGCGAAGCAGTTGGGCAGCAGATATTTGGTATATCTGTCTATAAAATGAATGGGGAAATCTACCATTAATCACACTTTCACTGTTAATGGACATTTTTGTGTGTCAGGGATTGTACTTTTCAATACAGCATGCTGCATTTTAACTTCCAAGGTAGATTTGACAGTTTGCTCAGAGATTTACCACTTACACTCATAAAGGAAAGATATGGGCTTAACTATAGAAATGAAATGAGGAAGTAATTGTTTGAATGTAAGAGAACAGTTGACTAGTTGGCAAAGTAATGGTCAATGATAAGTCAGGCTGAGGAAATCTGTGATTAAATGCCCAAAAATTAATCCCCAGTTATAATTAATAAATGCATTACTCTGCCTCAAATCCATGTAACGGAATGAACTTCAGAGGCAAATAGCTGTTGCTACAGTATTGTTTATGTACCGTTAGACAATAATTTATAAGTGAGCATACAGAGCAATTTGATACAGACAAGTGCAATGTGCTCTTGCATTCTGATACCATTCAAACTGTTTCTTGCATTGACTCCTCCGTTAGTGCTGCTTCCTGCTGCACCAATGCTCATCAATTTTATGACCTTTGCTACTAACTTCCACGCTGCTCTCAAGTATTTTTCTGGGACCTTATCTGGGAATTCTCTCCCTTTGCTAGATTCCTGTCTCTATCTCAGGACATTAGCTATCCATGGATATTTGCTATAAAACCATTTACTCCCACATATACATAACTAGATTGTAGGTTTTCCAACCCTGATCATGTAAGGATACCTTCCCTTTCTCTCAATTCTCAATCTCTGCTGTATCTGCTGTCAAGATGAGTCCTTCCATTGCAGGACATCTGAAATGTTTGTCAGAATGTGGTTTCTCTGCTACTGTGGTTGATGGAGTCGACTCTCACATTTTCTCTGTTTCTTGGACTTATGCTCTTGTGCTCTAAATATATATATTGGTTTAGGAGCCTAATGGTGGACGGGTAATAACTGTTTCTGAACATGGTGGTGTGGGACCTAAGGCTCTTGCACCTTCTTCCTGATGGCAGCTGTGAAAGGAGAACATGGCCTGGATCGTGGGGTTCCTTGATGATAGATGCTGCTTTCTTGTGGCGGCGCTCCTTGTGAATATGCTCAAAGGTCAGGAGGGATTTTTCTGTGATGGACCCGCTCTCCAGACAGAACAGAATAGAATTGGAGAATTTAAGCCTACCAGTGTCTGCATCCAGTACATCAACCTTCATCATTTCTGTTAGCTGCAACAAGATTCCACTACTAGCCACATCTTCACCTCCTTCACCTCCTCATGTCTTTTGTCCATTTGTAGCTCTTCAGTAGTTCCCTAGTCCATTCAACTTTCTCCAACTTACCCCTTCCTGATTCCTGGCACTTTCATCTGTTAAAGGGAGTGCAAAAATCTCTCTCGCTCTCTCTCTCCCTCTCCCTCTCCCTCCCCCTCCCACTCCCCTCCCTCTCCCTCCCTCCCTCCCCCCCTCTCTCTCTCACTTTCTCTTTCTCTCCTTGGTGAGATCAAGTGCTGACTGATTTGTAGAACACCACATTGGCCATCCTGAGCTCCTAGTTGCATGCCATTTCAATTTCCTCAATTTCCTCTCCTAATTCCATACTGCTGTACCCATCCTTAGTCTTCTCCCATGCCACGGTGAGGCCCAATGTAATCTAGTAGAACAATGCCTGGGTTAGGCCAGAACCCAATGGCATGATCATTGAGTTTTCAAATTTCAGGTAACTCTCACTGACAGTCTTCCTTAATCCCACCACTCTGCTTCTGATCCTCCTCCTGTCCCCTTATTTTTCTCCCTTTTTCCACTCTGATGCACCATCAATAACTCTCGGAGATGTGAGTCGAGATAGGCTTTTATTAGCTGGAAGAAAGCACCGTCAGCAGCAAGAGACCACCACACAAGATCCTGGAGACTGAGGGAGGAGCAGTGCCTCCAATCGCCTTTATACAGGGGTCTGTGGAAGGAGCCACAGGAGCAGTCAGCGGGGGGGGGGGGGGGGGGGGGGCGTGTCCAGACAGGTATATGTAGTTCACCACACACTCCTCCATCCCCATCACTCATTTTCCTTCACAGTGTAGTTCCATCCACTTGCCAATTATATATTTTATTCACGAACTCTCCCCCCTCCTCCCATGTGGTCCTAGTTCCATCTGCCATTCACCTCTCCCAAATAGGTTCCAACTCATTTCTACCAGGCTAGACCTAGAAGTAATTGCAATACCTCGCAAATGTTGCCTACTGCCAGATGTTGTTCAGTAAAAGAGAAATAATGACATTTTTTCTCACTCTCTCTTAGCAGAGGCCTGCAGAGAGAGGATGTAGTTTTACAAGTATTTGCAGGTTTCCGAAGCACAGGGGTCCAAGTAATCAATAAATATTTTCCTGAGTGCTACATATGAAATCTGCCATAGATGAAAATTAAAACGGATTTCATTTTCTTATTATCCATATAATATAGAACTAAAGGCAACAAAATATATAGGTTCATATCCAATATCCTCGTAAATAATTGTCCCCATCCAGTTGAAACTGGAAATCTGACCTAGCTTTTCTCCTACTCTAACCCTGAGATCGGCAGTACCACAGTCAGCAGAGGTGAATTCAAGACTTTCTGATCTACCTGACTTTGCATACCACTTTAATTAACTTAATCTATCTATGACATTAATTTGCACTGGTTAAAGGGAGTCTGCAGACAGTGCTTATGAATACATTTTTGTATGTATTGAATTATTCATAACACAGACATAAAGCTGAAGGAATGTTTCCTATTGCTTAAGAAAACCCATTCCCGAAACTACAGATTCGCAGAATTGATCAAAACTTCTCTATCAGAAAAAAGCCCTTCATGGTTTGTTTTACTTAAAACTAAACTTGTGAGATCCTGACTATATAATCTGGTTTGTGCCAAGAAGAAAGGATTTTACCTTCTATTTGAAATAATTTATCATAAGAAGGAGGGGAAAAAAAATCATTTTCTCCTTTAACAACTGATACATTCATCTCTAGACCATTAGTTTAGATCCATAGCAACATTTCTTTTTGTCAGTGTAATACTGGGATCTAATATATCAGATACAAGAAATCATTTATAATCCTTTGTTTTGAAAAACTCGAGAGGATTCTTTTCGCAAAATAAATAAACTGATATGAAATCAACCAGATTTTATAGGTATAATCTGCAGATATTAAATATCAAATCATTCTATGCTTGATATGCAATTTGTTGGATTCTCAATCCTGTATTTTATACTTTATTAAAAAAATCAAAATAATGTACAAAATGAAAATTAATCTTGCTTGCCTGCTTGCTTACAGTACATGTTGATTTTACTATCAGTTGAGTCTGAAGGCAACTGATTAAATTTTCATCTCTCATGGATGTAGGAATAATATTGTGCATTACATATAATTTCAACAAAAGAAAAGCTTGCAATTAGCTGGGCATTAAAACTTTTTTTTTATTGTGGACTGACCTTCCAGAAAGGGTGTGCGTTTGTTGCAGGTTGTTTTAGTTCTTGTTCAGCTGGAGTTAGAGCTCAGCTGAGGCCAAGATTAAGTTTGGTTCTGACAGACTCATTAAAATAAAGAACAATATACAGAATGGAAATCAACAAATGGAGCATAAATACTTGGGTGGGATTTGGGGGTGCAGTAAGTAGTCAAAGACAAAACAAAAAAAATCCAAGGTTCCAGTAGGCATTGTAGGCAGAGGCGGTACAATCGTGTCACGTACAGACACGCTGGAGGAACTCAGCAGGTCAGGCAGCATCTGTGGAAACGAGCAGTCAACACTTCGGGCCGAGACCCATCGTCAGGACTGAAGAAGGAGGGGGCAGGGGCCCTATAAAGAAGGTGAGGAGAGGGTGGAAGGTGCCAGGTGAAAAACCAATCAGAGGACAGATCAAGGGATGGGGGAGGGGAAGCAGGGAGGGGATAGGCAGGAAAGGTGAAGAAGGAATGTAAGGGGAAAGCACTATGGGTAGTAGAAGAAGACAGAATCATGAGAGAGGTGATAGGCAGCGGGAAGA
Source organism: Hemitrygon akajei (assembly GCF_048418815.1). NCBI lineage: Eukaryota > Metazoa > Chordata > Chondrichthyes > Myliobatiformes > Dasyatidae > Hemitrygon > Hemitrygon akajei. The sequence continues at coordinate 61,654,245 of NC_133133.1, forward strand.
GGGGACAGAGTGAAAGTGGGATGGGGGAAGGGAGAGGGGTGGAATTACCGGAAGTTGGAGAATTTGATGTTCATACCAAGGGGCTGGAGACTACCCAGACGGTATATGAGGTGTTGCTCCTCCAACCTGAGTTTGGCCTCATCATGGCAGTAGAGGAGGCCATGTATGGACATATCTGAATGGGATTGTGAAGCAGAGTTGAAGTGAGTGGCAACCGGGAGATCCTGTCTGTTGTGGTGGACGGAGCGGAGGTGCTCGCTGAAGCGGTCCCCCAATCTGTGTCAGGTCTCGCCGATGTAGAGGAGGCCGCACCGGGAGCACCAGATGCAATAGATGACCCCCAACAGACTCACAAGTGAAGTGTTGCCTCACCTGGAAGGACTGTTTGGAGCCCTGAGTGGTGGTAAGAGAAGAGGTGTAGGGACAGGTGTAGCACTTACACTTCCAGGGATAAGTACCAGGTGGGAGATCTGTGGGGAGGGACGTGTGGACCAGGCAGTCATGGAGGGAATGATCCGTGCGAAAAGCAGAGAGGGGTAGAGAGGGAAAGATGTGCTTAGTGGTGGGGTCCTGTTGAAGGTGGCGGAAGTTGCGGAGGATAATATGCTGGATCTGGATGCTGGTGGGGTGGTAGGTGAGGACAAGGGGAACTCGGTTTCTGTTGTGGTGACGGGAGGATGGGGTGAGGGCCCAATAGTGTACAATAGCATAGTGGTTAGTACAATGCTTTACAGCGCTAGCAATCAAGGTTCAATTCTCGCCACTGTTTGTAAGACGTTTGTATCGCTAGTAAGTTGTGGGTATGCTACGCTGGCTCCAGAGGCATAGCGACACTTGTGAGCTGTACTCAGCGCCATCCTCACACTGCTTTGGTCATTGCTGCAAACGACACATTTCACTGCATGTTTCGTTGCACTTGTGACAAACATGGCTAATCTTAATCTAATTAATGAATCAGAGAATATTATGGTTGAGAGTTGTTCAACCAGGTTATCAAACCCTTTTATGAAGCTCAGTTTTATAAAGCGACACATTTTAAATTTTCAACTTAATAAAATTATGTGGGATACTTTTATGCTGAGGCATCGTTTGAAGAATGAATTCTGATTAACACTCTAGTCTTAATGTAATTTAAAGAAGTTCTGGCAGGCATACAGATCCTTTCAGTTTCCTTCTGAGCTGAAGATGGCTTGACTTTAAGGATAAAATATTGTCTTCAAGCAGCCCTTAGCAATGACTCCTGCAGGATCCTGTGAATTGGCTGCACTCAGCCCTGTGGAGTCAGTTCAAGAGGCAGCATGAACTAATGAGCATCCATAAAAGTTCAAGTATTTTTTCACCTCCTCTGTAACGCTGCTGGGGGAGGTTATGAGGTCACACAAATAGTTAACTAAGTGCAAATCTTTTGCTCTTATAAATGTGACTGGATATAGAAAATGTGCAAAACAATTTCAACAGCATATTCACAGTTGCTTTTTCATTGCATCAGCTACAAACATGATGATACTCCTTCTTGCATTCAGAAGCTTCACAGGGACTCTCCCATTTGCCCAAAATGTCACATTTTTCTTTCTTACAGAAGATTCTGTAAAGTGCTCCAAAAAATAAAGGAGTGTTGCTAGTAGCTAAATGCCTTTGTGCATGAATGCCTCTTAATGGATCTTGAATTAGTCTTCTGTTCATTCCTCATGCTTAAGTCTTTAATCAGATTTAGATTGTCCTGTGGTGGAGTGCTGCTTTATAATAAATAGAGAGAACTAACATTGAAGTGTAATAGAGCTACAAAATTCTTTCAGACACTGTCACAGATTGCTGAAGAGCAGTCCCTTCCAGCTTGGTATTCACCTTTCCTCCAGTTAACATGATCAAAACTATTTTGACTTCTGAGTCAAACAGGTGAAATTGGAAAAGAGCCTGCAAAACAAATTAAGATCTGAAAATCTGGCTCTGGGTGATGATTAATGTGTTAGAAAGCTCTAGCACACAGATTTTGCATAGAGACAAATCATAATTTTATGAAGAAAATGAAAAATGTTTAAAACAGAAGACATTAGAAATATTATCCAGCATTTTATGTTTGTATTTCAGATTCCAGCATCTGTGGTTTGTGATTTATGAAAATGTTTACAATAAGTGTAGGCTGGAAAATTCAATCATTTTATTCCTTTGCATGTCTGGTTAGCTAAAACACAAAACAATTGCCTAACTGATGAGTAACATCCAGAAACCACCAAGTCTGCACAGATCATCAAGCATCAATTTACACCAACGCCACACTAATTCTATTTTATTCTTCTCATGTCTATCTCAACTTTCCCCAGATTTTTCTATTCACCTACATACAGTACTAGGGGTAACGTAGAGTGGCCATTAGCCCACCAGCTCTTGTACCTTTGACTTGTGGGTGGAAATCAGAGAATGTGCTTACTCCACACAGATAGCACTGTAGGCCATGACCGAACCTGGGTCACTGGAGCTATGCTGCCTGAAATTTTCTGAAGTCTCTTTTCAGAGTGGAACCCATCAATTTAATTAGAAATAAACCATTAATTCCTAGTGTCTATGCACATAATTTGTTTTGTATATGTTTTGAATTCTGTGTGCCCATTTGCAACAGAATTTTGACTCATTAGGAAGTTGGACTAGGCACATCCTCTTGTGATTTACCCAACATCTCCTTATCATATATCACATGATGAGTTCCAACAAAAAAAATGGATCAAGCAATCTACAGCCTTTCTTGCTCATTCAAGTAAAATAAAGAGCAAATTGGGAAGAAAGTATGGAAGTGTGTTTTGAATAGGACATCAATGTTATCCTCACTGACTCCCTTGCACTGATTTCTCAGTGCTACCTGTCATAGACCGGCACCATTAGAAACAGTTGCCCAGATGCTGTGGGCTGTGACCCCAAAGATTAAACTAGCAAGAGCCTGATGGCAGCATGGGATCCAATCATGGTTTTGGGCTCCATCTTAGCAGAAAGACTGTTCGCCCTGTTTAATTATTAACTTTGTCCTGATTTCCCACTCCCCATTGTTATCCCCTCTGCTCTGTCTCCCACCGTTACTTGGATCATCTACCCACAGCCTATCTCCACTCCATCCCTTACTTATTTTGCCCCTATCTTTATGACTGTCTGTCTGGTTGCCATGGAGTGAACTCTCAGATGGTGCTGACTCATTTCCCAGCAGGCAGTGTTAGATGAAGATGGCAGCAGCTGCAATCAGTGAACAGTTTCTTGCCCTATTAATGAGAGAAAATATTGACAGTGATATCTAAACATGAGGATATCAATCAGCAATTCTTTTGGCTATACCAGATTTGTCATTGGCAAAACATAGCAGCCATTTAGAGCACCAAAGATGGGTGAAATCTGATTCCTACACACATAAGCCTTTAGATAAATCTTAAGCAACTGTTTCTAGTAACAACAATATTAATTTATGTGAGTAGAAGCAGGAGATTATAAAAACAAACCTTACTCATCAGGTAATGAAGCACTTAAAAACTGGTTTTAGTGCTGTATGATGCATTTATCTGTAAGAGATTTACTGGCACGGGATGCATTTTCAGGGAAAATTGAATAATTATGAATAAAGGTTGTGCATCTACAAATTGTCAACCTGCCAAATATTCACTGACTAAGAGTTCTATTATTTCACAGCTACATTTACAACATACCTCGGGCATGTCATACTGTCAAAACGACAATCCCTACATTCGACAATGGCATTTCTAATTAGGGTCAAGAGTATTAAACTGGGTCAGTGTGGGGAAAGAGGCCATTAAATATTCATGACAGATATATTTAATGTCATTGTTTTGCCCTGGGAAGTGCTCAGATAGGTTTCCTTTTGTGTCCCAAAGCCTGCCAGTTGAATTATAACACCACTTCTAATAAATAGCACAACCAGTTTTCTGGTACACAACACCATTTTTCTATTTTTAACCTATTAAGTGGTATGGAATATAATCCACAGGGATGTGTTTTTACAGCATGTCCAAAAATAATTTGAAGGGAAATTCGATTTGTTTAAAGTGTGCTTAAAAAGCTGTGTGTTTGTTTTCCCCATATTTTCATCATCAGACCTGAGGTTTCCACTTTAATATAAATCATGAGTTTATTCCTAAATGCTCTCACATAAACTTCACTACTTAGAATGCGAACACTACTCTATTGCTGGTTCTGTAGGTCTCGCTTGTATAATGTGGTGCTTGTTCCTAATCAGTCTGTTACTAACACTGAACTGCAGATATGTGAGAGCACTTGTGTTGAGATGGATGATAGGTCACTGAGGAGTGCCTCTCTGCAAACACTGACAGGCATTTAAGAACTATTATGCTACAACAGCAGCTCAGTAAATTTACATTCGTCATGAATTTGTAGCTGTTTCACAGCAGGATTGAAAACATAAAAAGCGAATAGTTTTTTTCAATCTTAGTTCTGAGTGTAAGAAAAATCCATTGCCTCAGGACAGTGAACTTTGCAATCAGACAATTCAATAGCTCCAATGTGAACTTCTCTCATTTTTACCAAAAATGAAATGAAGTTTTTTGGCTGTGAACCTATAAATAATGGAACTTATCATCCAGTGGAGGCAGGCATATAGTTAAAGGATGGTTCAAAATGTTATTCCATGAGAAAATGTTTTCATTATCATCTTTATTATAAATTACTAGAAGATGAAACCTTTCAGCTTTTTTACCTTTGTGGAACGGTTTACAATACAATTCAGACCAAGGTCCTGTGGCCCAGTCCAAGCAATGCAAATATAAAACAAAGGTGAAGTTCTGAGCCAGAAGATTAAACCATGATTAAAGGGGTATAAAAAGATAATTTATAATAAAATGCCCATGTGATGCCAGAAGATAAAATTTGGCAGAAAGGAAACCTTATTCTGAGTTTTAAGGATATCACCATCTCACATTCAAAATTTCAAAAGTACCACATTTAAAGTGGAGACTTTAATTTTACTCAGTAAGCTGAAATTTCTGGAATCAGATGTGAAGCTAAATTTCTCTGTAAGTGAAATGTTGATTTAAAAGGAGAGTTATAAAATCTGCAGTGAATTCAGTCACCCTCTGAATGTGTTAGGTTAATTTGGATTGTGTCAAAGTTATGTGCCAACGTCATGTATTTACTTGTGTAAAACTGGTTGCAATTCAGTTGACAGAACACCAAATGAAAAAATACATTAAAACGGGCTGCCTTTGATTACAAAAGAAGGAGCAAAAATCTGGGTCTTAGCAAGAAAAGCAGCAAAGATAATGGTTAGTATGACACTCAAGCCTGCTTATCCACATATTCCCAAAACAAGCTCCATTTGCTATAAATTGTCCCTTTGTAGCCCTCTTATATCCTCGTAATAATTTTACTTATTGGCATATCTTAGCAACATCAGTGAATTTACAACCGTTCATTGAGTTCCTTTATCCAAGTCACTGACATAAACTATGAAGTGTTGAAGACCTAGCACTCATTCCTGCAGCACATCATTTATGTTTTTACTTCTCATAAGACATAGGAGCAGAATTAGGCCACTTGGCCCATTGAGTCTATTCTACCATTGCATCATGGCTGATTTATTATCCCTTTCAAACCCATTCTTCTGCCTTCTCCCTGTAACTTTTGACACCTTGACTAAACAAAAACTTCTCCTTTAAATATACTTAATGACTTGGCCTCTACAGCCAGCTGTGGCGATGAATTCCACAGAGTCACTGTCCTTTAGCAAAAGAAATTCCTTCTCATCTCTGTTCTAAATGGACATCCCTCTATTGTGAGGCTGTGCTATCTGGTCTTAGACTCACCTGCTATAGGAAACATCCTCTCCACGTCCACTCTGTCTATACCTTTCAATATTTGATAAGTTTCAATGAACTCCTCTACTCATTCTTCTAATCTTCAGCGAGAACAAGACCAAAGTCATCAAATGGTGCACATATGTTAACCCTTTCATTCCCCGAATCATTCTCATGAACTTCCTCTGGACCATCTCCAATACCAGCACATCTTTTCTTAGATTAGTGGCCAAAAACTGCTCACAGTACTCCCAAGTGTGGGGTGACTAATGTATTATAAAGCCTCAGAATCATAGCCTTGCTCTCGTATTCTCGTCCTCTCGAAATAAATACCAACATTATATTTGCCACTAACTCAACCTGCATGTTAATGTTTAGGGAATCCTGCACAAGGACTCCCAAGTCCCTTTGAACCTCTAATTTGTGAATTTGCTTCCCATTTGGAAAATATTCCATGTCTTTATTAATTCTACCAAAGACAATGACCATGCACTTCCCAGCACAATATTCCATCTACCACTTTTTTGCCCAAACTCCCAATCTTTCCAAGTACTTCTGGTACTCACTGCTTCCTCAGCACTAACTTTCCCTCCACTTATTTTGTATCATCAGCAAAATTGGCCAGAAGGCCATCAATTCCATCATCCAAATCATTGACATGTAACATGAAAAGAAGTGGTCTGAATTCCGACTCGTGTGGGACACCACTTGTTTCTGGTAGCCAACAATAAAATAACCCCCTTTATTCTGATTTTTTTGCCTCCCGCGCATCCACCAGTCTTCAATTCATGCTAGTATCTTTCTTGTAACACCATGGACTCTTTTCTTGTTAAGTAGCTTCATGTGCAGCACCTTGTCAAAAGCGTTTTGTAAATCCAAGTAAGCAACATCCACAATCTCTCCTTTGTCTGTCTTGCTGGTCATTTCCTCAAAGAATTCCAACAAATTTGTCAGGGGAAGATTTTCCCTTGAGGAAACCATACAGACTTTGGCCTACATTATCATGTGCCTCTAAGTCCCCAAAACCTCATTCTTAATATTGAATTCCAACATCTTCCTAACCACTGAAGTCAGGCTAACTGATTTTCTTTTGCCTCATTCCCTTCCTAAAGAATGGAGTGACACTTACAATTTTCCAGTCCTCCAGAATCATTCTGGAACCTAGTGATTCTTGAAAGGTCATTACTAATGTCTTCACAATCTCTTCAGTTGCCTCTTTCAGAACTCTAGGGTAGTCCATCTGGTCCAAATGACCTGTCTACCTTCAGATCATTCACCTTCCCAAGCACCTTTTCCTTCGCAATAGCAATTACACTCACTTCTGCTCACTGACACTCTGTAGTTTCTAGAATACTGCTGATGCCTTCCATAGTGAAGATTGATGGAAAATACTTATTAAGTTCATCTGCCATTTCTTTGTCACCCATGCAACCTCTCCAATGTCATGTTCCAGTTGTCCAATATCCACTCTTGACTCGCTTTTTTCAAAGTTCAAAGTAAATTTATTATCGAAGTGCATTTATGTCACCATATACAGACTGGAGGCAAACACGAGGAAATCTGCAGATACTGGAAATTCAAGCAACACACACAAAATGCTGGTGGAATGCAGCAGGTCAGGCAGCATCTATAGGGAGAAGCGCTGTTGACATTTCAGGCCGAGACCCTGAGGGTCTTGGCCCGAACACATTTTGCGTGTATTACAGCCTGGAGATTCATTTTCTTGCGGGTGTACTCAGTAACTCCAAGAAATATAATAGAATCAATAAGAGTGCACCCAATGGGGTGGTCAAACAACCAATGTGCAAAAGACAACAAAATGTGCAAATATTAAGTAAACAAACAAACAAACAAACAAATAAATAAGCAAGCAAAAAATGTGCAGAACATGAGATGAAGAGTCTTTGAAAGTATATCCACAGGTTGTGGCAACAGTTCAGTAATTTGGCAAGAGAAACTGAGTGAAATTATCTGCATTGGTTCAAAAGCCTGATGGTTGAGGGGCAAAGACTGTTTCTAAACATGGTGGTGTGGGTCCTGAGGCTCCTGCACCACCTTCTTAATGGATGAAGCAAGGAGATAGCATGACCTGTGTGATTGTGGTCCCTGATGCTGGATGCTGCTTTCCTGGGACAATGCTTTATGTGGATGTGCTCAGTAGTGGGGAGGGCTGTACCTTTGGTGGCTGGGCCAAATCCATTCTTTTGTAGGATTTTCCGTTCAATTAAAGTTTGAGGAGATTTGGTATGCCACCAAAGGCACTCATAGATTTCTGCAGATATACTGTGGAGAGCATTCTAACTGGCTGCATACACAGGACTAAAGCAAGCCGCAGAAAATTGTAAACTTATCATGTTCTCCATCAAGTGCACTGGCCACCATAGTACATCCAGGACATATTCAAGGAGCAACACCTCAAAAAGGTAGCATCAATCAATAAGAACACTCATCATCCAGGTCATGCCTTGTTTTCATTGTTGCTGTAAGAAAGGAGGTACAGAAGGTAGTTTTTTATTTCTATTTTTGCACTACTTATTTAATTTAACTATCTTATATATGTATATTACTTGTTACGTACACCTGTTAGGGTGCGTTCTCCAGATAGCTTATGAGGTAACCGTAGCCTTCAGCCAGCAGCAGATATCATCAGGTGGTTTCCAACCTTCACAGAGTGTTTCAACCCTCAACCAGGACACTCTCCAGTTGGTGGGCCAGCAGTGGTGGCCAAATCACTACCCATCTGCTTCTGGCTTCCAGCTTCCCTGCTCTCGCCTACTCCAAATCCAACAAGAGTCTCGTTCTGCCTCTTTCCCCATCCGCCAAGCTGCTTGTTTTTTTGCTCCTTTCGTCCAGGCCCAGAGCAATGCGTGTGTGTGTGTGTGTGTGTGTGTGTGTGTGTGTGTGTGTGTGTGTGTGTGTGTGTGTGTGTGTGTGTGTGTGTGTGTGTGTGTGTGTGTGTGTGTGTGTGTGTGTGTGTGTGTGTGTGTGTGTGTGTGTGTGTGTGTGTGTACAAACACATAAAATATAATTCAAGTTTTTTTCACTATTGTTATGTATTGCATTGTACTGCTGTTGCACAGACAACAAATTTCACAATATATACCGTGATGTTAAATCTGATTCTGATTCAAGGGCATTGGTGTTTCCATAGCAGGCTGTGTTGCAGCCAGTCAATATACACTCCCCCATACATCTATAGAAGTTTGTCAAGATTTTAGATGTCATGCCGAAATCATGGCAAACTTCTAAGGAGCCCATCTAAGGAAGTAAAGATGCTGTTGTGCTTTCTTCATAATTTCATATGCGTGCTGGACACAGGATGGGTCATCTGAAATTATAACACTGAAGAATTTAAAAGTTGCAGACCCTCTCCAGCTCTGATTCTCCAATATGGACTGGCTCTTGGACCTCTGGTTTGTTTTCCTCAAGTCAATAATCAGATCCTTGGTCTTGCTGTCATTGATTAAGAGCTTGTTGTGGCATCACTCAGCCAGATTTTAAATCTCCCTCCTATATGCCAATTTGTCAGCACTTTTGAGTCAGCCAACAACAGTGCTTTAATTAGTAAACTTTAATAAGGCACTGGAGCTATTCTAATCCACACAGTTATAAGAATAAGGTGAATAGAGCCGTATACAGCAGTGTGGTGCAGCTGTGCTAATCGAGATCGTGGAAGAGAAGTTGTTGCTAATCAGAACTGAGTGGGGTCTACAGATGAGGAAATCTAGGATCCATTTGCACAAGATGGTATTGAGGCCAAGGTCTTGGAACGTATTAGTTAGTTTTGAGAGGATAATGGGTTTGACAGCCGAGCTGTTGTTGATAAAGGGCATCATGATGCATGCATCTTTGCTACTTAGTTGTTCCAAAGATGAGTGAAGATCCATCTGCTATAGACCTGTTGTGCCAGTGGGTAAATTGGAGCAAATCCAACTGGCTTCCCAGGTAAGACTTGATATGTTTCATCACCAATATCTCAAAACACATCATAATGGAGAGGCTTCCTTTTAGAACTTTCTTTAGCCAGAGAGTAGTGAATCTGTGGCATCTATGGAGGCTAAGTTGTTATGTATATTAAAGACAGAGATTGATAGATTCTTGACTGGTCCGGACATGAAGGGATACAGGGAAAAAGCAGGAGATTAGGGCTGAGAGGAAAATTGGATCAGCCATGATGAAACGGTGGAGCAAATTCAATAAGCCAAATGGCCTAATTCTGTTCCTATATCTTATGGACTTATGGTCTAAATATAAGCCAGGAAATTATAGGCCGGTGTGTCTGCTCTCAGTAGTGGGAAAGTTATTGGAAGGTATTTTAAGGAACTGGATATATAATTAAATGGGTAGACATGGACTGGCTAGGGATTGTCAGCATGGTTTTGTGCATGGTGGTTATGTCTAACAAATCTTATTGAGTTTTTCAACAAAGTTATCTGAAAAGTGGATAAAGGCAAGGAAGTGAATGCTGACTACATACACTTTAGCAAGGCATTCTACAAAGTCCCACATGGGGAGTTGGGCAAGAAGGTTCAGCACTCAACATTCAAGTTGAGTTAGTAAATTGGATTAGACATTGCCTTGTGGGAGAAGCCAGAGAGTAGTAGTAGATATTTGGCTCTCTGACTGCAGGCCTATGACTTGTGGAGTGCCACAAGGATTTATACTGGGTCTGTGTTGATTGTCATCTGTATCAACAGTCTGGATGATAATGTATTTAACTGAATCAGCAAGTTTGCAGATGAAACAAAGTTTGGAGGTGTAGTGGATAGCAAGGCTATCATGGCTTGCAGATGTAGTGGGGAAAATGTGCTGAAAAATGGCAGATGGAACTTAATGCAGACAAGTGTGAAGTGTTGCCCTTCAGAAGGAGCAACCAGGGTAGGTCTTACAGAGTGAATGGTAGCTCATTGAGGAGTGTGGTAGAACAAAGGGATCTGGGAATACAGGTTCATAATTTGTTGAATATGGCATCACAGATATATAAGGTCATAAAGAAAAATTTCTGCACATTGGCTTTCATAAATCAAAGTACAGAATGCAGGAGATGGGATATTATGTTGAAGTTGTATAGGAAGTTGTTGAGGCCTAATTTTAACTGAATTGACTTTATTTCTTATATCCTTCACATACCTGAGAAGTAAAAATCTTTGTTATGTCTCCATCTAAAATGTGCAATGTGCAATTATAGAAATTTATAATAATTTATAATAAATAGAATAGTCAGTGTAATATAGAGTACACTTAAATCAGTGTGAGTTCATCAGTCTGATGGCCAAGTGGAAGAAACTGTCCTGGAGCCTATTGGTCCTGGGTTTTATGCTGTGGTACTGCTTCTGGATGGTAGAAGTTGGAATAGATTGTGGCTGAGATGACTTGGGTCCCCAATGATCCTACGGGCCCTTTTTACACACTGTCCTTGTAAATGTCCTGAATCATGGGAAGTTCACAACTACAGATGCGCTGGACTGTCCGCACCACTCTTTGCAGAGTCCTGCAATTAAGGAAGGTACAGTTCCCATACCAGGCAGTGATGCAGCCAATCAGGATGCTCTCAATGTGCCCCTGTAGAAAGTTCTTAGGATTTCGGAGCCTATACAAAACTTCCTCAACCGTCTGAGGTGAAAGAAGCACTGTTGTGCATTTTTCACCACACAGCTGGTGTGTATAGACCACACGAGGTCCTCGGTAATATGGATGCTGAGGAACGTAAAGCTGTTTACCTTCTCTACCCCAGATCCATTCACATCAATAGGGATTAGCCCATCTTCATTCCTTCTGTAATCCACAACCAGCTCCTTTGTATTTACGACATTGAGGGAGAGGTTATTTTTTTGACACCACTGTGTTAGAGAGATGACTTCTTCCCTGTAGGCCAATTTGTTATTGTTTGAGATTAGGCCAATCAATGTGGTGTCGTCGGCAAATTTAATTAGCAAATCGGTACTGTGGATGGCGATATGGGTATACAGGGAGTAAAGGAAGAGACTCAGTACACAGCCCCAAGGGGCTCCTTTATTGAGAGTCGGAGGGGTGGAGGTGAGGGAGCCTACTCTTGCATCCTGCTGACGATCTAACAGGAAGTCCAGATTCCAACTGCACAAGGCAGGGTCAAGACCGAACTATCTGAACTTGGCCTTGACCCTAGGTGCAGTTTTGGTCACCTACCTACAGGAAAAGTGTAAACAAGGTTAACAGAGAAAATTTAAAAGGATGTTGCCTGGTCTGGAGGACCTGAGTTATAAGGAAAGATTGAATTGGGGGGGGGGGGGGGAGGATTTTATTCCTTAGAATGTTGAAGATTGAGAGGAGTTTTGATAGAGATATACAAAATACTGATCAGTAAATGCAAGTAAGAATATTTTATCACTGAGGTCGAGTGGGTCTACAACCAGAGATGATGGGTAAAGGGTAATAGGTGAAAGATTTAATGGGATCATGAGGGGAAACTTCTTCACTCAGAGGGTCTTGACAGGGTTGAACAAGCCTCCAGCTCCTGTGGTGCATGTGAGCTTGATTTCAATGTTAAAACAAAGTTTGGATAGGTAGATGGATGCTAGGGGTATGGAGGGCTATGGTCCTAGTGCAGGTCAATGGGAGCAATCAGCGTAATGGTTTCAGCATTGACTAGATGGGCTGAAGGTTCTGTGTTGTAGTTTTCTATGATTCTATAACTTTATGACTCCAGCCAGTTCATCAGCGCAGATCTTTAGTACTCTTTATTCTTTATTCATCTGAAAAAAAATTTCGGTATGCACTTTTATATTATTGACTAGCTTACCTTCATATTTCATGTTTTCTCTCCTTATACTTTTTTTTTTAGTTGCCTTCTGTTGGTTTTTAAGAGCTTCCAAATTCTCTGACTTCCCTCTCTTTTTCTTTTATGCTGTCTTTGAGTTCCTTTGTCAGTCACAATTGCTTCATCCTCCCTTCAGAATACTTAACCCTTGGGATGTATCTAATCTGCGCCTTCTGAATTGCCCCAGAAACTCCAGCCACTGCTAATCTACTGTCATCCCTGCTAGTGTCCCCTTCCATTCAACTTTGGCCAGTTCCTCTCTCATGCCTCTGTAATTCTCTTTACTCCATAGTAATACAGATACATCTGACTTTACCTTCCACTGAAACTGCAGGGTGACTTATATCATATTATGATCACTGCTTCCCAGAGGTTCCTTTACCTAAAGCACCTTAATCAAATCTGGTTCATTAGAAAAACACACCCAATCCAGAACTACCTTTCTCAATGTGGGCTCAACAACAAGCTGCTCCAAAAACCCATCTCGTAGTCATGTAACAAATTCCCTCTCTTGAGATTCAACAACAAATTGGCTTACCCATCTACTTGCAGGTTGAAATCCTCCATGACTATCGTAGCATTGCCTTTATTACATGCCTTTTCTAATTCTCATTGAAGTTTATATCACACAACCCGGCTACTATTTGGGGGTCTGTATATTATTCCAATCAGTGTTTTTTTTAACATTGCAATTTCTTAACTCTACCCAAAAGGATTCTACATCTTCTAGTCCTATGTCATTTAATGATTTTGGTTTCTTTTTTTAACAACAGAGCTGTCCCAACCTCTCTGCCTACCTGCCTATCCTTTTGATACAAGGTGTATCCTTGAATATTAAGCTCCTAAATATGATCTTCTTTCAGCCATATACTAGTGATGCCCACAACATAACTGCCAGTCTCTAAATGCACTGCAAAATCTTCTATCTTATTTCATATACTGTGTGCATTCAAATATAACACCTTATGTCTTGTTTTCTTCGTGGCACGTGACCAAGTGGTTAAGGCGTTGGACTAGTGATATGAAGGTCATGAGTTTGAGCCCCAGCCGAGGCAATATGTTGTGTCCTGGAGCAACCACACATTGCTCCAGTCCACCTAGCTGAAAATGGGTACCGGCAAAAAGCTGGGGGTTAACCTCGCGATAGACTAGCGTCCTATCCGGGGGAGTCTCAGGCTACATCCACACTAGACCGGATAATTTTGAAAACGCCGGTTTAGCATAAGAACAATAGGCGTCCACACTATGCGTTTTTGAAAATATCTCTATCCACACTGAAATGGAGATTTTGGCGAATCTCCTCCTACTGGGCATGCGCAGGACACATCTACTGAAAACAAGCGACATGTTTGGTGTCGAATCTCGCCGTAGAAGTGCGCGTTAGTGTAGTTACAGACTAGAAAAACATAAAACGACGGACAGCTGTTGGCTCTCGCGCAGGAGAACTTAAAACAAAAAAAAATACTGAAGCGTACGGCGGCAACCAAAAAGGAGTTCACGGACAGATTGACCCGGCTGATGATGAACATTGAAAAACTGACTAACTCTGTTGCATTAATAAAGCACCTTGTTAAATGTATAAAACATGTCTGCATCAGTGTTATCTTGTATTTCCATACAATGTTACATTAGGCTGTTACACATCTATTGTCAGAGAAGTACTTGCATAAATAGGTAAACCACCTTCATACGAGCAAGGACAGAAAATGGCAAAGTGAGTACAGTATACTTATTTATTCAGTAAGTTATGGGTCAAAGTATTTGGTGAGTACATTTCTAACTCTTCTGGCTTCAGTCTCTTTGCCGTCTGTTCTAAAATTGTTAGGTTGTGTTCAAGAAAACAATGAAATAGCGCGCTGCCGTCTGATAGCAGTTTCATAAGTCTGCGGTTACCCCGTCCACACTGATCTGCCCGAGCAGCATTTTCAAAAATATCCACCTTGGAAAGCGTTTTTGAAAAGCTCCGGTTTCAGGAGATGAAAACGCCATTTTAGTGTGGACGGAGGGTAAAATCGAAGAGAAAAAGCTTCGGTTACAGATTTATCCGGCATGGTGTGGATGTAGCCTCATACTCTCAGTCACTTCACGCCATGGAAACCAGCATAAACACCGGTCTGATGAGCCTACAAGGCTCGGGACAGACTTCAACTTTACCTGTTTTCTTCACCTTTTTCGACACTGTACTCTCAGTTCACCTCATCCCACTGATTGCAATTTCATCCTATCATCTTGCTATCTTTCCTCACAGTCTCACTCACAGTGCATTGACTTGTATACCAACTGCCCCATCCTCAGCCTTATCAATCTGGTTTTAATGCCCCTGCCAACTTAGTTTAAACCCTCCCTAACAGAATAAGTTTCACCATGAATGTTAATGTTTCAATTATAGTTTAAACCATTCCTATTTGATTAGAAAATATCTTACCATCTTTGGTAGGGATAGCTAATAACAGCAGAGATTGATAGCCACACTTAGTCTATAATCATTGGTACAATATTGCATTGTGTATTCACCCAGTGAACTTCAGGAGAAGCAACTGTTATTCATGTCATGAAATCAAAAAGCTGCATCTGTTGGAAATCTGGTAAGTAAAGTACATATTTATGCAATTTATGGATGGTGAAACAGTTATAACTGTAGATTGAGGACTGGAAGTTTTAAGTTGCAGAGGGAGTTGGAGATCAATGGGAATTTCTGTATTAGAAATTTATATGGTAATAAGCCTTCATTGGGCATCTCACAGTTTTATTGTCTTACAAATGAGTGTTCTGAACAGGTGAAAATGAAAAATTACTAAGATAAATAGAAAGGGTGTGAGGTATCTCTTTGAAATTTCCACTTTGGTTCCAGAGGTGATCTTCCTCGCTGATTTCATCTTGGACTCCAGAGTTAAGGTGTTGATAGGGAAGGTAAATGGGCCCTGCAAATACTGCTTAATGTTATGGCAACTCATTTGATGCTGGCAGCAGGTAAATCTATACATGTAGGTCAATTTCCTATGGTAGAAATAGCTTCAAGGGTAAAATTAAGTTGGCCTTCAGTGAAATGTATCAATGAGATCCCTATATGATGTATGTCATGTATCAGAAATGAATAAAGAGTGATTCCTCTTGGTTCAGAACTTGCCTCTCAATAGATTAAAATTGCATTGTCTATGGCTCATTAGCTGCTCATTAATACAAAAAACGAGGCAAGTGAGCTATATGATTAGAAACAATGAAGGAAAAGTAAGCCATTCAGTCTCTCATGGCTGTTCCACTGATGAGTTAGATCATGACAGAGTTATAATTCCTCATGTACCTGCTAAGTTTTGTAGCCCGAGCCATCAAACGTCGATCACCATTTGACCTCCACTCAGAAACTGTTTCATGGAATTAACCTGATTTCCACAAACATTCATATGAAGAAGTGCTTCTTGGCATAATCATCTCTTTACTAAGTTACTACTTAACTTGCAGTCTCATTGAATCTAGTCTATTCAACCACTCTTCCAGAATTTAACCCCTTTGGTATTGATATTATTTGGATCATGTTGGGCTGCTCTTTTTCATTA